>NC_057718.1:50704167-50718479 GCF_004010195.1 Chiloscyllium plagiosum
CCCCACCCCCACTTATCTCTCCACCCTGGAGGCTCCCTGACTCCATTCCTGATGAAGGACTTTTGCCCAAAACATCGATTTTCCTGGTCCTCGGATGCTGCCTGACCTGCTGTGCTTTTCCAGCACCACTCTAATCTAAACTCTGGTTTCCAGCATCTGCAGTCCTCACTTTTGCCCTGTTTCCATGCTGTACATCTCTATGACTCTAGACAGAATACCACAAACTTCTACAGACTTGGAGCAATGTCAGTGTATCTGGTTCGGCCAGGAAAGGACCTCATCCAGTCTTGCCACAAATAAAGAAGAAAACTGACAATGTTGAAACAATGGTTATTTGTACCAGTGACTGAACTGACCAGTTTTTGCTTGGATATGGTCTCAGTGCCAAGACACAAGGAATGGAGTATTATCGAGGCCTGAACAAGGTGGGTTGCAGAGAGAAATTTGGCAGGATCACATCAATACAGCAAGGCAAACCTTGATGATGGAACAACTCATTGCATCTTTTAACTAAGTTCCGAATGCGAAAGTGAGATTCTCACTGGTCAGTGGTAAGCTGCAAGTTAAAGGGGATTATTGCTTGTTAAACAATTCTATTAGCTGCTAATCTCATTTAATTAATTTATAGCTTTCCCTTCTACTATCTGGCACAGGCAACACAGACACTGAGAATTCTTGATGTTTTTGAGATCAGAACAGAAGTACCAGGTGACTTCAGCTCACCACTTGCTCCAAAGGAGCTCCATGTTGGACACCAGGCATGAACATTCTTGGCGTGCTCAATGGTTACCAGCCAAACCCTTCCCATGTTCACAGACATTGGTACCCAGTATGTTACAGCCTCTAAGAACTCACATGGCACACCTCCAATCCACTTACATTGCACTTCTACGCTTCAGTGCTGTATCCTGGCTGTTACCATTGTAATGCTGCAGTGAGGACACTTTATGCTCAGGGATATGCACTCAGCTCATGGATTGGACTAGGCTACATCTCTGTTCGTGCTCACTCATTTTGAACTGGGATCCTCTCAGCACCACAACATTACCCTGTTTTGCCTTTTTGAGCTTTTGCCCTCAATCACAGATACCATGCTCAAAGTACTGCTGTTAGTGCCATGCTGCTAGTGCCATGGCATGGGCTGGTGTACTAAATGGCCCTACAGGCAATTTGGTTTCCCACCCCATTATCTTGCCTCTGCTGAAGCCAGAAATAAGTTAGTTGGACTTAGGTTAGGCAAGGTTTGAGATTTGTAATATTTTAACATAAGTATCCAAACCCAACTATTTCGGGTGTTAAAATGCATCCATTAGAATCTTACAGGACAGAAAACAACCAAATTGCACGATTGCCTGCATCAGAGTTTTGAAGAGTTATCTTAGATTTGCTTCTCAGCTTTTTCTCCATAAGTCTTCAAATTAGTCAGCTTCATATAAGTGTAGTTGAGTCATCTGGCATAGCTGCTTTTAAGGAAAAAAACTGGATAAGCCGATGACGGATAAAGGAAGAGAGTGATACCCTGACAATTAAATGAAGTAATGTGGGAGAGGCTTGTGCCTACAGGGTCCAGCTGGGCTGAAACACATGCTCTTGTGATGTAGACTTGATGTAATTCTATGTACTTTGCTGGAAAATATTAACTGACAGAATTAATACCGGAGATGGTTCAAGTGTACCATAATAACTCAATGTCAACAGGCTCTACTTATTGCAATTTATATAATGTTCAATGTCTTGTCAGCAAGATTCATTTACACCAGGCTTTGTACATAGCTGACATGTCAACAAATTTGAATTGAAAGTTATCAGATATATTAAAATTTGGTTAGTTGAACTTGTTACTAGTAACTTGCAGATTTAGCAATAATCCTCGGAGTTCATACAACCTGAGCATTTGAATGCATATCAGTTCCATTAATCTCCAACTGTCATTATATTTCTTCCCCTCTCCAATGTGTTTTCTTGTGAAACTGAGCTTGTTTCTGTCCTCGGAAACGTAACTCTTACACACAAATGATACTGTGAGTAGTTGACCTCAAGTAAACTCTCAGGACCCTGCCATTGCCACGTACAATCATTTGAAATGGCCTAAGCCTCCCTGCTTATGACAGGGTAGGTAGGTGTTCTAATGTCAGAATCTATCCATCTGATTTTAAAAAGACAGGATTTTTTAAACAGTACAAACTTATAGTAAAATAATATTTTATTACATGCATGCCTTTATATGACTTAGAATTCACAGTAACAAGTCATTTGGTTTAATAAGTCTTTGCTTGAATGCATGTTCCTCAGAGCTTTGCTCCACCTTAGTCTAACTGATCAACACAAGATTCTATTCCTACCTCATGTACTCATTTGGAATTACCTTAAATGCATCAGTGTATTCTTAAGAGAGTGCATAACTCAGTTTATGGTGGTATGGGAATTATATTGGTATATATTCAATTACTTTGTCCTGTGCTCAAAAACAGATTCAAGCTGATTGTCTGCCGATCCTGAGTAACTTTATTGGCGTTTTCTCCACACTTTTTCAATGATGGGTTGCCATTTCCTTCCACTCTTGTCAAGCAAGGGAAAGATGCAGGTAATAAGACTACTAATAGGGCAGTGGTGATGTCTACATTTCTAGGGTAGCAGGTCTGGGTTCAAGTTTTACTTCCCTTGACGAATGTCCAAACAGGGTGAAAAATCCACATAAGATGAAGCTTGGGTCTCTGAAAGTCAATGTGGCAGCACACTTTTTTTTTCAAGTCACCTTGAGAAAATGCTGGGCAGCAAACTTTTCTGAGAAGATAGACTGAGAATCCTCCTGCCATTTCAAATGAATATAAAAGACGAGTAAAAAAATGTTGTCCTCCAGCCGACATCAATAAAAAAGAACAGATTAACTCACAAATGATTGCACTGTTATTTCTGGAGCTTTGGTATGCATGTACTGAAGCTGCATTTCTGGACCTGAACACTGGTGATTTTTCAAAATTACTTCATTTGCTGCAAAAAAACCTTGCAACGTAGCTTTGAAATTTTCTGAAATGTATGTTTTGAGCATCATGTTCACTTTCACCAAAATTACCAAAGTTCACTATTTGCAAACAAAAAAAGTGAAAGATCTTGAACTTGTGAAAAATTATCATGCAAATTAAATCTTAACCCTCTTCTATTTGCATACTGGGATAATGACGTTTGCCTTTCTATATGCTCACTTACTTGTGCACTTCCCAATCAGTCTATTCCTTTATGTACACAGTAGAAGAATGAGTCAGACAACTTTTTTGCTCTACTACTACCTGTCCCCTCTCAAATGAACCCCCCTTGCCACACATTGCCATTGGCACTCTTCCATCTGCCTAAGATAATGGACATGTTGCAAACCAAATCCATTGGAGGTGAGGTAACTTCATGTAGTGCACTTTTGTTGATGCCGAAGACACCAATATGTAAGAGGCAGGTCTACCCAAGTGTTCCACGTAAAGTGATTATCACACTGTGGATAGCTGTTTGCAAATTGGTACATGTTGCCAAACCACTACAATCAGCAAACACCATGGTCACACTCACCAGTTTGCAGGTCAAGTCATAATTTTAGATTTGTCAGATTGTAGAAGGTTTTGAAGTCATACTGCTGAGGATCCTTCAAGTGGATCTTTGGATGTCCATCTGGTCTTTTAGTTTGAGCTATGTCATCCGACTGAAAATCCGTACACATGCACTTTCCATCTTACGAATGTGCCCAAACCAGCAAAATCAACTCTTCTTGATAAGTGTCAACATACTTGGAAGCTTTGCCTTTAAAAGGATTTGAGCACCTATGATGTTCAGAATGCACTGCAAGTATATATGAATGTTTTAGAGCTTCCTTTCTTTTATAGCTGTATGTCGTTCATATAAAAAGCTGAGAGCACGAGGTCTCACAAACCAGCATTTTTGCTTATTGTCGAAATTGATGTTGTTTCATATATATTTCATAGAACAATATCACATAGGAATTAGCCCTTCAACCCATCATGCTTGTGCTGACCACAATGCCATTCTAGACTAATCATATCTATTTGCACATGGTCCTTTAATCCCTGCCTGTTTATGTGGCTGTTTAAATGCCTCTTAAACTTTGTGAACATATCTGCTTCTACACCTGCTCTAGCAACATGTTCTGGCATCAACAATCCTCTGTGTAAAAAACTGTCTCATATATCTCCTTTAAACATTTCCCTTTTCACCTTAAGCCTGTGCTCCATATTATTTGACATTCTACTGTGGGAAAGAGTCGTCGGCTATCCATCCCATCCACACTTCCCATAATTTTATATACTTCTCTCAGTTTGCCCCTCAGGCTCTGATGCTCTAGCAAAAACAATTTAAGTTTGTCCAACCTGTCCTTATACCTCATACAATCCAATTCACACAACATTCTGGTAAAACTCTTCAAAGTCTCCATGTCCTCCTTATAGTGTGGTGACATTACTGCAAATGTGGCCTAATCAAAGCCTTCTCCAGCTACAACATGACTTGCCAACTTTTATACTCAATGCCCTGAGTGTTGAAATTACAAGAATGCAGATTGATTTTATCCAGGAGCAAAGTGGGGCTTCTGTGTTGTCAGATCTACAGCGGACATGATCTTCTCCATACGCCAGTTCCATGAGAAGTGTTCCAAAGAAGAGTTATACCAGACTTGATTTTCAAACTTTATTTTTCTTTCCCCAGGAATGTTGCTAGACATGCTGAACCTCTCAAGCACTTTCTGTTTTTATTTATTATCTCAGAGGTGCAGTGAAGACGATCAACTTCTTTACCTTAATTGGATAGATCTCAAGAAAGCATTTAACATCATCAGCAGGGTCAGACTCCATGAGATATTTTTTCTGTACAAATTGGCTGATCAGCAAAGCTCTGCAGCTTCTCTCACTCTGTATAACGTAACTTGAGAGCTGCATTTCTGATGTTTTCAAAATGAAGCATAGACTGAAGCAGAGCTCTTCTCGCTGCCTCTTTGTTTGGCATCTTCTTTTTAAATTTCCCTTCCCAGCAGATATGGAATGTGTATACTTGCATACTAAGTTAAATGGAAAGCTCTAACAATTATTCCAGACTGAAAATGAAGATAAATATACAGTGCATCCTGATGATAGAATTAAAAATCACACAACACCAGGTTATAGTCCAACAGTTAAATTGGAAGCACACTAGCTTTTGGAGCGTCGTTCCTTCATCAGATGGTAGTGGAGGGCTCAATCCTAACACACAGAATTTATAAGGAGAAAGTGAGGACTGCAGATACTGGAGATCAGAGCTGAAAATGTGTTGCTGGAAAAGCGCAGCAGGTCAGGCAGCATTCAAGGAACAGGAGAATCGACGTTTTGGGCATAAGCCCTGAAGAAGGGCTTATGCCCGAAACTTCGATTCTCCTGTTCCTTGGATGCTGCCTGACCTGCTGCGCTTTTTCAGCAACACATTTTCAACACAGAATTTATAGCAAATTTTACAGTGTGATGTAACTTAAATTATACATTGAAAAATTAATTGTTTGTTAAGCCTTTCATCTGTTAGAATACCGTGATAGTTTCACTTCTTTCATGTGTAAATCACAAAACCTTTTTTTAAAAGGTTGCATTCTTGGGTTAGCTGTTAACAATGGTGATAGCTAGACAATATGTTGAAGGTGTTGGCCCCCTGTGTTCTCTGTCTATGCCATGATGTTTAGATTGATTCTAATCTAAAAAGTGAGATAACGGAGTTTTACATGAATTCATGCAGTTTTTGAGCTCAGAGTTTCTGTCTGGGTGAGGGTGGTGAGTGTGAGAAAGTGTATGTGTGTGTGTGTAGTGAGTGCAGAGTATCTTAAGTCTGTGAGGGGGTGCATGTATGAGTGTGGGAGTATGTGTGTCTGTAGTTGTCTGTGGGTTTGCGGTAGAGTGTGGTGCTGAGGTGTCCATCCTTGATGGAGACGCATGTGTCCAGGAATGAGACAGATTGTCGAGGGTAGTCCATGGTGAGTTTGATGGTGGGATGAAACTTGTTGATGTCGCTGTGTAGTTGTTGAAACTTGTTGATCAGTCCTCGCCATGGGTCCAGAGGAAGAAAATGTCGTCAATGTACCTGGTGTACAATATTGGTTGGAGATCCTGCATAGAGTAGAAGTCTTGTTCAAACCTGTGCATAAAAATGTTGGCATATTGGGATGCAAATTTGGCCCCAATGCCTGTTCCATGTGTATTGGTGAAGAACTGGTTGTCAAAGGTGAAGACGTTGTAATCAAGGATAAAGCTGATGAGTTGTAGGATGGTGTTTGGAGATTGGCAGTTGTTGGTGTTGAGTACTGAGGCTGTTGCCGTGATGCCATCATTGTGCGGGATGCTGGTGTAGAGTGCGGAAACGTCCATTGTGATGAGGAATGTTCCCGGTTCGACTGGTCCGTGGGTGCTTAGTTTCTGTAAGAAATCCGTAGTGTCGCGACAGAAGCTGGAGATCCCCTGTAAAATAGGTTTCAAGATGCCTTCCACATAGCAGGAGAGATTCTCACATAGGGTCCCATTGCCTGACACAATGGGGTGTCCTGGTGTGTTGGCTTTGTGTACCTTGGAAGGCAGTAGAAGTCGCCTACATGAGAATTATGTGGGATGAGAGCAGGTAGGGAACTCTGAAGGACTGGATCCAAAGTTCTGATCAGTGTATTTAATTCACGGGTGTGTTCTTTGGTCAGATCAGCTAGTAGTTACCTGTAGTATTCCTGGTTGTTCAGTTGTCGGTACACTTCCTTGCAGTAATTTGTTCTATTCTGAATGACAATGGCTCCTCCTTTATCTGCTTGTTTTCTTGACAATGTTGTGATTGGTTTTGAGAGCCTGGATGGCATTGCATTGTGAACGGGTGATGTTTTGCTCTACCTTGTGGGTATGGCTGATGAATCTGGCATTTATATATTTCCTGGTGGTATGAGGATACATGTCAAGCCCAGGGCAGTGGCCCTCCGGTGGGGTCCAAGTTGACACCTTCTTTGGTCGCTCCTCTACAGATCCCTGTGATGACTATTCCAATTCATTAGTGGGCTCATTGGGATCACTGCAGGCACCTTGAAAGAATTCCTGGAGTCTTATTCATCTGATGAACTCCTCCGTGTCTGCTGCAAGAACCAACGAGTCCATTTTAGTGGTAGGGCAGAAGTTGAGACCCCTACTCAAGACTTCAATCTCTTCCAGTCGAAGGGTGTGGTCCGATAAGTTGATAATAGACTTCCCCGCAGTGATAGTGTTGTCTACTGTGGTTCCAGGGTGGGCTTTGCTATTACTGGTGAGAATGCCAAATTTCTCCAGTTTTTTGTTCTTGGCGTGCATGTACATGTGTAGTTTTGTCGCCTTGTCTGTTTAGCAATGTCACATAATTGTACTTATGTATCCTGGGTGCAGGCTGAGAGTGTGGACTCCATCTGAATTTCAAGGTTGTGGCGCCTGCTGTAGAGTTGGTGCACGAGATGATTGAGAAGTTTACGAGAGGTGCGGTGGCAAAGTCTCTCTGCGTAGTCTGTGTTGTAGGTCGACCTAAGTGGGTTCATAATCCATAATCCTTTTGGGATTTTTCCTGCTTGCCTGCATTCCTGTAGAAACTTGATGTCTGTGTCGATATGTGTGATCTTCTTAGAGATCCTCTCCACTTTGCCGGCAGTTAGTGGTGTTGATAGTAGTCATGATTTGGAGATGCCAGTGTTGGACTGGGGTGTACAAAGCTAAAAAACACACAACACCAGGTTATAGTCACTGATAAAACTACACAGTGACATCAACAATTTTCATCCCACCATCAAACTCACCATGGACTACTCTCGACTGTCTGTCTCATTCTTGGACACATGCATCTCCATCAAGGATGGACACCTCAGCACCACACTCCACCGCAAACCCACAGACAACCTCACAATGCTACACTTCTCCAGCTTCAACCCAAAACATATTAAAACAGCCATTCCCTATGGCCAAGCCCTAATCATACACCACATCTGCTCAGATGAGAAGGAGCGTGACTGACACCTGTAAGTACTCAGGGATGCCCTCACAAGAACGGAGTACAATGCCCAACTCATCGACTGCCAGTTCCAACGAGCCACAGCAAGGAACCGTAATGACCTTCTCAGGAGACAGACATGTGCTGCAACCGACAGGGTACCCTTCGTTGTTCAGTATCTCCCAGGAGCTGAAAAATTACACCATGTTCTTCATGACCTGCAACACATTATCAATGAGGATGAGCACCTCACCACGACCTTCCCCACACCTCCACTACTTGCCTTTAAATAATCGCCAAACCTCAAACAGATCATTGTTCATAGCAAGCTGCCTGGCTCTCAGGACAACTCCATACAACCCTGTCACGGTAGGCGCTGCAAGACGTGTCAAAGTGTGGACATAGATACCACCATTACGTGTAGGGACACCTCCCACCTTGTACATGGCAGGTACTCATTGACTCAGCCAACGTTGTCTATCTTATACGTTGCAGGCAAGGATGCCCGGAGGCATGGTACATTGGGGAAACCGAGCAAAGGCTACGACAATGAATGAATGGGCACCGCACAACAATCAACAGACAGGAGGGTTCCCTCCCAGTTGGGGAACACTTCAGTGGTCCAGGACATTCAGCCTCGGACCTTCGGGTGACCATCCTCCAAAGTGGACTTCGGGACAGGCTGCAGAGAAATGTGGCTGAGCAGAGGCTGATAGCTAAGTTCAGTACCCATAGGGAGGGCCTCAACCGGGACCTTGGGTTCATGTCACATTACAGCTGACCACCATTGCACTATACACACACACGGATACTCCTTCATACACACACACACATTCTCACACACACACAGGCATTCCTATACATACATACACACGGACACACATATACACAGATGTGCACACAGTCACCCACACACACCCTTACAGACACACCTACTCCCACACTCACACATGTACCCCCTCACAGACTTAAGATGCTCTGCACTCACTACACACACACATAATTTCTCACACTCACCACCCTCAACCCAGACACATGCATGAATTCATGTAAAACTCCGTTATCTCACTTTTTAGATTAGAATCAATCTAAACATCATGGCATAGACAGAGAACACAGGGGGCCAACACCTTCAACATATTGTCTAGCTATCACCATTGTTAACAGCTAACCCAAGAATGCAATCTTTTAAAAAAAGGTTTTGTGATTTACACATGAAAGAAGTGAACCTATCACGGTATTCTAACAGATGAAAGGCTTAACAGACAAATAATTTTTCAATGTATAATTTCAGTTACATCACACTGTAAATTTTTGCTATAAATTCTGTGTGTTAGGATTGAGCCTCCACTAACACCTGATGAAGGAACGTCGCTCCGAAAGCTAGTGTGCTCCAATTAAACCTGTTGGACTATAACCTGGTGTTGTGTGATTTTTAACTTTGTACACCCCAGTCCAACACCGGCATCTCCAAATCATCCTGATGATAGAATATCTCCACTTGTTGGGCGAGTCATTCAAATGGAAGTTCAACTACAAAGATTCATGGATTGTTTGTCCCATGCCTGTAACTTGCCTACATAATCGAAGTGTTTCCCATTCTACTGACACATCATCTCTAGTGCCCTGACTGATGTATTAGAAGGTTTTACCGTGAGAGACAGGAAGTCAGTCAGGCCATCTAGTGAAGAATTCAGTGTAACACAAGTCGTACTGTTGTAGGGAATGCACCTATGAGTCGCCCCACAGCATTCTGGTGGTGTTTTTATTCTATTTCCATCAAATAAGAGGCCTCAAAATGTCTCTCAGAGTTCCAAATTATTTATATCAGTAAAGACAATTTTATTTGTTCCAAAATTGATATCCATCTCATCTTTGATGGGAATATTAGAACATTGTATTTTATTTTTGCTTTATTAAAACTGGCTCCAGGAACTCTGTTGTTCCTCAGTATATCTAATCTGATAAATTTCTATTAGAATCAAGCTATATTCATTTCTTCAAGTTTAAGATCTGAATTTTTTCTATCTATGCCCTCTAATTTACAGATATATTGCTGTTCAATGGCTCAACATAATATTCTCTTATTTTGCTTCCATTATGTATTGATTTGGTAAGTCTGAATTTAAAGCATTCATTAAAACAAAAATCCATTACAACGTAATTTTTGCCGTAACATGACAAATGTGTTGACATTTATCAATACAGACCATTTAATATACATGTAATCTGTAATGCAACATTGAAGAGGTGTGAAGCTCTAACCTTGGCACTTAACCCTTCCAAGTACACAGCAAACTTTAAAATTACATATCTATATTCATAATGTCATATATTATTTAGCTTTTGTAGCACAGGAGCTGCAATTGTATATCTGAAGTGATAAATACATTATCTAGATGTCACTGCTATCCAAGAGTTTCTAATATTTCCCTTTTTGAGTTAATTTATATCATTTTTTTAAATTTCAAACAAATGTGCCCGTAAGAATAAACAAAGAGGAAATGACAGTTCAGATATTCTTATTATAGTCATATAAGCTGGCAGAGATGTTACATATTTCCATGGTAACTATCGTCTGATACTTTGCAACAGTATTTTTTCCTCTTGGTTGCTATTAAAAGTTCAATATAAATAAAAATAAACATGAAACAAGTAAGTTCCAGTTTATAATGGCTAACTTCACCTCTATTCAACCTAACCCTAATTCTGCCAGTTCTCATTCATGCTGACGAGCCTTTCTCTATTTCCTTCAGTTCAACCTAGTTTTCCTCTTCCCTTGTTCAAAGTAACACCCTTTCCTCTTCTGTCGTGCAATCAATAATCCTCCCTTCACAGTGGAAATTTGAACTTCTCCTAGCCCTCATTCAAGTTGACACTCTCACACTCCCACTGTGTTATTATCAACACACACTCCCACCATCACAGTGTTGACACTTGCTTTCCTTTCCTTCAACAAAACACTGCTGCCAACTTCTTTCACCTTCATTGCCTCAAGTAAGCCTTCAATTTTTCCTTAATTGTTATTCACTTGTTTTCCCAATCTTCGTTTCTTTTTTTCTCTTCCCTTTCTCCCTTCAATATTATTTCCCTCTACTTCGGTTTCATTAATTTTTATTTCCTGTCTATACCTCTCCCCTCAGCACTCCTAACTAATCCTTCTTGACTTCTTGCTTCCCTATGCTTTAAATGTAACTACAACTCAATGGCTATCCTTCATTGGTTATTAGACATTTTGGAATGTCTACAAGTCATATTTTATCATTAAAAGTAATTTCTTCCATTTATTAATGGTGATTTTCTCCACTGAATTCTGTCAGAAAGAATTTCTGATCACATTATGAACCACTATGATTAATAGCAAAATTTAATTATGTGGTTGCTGAGTTGGAAGGAGTGAGAGATATGGTCCATGTAGGTTCATATTAGCAAATAATTGCACTCAAACTCAAACTAAATTATTATTGGTAGTGGTATTATGCAGGTCCCATATACCTTCTTTATCACCCTGTCAATCAATCAAAATTAGGATTATTAGTATTCTGATTTACTATCTGACTTGTAACTTTTGTTTCACAAATCCAGAATGCTTAAAGCTTTCAGTTTTGAAGTGACACATGCCTGGGTTCTATTATGTTATAGAGTATTTGTTCCTATCAAGAAAGATGGCAGCCAGAACTCATGTCACATCGTCCCTGTGCCATCACACAGTTGTGAAATGATCTCTATTGTCAGTATGCATCCATTGAAGTGTGAACAAGGATGAGGCTGCCATTACTCCCAGGGTTTGTTGAAAGCTAGAAGATAACATTTGTTGTAGTCCTCTCTAGAATTTTCATTGACAGCCATTTAAGACCAGAAGACCATAAGACATAGGAGCAGAAATTAGACCATTCAGCCCATCGAGACCATTTAATCAAAAGGTCTGACAAGTTTCTCAACCCCATTCTCTCAACTTCTTCCTGTAGCCCTTGATCTTCTTGACAATCAAGAACCTATCTACCTCAGTCTTCAATCCACTCAATGACCTGGCCTCCACAGCCTTCTATGGTAGTAAGTTCCATAGATTCACCACTGTCTGGCTGAAGAGGCTTCTCAATATCTCCATTCTAAAAGGTCTTCCCTTTACTCTAAGGCTGTTGTCTCGGGTCTTACTCTCTCCTACCAATGGAAAAATCTTCCCAACATCCACTCTGTCCAGACCATTCATAATTCTGTATGTTTCAATTAGATCCCCCATCATCCTTCTAAACTCCATTGAGGACCTACAGTCCTCAAATGTTAAGTTTTTCATTTCTGGGATCATTCACGTGAACCTCCTTTGAACATCCTCCAAGGCCAGTATATCCTTCCTGAGATATGGGGCCCAAGACAGCACACAAAACTCCAAATGTGGCCTGAGCAGAGCCTTATAGAGCCTCAGACGTACACTCTTACTTTTATATTCGGGTCCTCGCAAAATAAGTGCCATCGTTGCATTTGCCTTCTTAATTACTCACTCAACCTGCAAGTTTACCTTGAGAGAATCCTGGATTAGAACTCTCAAGACTCTTTGCACTTCAGAATTCTGAATTTTCTCCCCCTTTAGAATATAGTCCATGCCTCTATTCTTCCTACAAACGTGCATGGCTTCACAGTTTCCCATGTTGTACTCCATCTGCCACTTTTTTGCCCACTCTCCTAACCTGTCCAAATCCTTCTGCAGTCTCCCCACCTCCTCAATGCTACTGTCTCTCTACCTCTCTTTATATGATCTGCACACTCAGCCAGAATGCCTCAGTTCCTTCAACAAATCATTAATGTATAAAGTGAAAAGTTGCAATCCCAACGCTGAGCTTTGCAGAACAACACTTGTCACCGATTACCTTCCTGAGAAGGACCCTTTTATCCCCACTCTCTGCTTCCTGCCAGACAGCCAATCTTCTATCCATGCTCACACCTCGCCTCTAATATCATAAGCCCTTATGTTACTCAGTAGCCTCCTGTACGGCACCTTGTCAAAGGCCTTCTTAAAGTCCAGGTAGATAACATCCATTGGCTTCTCCTCGGTCTAACCTGCTCGTTACTTACTCAAATAATTTTGGCAGATTTGTTGTGCATGACCTACCTTTGATGAAACCATGGTGACTAGGCCCTATTTTACCATATATTTCCAAGTATTCAGAAATCTCATCCTTCAGAATGGATTCCAGGATCTTACCCACAGCTGAGGTAAGGCTAATTGGTCTGTAATTTTCCATCCTTTGCCTTAGTCCCTTGTTAAACTTGGGGAGAGGAGACGAGCAGACAGCAGCATGGGAAGGTAAGAGTCATAGAGTCATAGAGATGTACAGCATGGAAACAGACCCTTCAGTCCAACCCGTCCATGCCGAGCAGATATCCCAACCCAATCTAGACCCACCTGCCAGTACCCAGCCCATATCCCTCTAAACCCTTCCTATTCATATACCCATCCAAATGTCTCTTAAGTATTGCAATTGGACCAGCCTCCACCACTTCCTCTGGCAGCTCATTCCATACACGTACCACCCTCTGTGTGAAAATGTGACCCTTAGGTCTCTTTTATATCTTTCCTCTCTCACCCTAAACCTATGCCCTCTAGTTCTGCATTCCCAACCCCAGGGAAAAGACTTTGTCTATTTGCCCTATCCATACCACTCATAATTTTGTAAACCTCCATAAGGTCACCCCTCAGCCTCCGACGCTCCAGAGAAAACAGCCCCAGCTTGTTCAGCCTCTCCCTATAGCTCAAATCCTCCAACCCTGGCAACATCCTTGTAAATCTTTTCTGAACCCTTTCAAGTTTCACAACATCTTTCCGGTAGGAAGGAGACCAGAATTGCACGCAATATTCCAACAGTGGCCTAACCAATGTCCTGTACAGCTGCAACATGACTTCCCGACTTCTGTACTCAATATCCTGACCAATAAAGGCAAGCATACCAAACGCCTTCTTCGCTATCCTATCTACCTGCGACTTCACTTTCAAGGAGCTAAGAACCTGCACTCCAAGGTATCTTTGTTCAGCAACACTCCCTACAACCTTACCATTAAGTGTGTAAGTACTGCTAAGATTTGCTTTCCCCAAATGCAGCACCTCACATTTATCTGAAATAACTCCATCTGCCACTTCTCAGCCCTTTGGCCCATCTGGTCAAGATCCTGTTGTAATCTGAGGTAATCCTCTTCGCTGTCCACTACACCTCCAATTTTGGTGTCATCTGCAAACTTACTAACTGTACCTCTTATGCTCGCATGCAAATCATTTATGTAAATGACAAAACGTAGAGGGCCCAGCGACAAAACGTAGAGGGCCG
>NC_057718.1:50719075-50723407 GCF_004010195.1 Chiloscyllium plagiosum
TCCCTGGCTTGTCCTTACCACCCTTCTTAAACAGTGGCACCACGTTTGCCAACCTCCAGTCTTCTGGCACCTCACCTGTGACTATCAATGATACAAATATCTCAGCAAGAGGCCCAGCAATCACTTATCTAAATGATTTGGATGTGAACATAAGAGATATAGTTAGTAAGTTTGCAGATGACACCAAAATTGGAGGTGCAGTGTACAGCGAAGAAGGTTACCTCAGATTACAACAGCATCTTGATCAGATGGGCCAATGAGCTGAGAAGCGGCAGATGGAGTTTAATTCAGATAAATGCAAGGTGCTGCATTTGGGGAAAGCAAATCTTAGAAGGACTTACACACTTAATGGTAAGATCCTAGGGAGTGTTGCTGAACAAAGAGACCTTGGAGTGCAGGTTCATAGCTCCTTGAAAGTGAAGTCGCAGGTAGCTAGGATAGTGAAGAAGGCAGTTGGTACGCTTTCCTTTATTGGTCAGAGTATTTAGTACAGAAATTGTGAGGTCATGTTGCGGCTGTACAGGACATTGGTTAGGCCACTGTTGGAATATTGCATGCAATTCTGGTCTCCTTCCTATTGGAAAGATGTTGTTAAACTTGAAAGGGTTCAGAAAAGATTTACAAGGATGTTGCCAGGGTTGGAGGATTTGAGCTATCAGGAGAGGTTGACTAGGCTGGGGCTGTTTTTCCTGGAGCGTCGGAGGCTGAGGGGTAACCTTCGAGAGATTTTGTAAAATCATGAGGGGCATGGATAGGATAAACAGACAAAGTCCCCTGGGGTGGGGGAGTCCAGAATTTGATGACATAAGTTTAGGGTGAGAGGGGGAAGATATAAAAGAGATCCAAGGGGCAACATTTTCATGCAGGGTGTGGTACTTGCATGGAATGAGCTGCCAGAGGAAATGGTGAAGACTAGTACAATTGCAACATTTAAAAGTTAAAAATCACACAACACCAGATTATAGTCCAACAGGTTTATTTGGAAGCACTAGCTTTCGGAGAGCTCTGAAAACTAGTGCTTCCAAATAAACCTGTTGGACTATAATCTGGTGTTGTATGATTTTTAACTTTGTACACCCCAGTCCAACACTGGCATCTCCAAATTATAACATTTAAAAGGCATCTGGATGGGTATATGAATATGAAGGGTTTGGAGGGATATGGACCGGGTGCTGGCAGGTGGAACTACATTGGGTTGACATATCTGGTTGGTTTGGACCAAAGGGTCTGTTTCTGTGCTGCACTTCGCTAAGACTCTATGACTCTAACAAAGGTGAACTAAAGAGTTAATAAAGACAATAAAAATAAACCACCAGAGCAAGTACAAAATATAAAATATATAAACTGACAAGAGCTATATTAAAAATATGAAGAGGAAGAGAGAGGGCAAAGTGAATGTAGGCCCCTTAGAAAATTAATTTGAGGAGATAGTTACAGGGAACAAGGAGATAGCAGAGGGATTCAATGGATAGTTTCTATCAGTTTTTTAAATGGCGATAATACTTGTGACATCGCAATGATACTGAAGACTATTGGTGAGGAATTGAGCGCAAACACCATCATTACAGAAGTAATATTAGACAAATTAAGGAGGCTAAAAGCATTGAAGTACCCTAGTCCTGATGGTTCTTAGATTCCCTACAGTGTGGAAACATGCCCTTTAGCCCAACAAGTCCACACCGACCCTCCGAAGAGCAACCCACCCAGACCCATTCCCTACATTTACCCCTTCACCTAACACTACGGGCAATTTCGCATGGCCAATTCACCTAACCTGCACACTTTTGGACTGGGGGAGGAAATCGAAGCACCCAGAGGAAACCCACGCAGACACGGGGAGAATGTGCAAACTCCACGCAGGCAGCTGCCCGAGACGGGAATTGAACCCAGGTCCCTGGCGCTGTGAGGCAACAGTGCTAACCACTGAGCCACCATGCTGTCCCCCATCTTAGGATCCAAAAAGAAGAAACTACAGAGACAATGGATGCGTTGGTTGTAATTTTCCAAAGTTCATCAAATCCGGAGAAGTATTGGAAAACTGCAAATGCGATACTCATGTTCAGAAAGGGTGGGGAACAAAAAGTGGGTAACTATAGGGTAGTCAGACTGATTAGCCTGACATCTATTGCTGGGAAAATGTTGGAATCATTTACTAAGAAAGTAACAACAGCACATTTTGAAAATTATCATCTAATTAAGCAGAGTCAGCATAGCTTCATTAGAGGGAAATTGTATCTGACTACTTTATTCATTTTTAAGTAAGTCTCAACTCGAGTAGATCAAGGGTAACCAGTAGATAAATTGCATTTGGACTTCCAGACAAATTTGATGAGGTACCGCAGGAAAGGTAAGATATATGGTCAGACCCTATGGCCAGACCCTATGGTGTGGCGGTAGTATATTGATGTGGATACAGAATTGGCTTATGAGCAGGAAGCAGTGAGTCTTTTTCTCGGATTAGTGACCTCTGATCAGTGGGGTTCCACAGAGATCAGAGCTGGGATCACAACTGTTTACAATATATAAATGACTTGGAGGAAGAAAGTGAATGCATTGTAGTAAAATTTGCAGATTGTGAGAGGGATGCAAACAACTTACAAAGAGATATTGATAGATGAAATGAATGGGCAAAAAAAGTTGGCAAATATAGTGAAATGTTAAAAAATGTGAAGTTGTTCATTTTGAAAGGGGGATCAAAAAACAGAGTACTATTTAAATGCATAAAATCTACTGAAATCTGCAACACAAAGGGACTTGGGGATATTTGTGCATGAAACACAGAAAGGTAGTGTATAGGTGCAGTAGAAAATGTTGTCCCTATTTCAATAGTGTTGAAGTATAAGAGTAGAGAACTGTACAAGGTGCTGCTGAAACCATATCTGTGAGCAGTTTTGGTCCCTTTATTTGGGGAAAGATATTATTTTCTTGCAGGTAGGCCAGAGAAGCTTCCCTGGTATGGAGTGATTGTTTTATGGCTAAACACTTGACATGTCAAAATTTAGAAGATTGAGGGGTGATCTCATTGAGACATAGAGGATTCTTAAGGGTAAATGCTAAGAGGATGTTTCAGCTCCTGGGAGAGTCGAGAACCAGAGGGCATAATCTCAGAATTAAGGGGTGAAAACTCAAGACGAAGATGAAGAGGAATTTCTTCTCTCAAAGAGTTGTGAATCTTTGGAACCCCTTGCCTCGGAGAGCTATTGTGGATCAGTCTTTGTGTATATTTAAGACTGATATAAATAAATTATTGATCAGTCAGGGAATTAAGGGTTATGGAGAAAAGGCAGGAGTGTGGACATGAGGAACATCAGATCAGCAATGATCCCATTGAATGGTGGAGCAGGTTTGAGGGGCCAAACAGCCAGCCTATTTCATATGGTCTTATGGAGTGGAAGACATTTGTTTGAAACAGTGCAGATGGACATATCAGGGCCCGGCCAGGTCTGTCAATCAAAAGTTGGCGTGGAGGTAGAGCTGAAGAGTCAGACATCGCACAGAGCCGTGGTAATAGGGGACTCCATAGTGAGAGGAACTGACCGGGGTTTTTGTGGCAGCAGGCAGGACTTAAGGATGGTGTATTGCCTTCCTGGTGCCAGTGTTAAAGACATCACAGACAGAGTGCAGGAAATCCTCAAGGACGAAGGTGAAGAGCCAAAGGTGGTGGTACATGTCGGCACAAATGACGTCGGGAAGAAGAGGAGGAACATACTACAGCGGGACTTCGGAGAACTAGGAAGGTTGAAAAGCAGGACATCCAGGGTGGTTATCTCCAGTTTGCTTCCAGTTCCTCGGGCTGGTGAGGCCAGAAACAGGAAGATAATGGACTTGAATGTGGGGCTGGGGAATTGGTGCAGGAAGCAAGGATTTAAATTCTTGGATCACTGGGGTATGTTTTGTGGTAAGCATAAATTATACAAGAGAGACAGTTTGCACCTTACTACATTGGAGACCAGCATTCTGGCAGGCAGGTTTGCTACTGCAACACAGCTACGTTTAAACTAAGTAGCCGGGGGGAGGGGACAAACTGGATGTTTAAGAAGGGAAAGTTAGAACAAGGGAAGTCAAGAAAGACAACTGTATCAATGAAGCAGAAAACTCAAAAAGGGATCATGCTGTAAGGTTGACTGAAATAGGGGTTGATGGGAAGGGTGAGGGCAGTAACAAATTAAAAGTACTATATATGAATGCACAAAGCATTAGAAATAAGATGGATGAGCTTGAGGCTCTTTTGGAAATTGGCAGATACGATATTGTGGGGATAACTGAGACGTGGCTTCAAGTGGACAGGGCCTGGGAAGTGAATATTCAAGGCTACACGTGCTATCATAAGGA
>NC_057718.1:50725017-50862612 GCF_004010195.1 Chiloscyllium plagiosum
TGGATAGAGCTCTCAAGGATAGTGGAATCAAGGGTTATAGAGATAAGGCAGGAACAGGATACGGATTAAGGATGATCAGCCATGATCATATTGAATAGTGGTGCAGGCTCGAAGGGCAGAATGGCTTCCTCCTGCACCTTTTGTCTATTGTCTATTGATATTGATTTAAGAAGCTGACACTCCTAAAGCCACACTTCTCGCCAGATTTATCATGGGAGAACATGCTGCATTACAAGTTCCACTCTTAAAATGTAGAGATTCCCTTTCCTTTATCTGATTGACACTGGCCAAAGGGTTTTTTTTTTCTGAATTGCAAGATTCTATGATCCTATGTACAAAAGATTACAGGTAAGCAAGTAACCAGCAGTCTCCTTCCAGTTGCACAGCAAAATGTGAACCTGGCCTGAGAAGACATCAGAGATTGTTATTGCCTTGGGTCAGTTCAGGGAGATTTGAGGACTGTTGGTAATTGGCACAGAAGACAAGAACTGGTCCTGGAACTACAGGTGAGTAAGAGATAATGGGCAAGGCCTTGCCTGGCTATGCATGGATCTGGTTAAGGAGGAAAAACATAAAGTTCCATGAGATGTTTTTTTGCTTTTTGATACTCTTGTGCTTACATTCAGAAGTTTGTCTCTGCCCTGTTTGTGACTATTTAGTCAGTGCCATCTTTGTTACAGGCAGCATCTGGGGTGTTCATGGTAAATACAGCCAATATGTTATTCATTTCTGTTCGTCATTTTTATAAATGACCTGGATGACGGCATAGAAGGATGGGTTAGTAAATTTGCAGATGACACTGAGGTCAGTAGAGTTGTGGATCGTGACCAAGGATGTTGTAGGTTACAGAGAGACATAGTTAAGCTGCAGAGCTATGCTGAAAGGTTACAAATGGAGTTTAATGTGAATAAGTGTGAGGTGATTCATTTTGGAAGGAGTAACAGCAATGCAGAGGACTGGGCCAATGGTAAGATTCTAGGTAGTGTAGATGAGCAGAGAGATCTCAGTGTCCATGTACAAAGATCCTTGAATGTTGTCACCCAGGTAGATAGGGTTGTTGAGAAAGCATACTGTGCATGAGCTTTTATTGGGAGAGGGATTGAGTTTCATAGTGATAAGGTCATGCTGCAGCTGTACAAAACTCTAGTGCGGCCACATTTGGAGTATTGCATACAGTTCTGGTCACTGCATTATAGGAAGGATGTGGAAGCCTTGGAAAAGGTACAGAGGAGATTTACTAGGATGTTGCTTAGTATGGAAGGAAGGTCTTACGAGGAAAGGCTGGGGGACTTGAAGCTGTTTTCATAAGAGAGAACGTTGAGAGGTGACTTAATTGAGACATATAAGATAATCAGAGGGTTAGATGGGGTGGACAGTGAGTGCCTTTTTCCTCAGATGGTGATTGCTAGCACAAGAGGTCATAGCTTTAAATTGAGGGGTGATAGATGTCAGAGATAGTTTCTTTACTCTGAGAGGAGTAGGGGCTTGGAATGCGCTGCCTGTAACAATAGACTTGCATTCAAATGGTCATTGGTTAGGCATATGGACGAGAATAGAATAGTGCAGGTTAGATGGGCTTCAGATTGGTTCCACAGGTCAGTGCAACATCGAGGGCTGAAGGGCCTGTACTGTACTGTAATGTTCTATATTCTATGTTCAATTATACCCTTCTCCTTATGAAACAAGATGTCTTCTGACTTAGTATGAGCATTGCCATGGGATGTTAGCCAAAATGACTGTTCCTAAAGTTTGATTAGACTTATTCAGAAGTTCAGTTGATATTTAGAAACTTATATGGATTGAGTCTTGGCTTGATAATATTAGAAATTAATGTGTTATGCATTTTAAATAATTTCTTCAAATGGCTCAAGCTGCTGAAAATAAATAAGTTGACCTCTGTTGTAATAGCAAAACGTCACTGAATATGAATTCAGTAACATATTCATTATTAATATTGTACTGTGTGATTTCATTTCTAATGCTTGGAAATTAATTAAATCCCTTAATGAGATTAATTATTGTAATGACTAACAATTATTCTTCAGTTCCTCTGTAATTCGTATCTCTGTGATCAAACAGTGGCATAAATAATTACCTTATCCTATTATTTATGCTTTTTAAAAATGAAAACTTACTTTGAAATTTGACAGTGGATTAAAAACATGTAGTCGAAGTTTTATGATATCATTGTGGTGCTCAAGAATGATGAGTGTAGTATAATGGGAAATTAATATGTTAATATGATCATGTACATGATGATGCTACCCTGACATCAGCAGAACAGAGAGAAATATATGATTGGAACTAAAGGAAAATCAGATGAAATACTATACTGGAGAGATGGATCTCAGTATAATGCATATTTTTGAGTTAAAAATGCTTACAGAGATTGCTGAGAGTGAGAGAAAATTATTCTGAGTGAAGGGAAAGCTGGCTAGGGACTCAGAATGGTAGCATTCTAGAAAGACAGTTCAGCCTCTAAAGAGTGCAGTATAAACACTCAATACCTGAGAGAACCCAGAATGTTTAAAGTCCAAGAAAGGACAACCACGTGGTTTGACTCTGTGGGAGACGTACAAATAATAGATACAGCTGCAGCAGTCGAAAGCAAGGTCAAAGCAGAGTTCTTGCAAAGCAATAAGTAAAATAAATCAAAATTGTGTACAGTATTTTGCACTGTGACATTCCCTCTGCACAACAGAAACAAATTGAATCTCTCTGAATCGAATATATTGCGGTTGGGCCAAGTGTTGAAATCTTAAACATCTCAGCTCAACCCTTATCTGCCTTCAATCTACTCATTTCTGAGATTAACATGAGCAGCACAAGGGGTGGCCTGCCCATTTGCAGAACGGAGGTTGACACTGAGGCTGACAACCTCCGCTTTAACATGCTTTGCAAGGTTTACAGTAGCCTGCCAGTTTTCCAGGCATCAGGTAGAAGTGAGGAAAATTAAGAAAAATAAGAAGTGCCTTAAAGTTTTACTTTTGGACCAAGAGCAGCAAAAATGCCTGTCCGCAGCTGTCACAGCTATCTCATTCTGATTTATTCCTTTCCCCATGCATATGTCTGCAGAAAGAGGGATCAAATTCCACTTCTCTACCCAGAGTTGGTGTTCGGTCTTCCTTGGCCTATGGGAAGCCAAGCCTGATTTCCAAGAAGGGGACCAATTTAAAGAAAAACAAATGTATACTGTAAAGAAAACCAAAATATGCCTCTGTTAATATCTTCCTTGAATGGGTGGCATGGTGGCTCAGTGGTTAGCACTGCTGCCTCACAGACCAGGGACGTGGGTTCGATTCCAGCCTTGGGTGACTGTCTGCGTAGATTTTGCGCATTCTCCCTGTGATGCGTGGGTTTCCTCCCACAATCCAAAGATGTACAGCTTTGGTGAATTGGCCATGCTAAACTGCCCATAGCATTAAGGGATGTGTTGGTTATGAGTATCTATATAGGAATGCGTCTGGGTGGGGTTACTCTTCGGAGGGTTGGTGTGGGCTTGCTGGGCTAAAGGGTCTGGTTCCATAATGTAGGGATCCTAAAACAGAATAATTGCTAATTAATAATTTCGTCCTCATCAGTGTTATCTACTTGGTTTGACCCAAATAAATGGATTCAGTAATTGAATGTTTTTCTTCATAAGATAACTTCTGATAAGCAAATGTAAAACAACACTAAAATAAGAAATGTGGAAAATTCTCAAAAGGCCAGTCATCATCTGTGAAGACTGAAATACAGAAAATGACATAATTTTAGCTTTCTGTGTTTTAAATTTGAGAATCTCAAAGGAATGGGGTTCATACTTTTTCTGCCATTCAAAGGTACATGTATTCAGCCATTTCCTTTTCTGTCAATATTATGCCTACAGCCAACCTGAATCCTTGTCAAGCAGCCAAACCTGCAGCACAAAGCTGTAGAGAACTAGTCAGCCTAGCAGAGGAGTGAGGGAGCAATGGAAGTGGCCAACTGTGAAAAATAGAATTCTGATCATGCCACGGTGTTCTGATGTAAGGGTCTGAAAGGGTCAAGGATGAAGCCATGTTCACACATGATGGCATATGGACTCAGTCAGAGAATAGCTCAAGATCTTGAAGGAGTGAGACCTCCAGGTCCTCCTCATAATCTCTGTAACAACGTCTTTCATGCTCAAAGGAAAGTGTGAAGCAATCATTGTTAAATAAAAAATATAAAAATTGTTCTACATCAAATAAAGTGTCTATGGGAATGCCTGAAATAGTGGTAAAGAAATGCAAGCAATTTCGGAAAGGAGGACCAAGAAACTGGTAAGGAAAAGGAAAATAAATTCGAATGCAATCTAGTGAGGAAAGGCAGTATTTAAAAGCATTGTCAATATGTGAAAGGAAAAATGATGAGCAAAGACAATTGTGGATTCATCACAGTCAATAAGAAAATTCTTCACCTGGGAGCAGGAGGAATTCTTTGGAATTCTCTACTACAGAGAGCTGGCAAAGCTAACATTTGAGTAGGTTCACGATATTAAAGGATTTGGCGATAATTCAGGGAAATGGTATTGAGGAGATGATCGGCCATGATGTAAAATCTTGGGGTAAGCTCAATGGACCAGATGCTCCAGGTTCAAGTCCCATCTCAGGATATGACGGCCACAGAATGTGTATTGAAACATGGCTGAACAGGTTGATTACCAAACTGTAAATCCTTCTGTTACAACTATGCTGCATGATAAGAATGGCAGTGTTCCCCAGTCAGTTCAAAGCATAACAGATTCTCTACATTAAAAGATTCCACACAGAGGCCCTTGCAAACATCATCCTCATTCTGTGGAACTATGACATAAATGCCTACATTTTATCGGGTTAAGATTCAGCCCCAAATTTCAGATCGATGACCTTGCAGCACTGTCATCATTCCAAGATGGTAAGATAGTGATGAATTATGGCTTCTGAGCCCAGGGCTTGTTTACTCCATCCACTTTTCTTTTCTAATTTTTTTGTCTGTTTTTCTGTTTTATTTTCCTGACCATTTGTTGAACAGCTCTGTTGGGGCGTTGGCATCAGTGGTGGCACATGGGCCCAGCATGGTCTTGTGGTGGCAGAGTTGGAGAGAAGTTGGGTTCCCAGTGACTTCTGCATCATTGGGGTGGTCCTGGTGCAGACTCATGGCAGCTGAGGGCAGAAGTGTGTTTGGATTCCCAATGGCATCTGATTCAAGGGCAGATTCATGGAGGCAGCAGTGGAGACAAGTTTGGGCCCAGTACAAGACCCAGTGGCATTGGCAAGGTTGGTCCGAAGCAGACTCTAGGCAGTGACGGCATCGTTTGGGCTGATGCAGTACTCAGCAGCATTGGTAGTACTGGTAAGGTCCAGCGAAGACTCCGAATGACGAGGGGATCAATGGAGGTGAGATGGCAATTTTCATTCCAGCAGCGGTGGCACAGTCAAAGAAACTTGTGCCTAGCAACCAGGCCCATGGCCCATGGCCCATGATGCAGCACTTGCAAGAAGGACACTTCTTACTTAGTCCTTTATTCTCCTGTCTTTATATTTGATGTTTTGGTTTATTTGTCTGTTTTTAAAGATGTGTCAGAGATTGGCAACTCAATGCAACATCAATTTCACTGTAATTTGTAATACAGTACACGTAACAATAAACAAATTAAATCAAATAATCAAATTATATTATTTCTTCCCTTGTAAACTCTTGTCCTACAATGATAGCCATTAGTAAGTTTGTAGCATGGGCAGATACTTAGCTGGTGAAAGTCCTAAGCAGATGCTAAAAGCACATTAACATTTAACAAGTTCCTGCATTAGCATCCACAATATTTGACTGCTCATGTTTCTCAAGTTCCTCTAAAGTTAATCCACTTTAACATGAGATTACACTGTGACAATGCTAATGCTTTTAGCTTGCAAAAGACTTGTTCAGCACAATAAAAAGCAAAGTTGCAAATTTGCACCTGCTTTTCTTTCAGCTTAGACAGCATAAATATTTCCCGCTATGAAAGAGTGTTTTGGAGAAAAGATCAGCAGTTTCACCACAGAGCATTGGGTTTTCAGTTTCAAATCCTGATGAGTAGGAAGCGGTTGAATAGCAAGATCAAGCAACACCACTCATTTTGAAACCAAAGTGCAGGAGTGAGACCATGAGTCAAAGGTAGGTAGCAGCCTGACTAGCATCATCATATTGCAGCTTGGTGGTGATAACATGAGGACAAGATCTGGCCTCAAATATTTCAATGGCAAGGTAGTCATTGAAGCAGCACAGATTGGATTTGTACACTGACGCTCTGGAATCTAGATGCAGCAGACTGTTGAAGATTTTGTTAGGCACTTCCCCTGCACCTGAAACCTTCACAAATAATTCATTAAAAGGTGTTCTTCTTCAGCAAATCGGTTAACGGTGCCACTACACTGCTGACGTTTGGAACAAACATCTGATAGAATCTGTTGAGTCCTAAGAATCAAAGCACTTCTTTCTTTGAGGTTAGTCATGGAAATTCCTCAATGGCCTTCGTCTTTGCGTTCCTTGGGGTCAGCCTTCCATGACCAATGTTATGTCTCACGAACATCACCTCTGCTTTCATGAATTCTGTTTTATTTAAGTTTATCACCAGTTTTGCTTCTCATGGTCAATAAAAGAGCTCTGCCAACTGTACCATGTGATCTTTCCAGAACGTACTAAAGATCACTACATCGTCCAAATAGACTGTACAATTTGTTAATCCAGCCACAACTCTGTTCATGAGTGTTTGGAATGTGGCATCACTTTAAATTGATATAGCCCCATTTGGGGTTACAAATGCAGAAATTTCTTTCGCCATCTCTGATAAAGGTACCTGCCAGTAACCACGCATTAAGTCCAACCTGGTGATGTAACTGGCTTGTCTGACTTTCTCAATAAAGTCCCCAATCTAGGAATTGGATACGAGATGAATTTGTAACAGCGTTGATCTTCTGATAATCACACAGAATTGTTGAGTCCTGTCCAGTTAGGAACTAAGACGATTGGCAAACTTTACGCACTCTGGTTTGGTTTGATGATGTTCTCATTAAGCATGGCCGCCACCTCTATCTGACCTGTCTGGCTTTGAAAGGATTAAGCCAATAGGGGTATTGTTTTATCGGAGCAGTATTCCCTTCATCTACTTCATGTACACTAGCATTAGTCCTCCCCATCTGATTCTTACATATGTCCATGTACTGCAGTAACAAATCTTTCAACTCTGTTGTATGCTCCTGAGACAGATAGTTTACTGATCTATCCCACTCCTCAATTTGAGGCACCTCAAAATCCATATCCTCTGGATTTGATTCCTTACTTTGTGGGGCAGTAACTAACACCTGTTTCTCCAGTTCTTTCTCTCTCATATAATACGGTTTCAACATGTTCGCATGACAGACCCAATACCTTTCTTTTCTATCTGGCATCATTACTAAATAGTTCACCAGACTCAATTTTTTCTCAATTTGATAGGGACAACTAAACCTGGTGTTGAAAGAATCTCCTAATGCTGGTAACAGTACTAACACGCCATCCTCTCAGGAAAATGTCCGAGTCTCAGAGTTTTTATCTGCCAACTGCTTCATTCCACACTGTGCCCTCTTTAGGTGCTGTTTAGCTAACTCACCTACTCTATCTAATCTCTCCCTCACCTCCGATATATAATCTAAGTATGAGATCTCTGACTTTGGTTCTGATAAGGTTTCTTTAATTAATTTCAAAAGGCCTCTCTCTTCATGCTCGAATATTAACTCAAATGGAGTGAACTGAGTAGATTCATCTGGGGCATCCCTAATGGCAAACAATACGAATGGGATAACTTTATCCCAATCATTCGGGTAATCCTGACAGTATGCTCTTAACATGGTCTTCAATATCTGATGCCACCTTTCTAAAGCTCCCTGGGATTCAGTATGATGCACACTGGATTTAAAGTGCTGTACACCTAAGCTATCCATAACCTCCTTAAACAGCCTAGCAGTAAAATTTGACCCTTGGTCTGACTGAATCGGTCTGGGTAACTCATACCATGTGAAGAAAGCTACTAACCCCTCTACCACCTTTTTTGCCTTGATACTCCTTAATGGAATTGCCTCCAGAAACCTGGTACTGGCTCCCACTTTTAGTTGCTGGAGGGGACCTACACAATCAATTATAACCCACGTGAAAGGTTCTTCAAATGCAGGAATTGGCAACAAAGGTGCTAGGTTTATTACTGCCTTTGGCGTGCCTACTATTTGGCGTGTATGACACGTACGGCAAAAGGTAACCACATCCTTGTCCATTCCAGGCCAATGAAAATGTTTTTGTACCTTAGCCTGAGTCTTTCGTACCCCAAGGTGACCTCCTACACGTAGGTCATGTGCTACCCATAACACTTCCTGCCTGTATGCTGCTAGCAACACAATCTGGTGCACCTCAGCCCATTTCTCCTCTGCATTAACCGGCCGTGGTCTCTGAGGACTCTATCAGGCTAACTGTTCACAATTCAAGCTATTTATGTGTTGTCAGCAAAACTGGAAAATTTCCATTTAGTTCCCTCATCTAAGTAATTATTATACATTATAAATAGCTGGGGTTCATGCAATGATCACTGAGGTATTCCATTAGTCATCACCTGCCAACCAGAAAAAAAGACCTATTTATTCTCACCCTGTGGTTTCAGTCTGTCAACTCATTCTCAGGCCATGCTAATTTATTACCCTAAATCCTGTGTGTTTTCATTTTGCCCACGAGAGTCTTATGTGAGACCTTATCAAAAACATTTGTAAACTCCAAATATTCCTTATCTATTCTACTCATTACATCCTCAAAATACACCAGTAGAGTTGTTAAGCATGATTTATATTTCATAAACCCATACTGACTTTGTTTGGACCAGTTAATGCTTTCCAAGTATTCTGTTATCAAATTTTTTGTAACAGAATCTAACATTTGTTTCCCACTGTTGATGTTAGGCTAACATATCTGTAAGTTTCTGGGGTTTTTTCTGCCTCTTTTTTTAAATAGTGAGGTTTCATTTACCATTCTCCAATAGAAACTGCTCCAGAGTTTGTAGCAGGTTGGAAGATGACCACTAATGCATCTAATGTTTCTACAGCCACTTCCTTTAGAACTATGGGATGCAGATTATCAGGCCCTGGTAATTTGTTAATCTTTAACTCCATGAATTTCTCTAGCACGGTTTTTTTTAATGTGCTGATTTTCTTCAATTTCTCCTTTTCACTGACCCTTATTTCCATAACATTTCTGGGAAATCATTTGTATCCTCTATTGTGAAGATAGAAGCAAAATATGTATTCAATGCTTCCGCCATTCATGTGTTGCTCATTTTAATTTCCCCCATTTCTGACTCGAAGACAGAAACCAAAAGAGTCAAGCTTGGGCGCTGATGATCTACTTCAGATCTGCGACTAGGAGTTAACAAGTAAGGGCCCAGATTCAAAAGATTTCATAGTACAGCTTGTGAGGTAGGGGAAGCACAAGTATTTCCTAAATCAACAAGGTTAATTGTTTTCAACTCCTCTGTAAAAAAGTCCATCTCCCAAAATGCAATCACATCCATGAAATGTTTCTCTGTCCTCTCGCTAACCCAGTCATCCAATCACAATCCCACCCGTCCTCTAGCTATCTTACCCTTCCTCAACCACCTTTACTCTCTCTGACCACAACCAACCCTTCCAGATCACTATATCACTCCCTGTTCTGACAACCATCTTTGTTCCCCAACCTCCACCTAGACCCTACAATCACAATGATGCTCTGCCAGATAAGTTTGCTTGTGGCCTTCCCCTCCCCCCCCCCCCACCCTACCCCTACTAACCTGTACCACTCACCATCTTGTGCCGATAACCACCAGCTCTCCCTCTGAGCACCACATGTCCCCTTGCCATTCCTTCACCTTATCATGCTCTCTGCAATGGGATATCTTCCCTATCTCCATACCGAGGTATAGTGACTACAATCTGTCCCTACCTGTTTCTGATCCCCAGCTGTGACTTTGTGGGCAGACTTTATTGCCTGACAGCCAGACACTGCCTGCATCCGTTTATACCTAAATTTGCTACTCAAATCCAATGTATGGTAAAAAGTCGAATGTTCAATTGTTAGATGTGGTTTCTCAGCTGAGAAAGGCAGGCATTCTGGCCGTCCCATCTGAATAAATAAGAACGTCAATATAAACAGGGCAGTAGGTCACCCATTTATGCCAGGTGGAGACATTTTTAAAAATCTCTAATTTTCCAGAATTGAAATCTGAAGGTATTATCAAGAAAACAAATAGGTACAGATCCAGAAATAAAAGATCATTCTCAAGGTGAAATAATGCAAAATGAATTATTTCAGTGAGACAAATCTATCAAGGCATCCATATGTGATTGGTAGAGATACCAACATCACAAGAGAAGAATGGTTTCTGAAGCAGTCAAAGAGCAAAGGAGATCAGAAGTGACAGTTTCTAAAAAAAAAATAAAACAGTAATTTTCTCTTGAAGATCTATACAGGTATTCAAACAAAAAAGCTCCAAATTACATAATGTTATATTTTTATAGAGAGACTGAAGTAGCAAACAATTTATTGTGTGTTTTTTTCACTCCTATTTCTTTCATGCATCTGTCACTTCTCATTTCTTTCTTTATTTTTGACGGCTATGGATTCAGATTTCAGCAGGTTTTTTGTTTCAGCAGCACATTGTTTTTTTCGATTTTTCTTGTGTATTCAATTTTCTCTGGTGAAGTCTCTCTCTCTTTCCTGGAAATACAGAACAATATAATCAATTGATATTAATGATAGACAAATGGGCAGGCGAAAGTCTGGAATTTAAAAAATTCAGTATGCATCGCACAATCTCAAGCCTCCACTTGGTTACTAAGGTATCCATGTACCCCATAGTGAAGAGGTGAAGTGTTCAATTAACATGTTTAAACAGGACTCCTTCGGTGTGATTCAGATATTAAATTAAATATTACTGTCACGACATGTTGATGTGGATTTGACACCACTGGGATATTTTACCTGATACATCAAAGGTTTCGTCATCCTTTTTAACATAAGAAACTAAGTACAGATATCATGGCTTTGAAGAATCCAAAGGATATCTATTACAGATAACAAACTTTTCTAAATATTACATTCAAATATACATCAGTGTCAGGGCTAAAGAAAGCTGTTACCTTACAAGGCATAACATGTTTTCATTAGCATGCCATGCTTCAAGTGTTCCCAAGTAAGCTGGTTCATTTGCTATGATAGAGAATGAAAATCATCAACATGTCTCTTGAAGGTATGTTGACTAGTAGACAGAACACAACACACAAATTTCTCATTAATGATCAAACATGCCATTGAAATATATTGCGATGCATGTGTACAATTGAGGGATCATGTCATAAACTGCTGCTAATTTCTACCTTGAGACAGAATGTGAAAATACCATAAGATGTAGCAGCAGATGTAGGCCATCTGTTCCACCATTCAATGAGATCATGGCTAACCTGATAATCCTCAACTCCACTTTCCTCTCTTTTTCATGTGACACATAACTCACCGACTAATTAAAAATCTCGCTCACAGCCCTGAATAAATTGAATGATCCATTTTCTACACATGATAAAATCTTTCCATAATAAGTATCAGCCTGGTACATCCTCTCTGGATTTCTAGTATATATTTCATGAATAAGGGGACCAAATCTGTTCACGGTATTTCAAGTGTAGTCTAACTAGTGCCTTGCATAGTTTTAGCAAAGCTCCTGACTTTTGAATTTCATTCCCCTGAAATAAAGGCCAACATGCCATTACCTTCACTGTAACTCTACAGAACTTGGCTGCTAGCTTTCTAATGATATCTGCAAAAGGACTCCAAAAATACCTCTGTGTTGCAGCTTTTAGCAGTTATTTATTTCCCATTTAAACAATATTTAGCTCTTCTATTATTCCTACTAAAGTTCATAACCTCTCATTTTCCCACATTATTATTCCTCATCCAAGTTTTTATCTGGTCCCTTAACTTGTCTGATTCTCTGCAGAAGAAAATGAGGACTGCAGATGCTGGAGATCAGAGTTGAGAATGTGGTGCTGGAAAAGCACAGCCAGTCAGGCAGCATCCGAGGAGCAGGAGAATCGACATTTCAGGCATAAGCATTTCATCCAGCACCACACCCTCGACTCTGATCTCTCTGTAGACTCGTTGTATCATGCTTTCCACCTGTCTTTGCATTTATTTTTGTGCCATTTTCAAACTTGGCAACAATTCATTCACTTCCACCATCTAAATAATGCATATTGTAAATAATTAGGGCCCCAACACTGATCCCTGTGGCTCTCCACTAGTGACAGGTTTACTGAAAATGCCTCACTTATCCCAACTCTCTGTCCCTTATGATTTAGCTAATTCTTTATTCATACTAATATATGAACACCAATACCATATCATTTGGTCTTGATAAGTAGCCTAATGTATAGTATTTCATCAAATGCTTTTTGGACTTCTAAATGTATTAAATCTACTGGTTACCTTTTGCCGATCATGCTTGTTACATCCTCAAAGAATTCTAGTAAATTGTCAGGTGTGATTCCCCTCCCCATGAAGGCTGTTGACACTGTTGATCATATGATGAATTCCAAAATATTCTACCATTACACCCTTTACAACAGACTAACATTTTCCCAGGGACAGATGTACAGCTAACCTGCCAATCATTACCTGTTTATTGTCTCTTTCACTTTCTAAATAGGGGTGTTAGATTAGCAGTTTTGTAATCCTCTAAACTAAATCTTCCAAAATCTAAGGATTCCTGGGAGATTATTGCCAGTGCATCCCTTATCTGTGTAGCTATTTCCTTTAAAATCTAATTCCTGCAGCTAATTCCTTTGAAATGCTAATGAGGTTGTCATTGTTGAATACCTGGAAACATGTTGAATAGCTGGAAGCATTGCAGAAATGTGGTGTATAAGGGTGCACTGATGTTACACATGAACCTTTGAACTGAGTACTACCAGTAGTTTAGTGATGAGGGCATAGTGAACTGAACAGTACCTGGACCCAATGCTACATTTGTTGAGGTGAAGTACTTGAAGATACGCTCAATCACTTTGATCACTCATATGAGATAATTGAATTTCATGTGCGACTACCATGAGCAGGTGAGGGGCTGTTTGGGGTGGGGGGAGGTGGAATATGGATGAGACAGGCTGATGTACTCATCAGGTATGAACAGCCAGTTGTTTCGGCTGCCACACTAGACCATGGCATATGGCCCGTGGCTGGGATGATGTCTTTAAATATGAATATTTCAAAAGGTATTTTAGGTAAGTACCAATTAACATGATGGTTGCGAAAAGTAGCCTGAACTGTCTTCTGGTAAGGCTATTGAACACTTCGCCCTATCTCTCAGGTATTCATTTCTACTAGAACTTATGGATTTAGGAGAATCTGTAATTGTTATTTAGAGAATGCATGAGATTCCCACACTGAAGGAAGTTGTGGAGATTTGCTTCTATTGGTCTGCATTGACAGTGTTGATTCCCTTAAAATAATTATGAGGTTAGCAAGGATTCAATGACTGGTTGGCATGTTGATGGTTACAAACAAGTTGCATATTAGCTGGTATTTTGTTTTTTTCTTTTAAGAACATTTGTTTGTTGTTGCACGTATGGCATTGATCTTAATTAATGAGGCTAGAGTTTACCAGTCCTTTGGAGGCAGGCTGTGAAGTGGGGAGGATGGCAAGATGGTGCAGGAAGTTGGCATACCCCTCATCTTTCCATAGGCATGTCCTCTTGACACTCTCTTCCTGCTCATGCTATTTTACCAGCTGCTAGGACCCCTATGCTCTAGGACACCACCAGGTAAACCATGGAAGGTTCCTATTATGCCACCCAATAGGCCTTCCTATTTGGGTGTTCCTTGGCCCACGGACAGACAAACTGGTAGCAATGGACATCCTGAACAAACATACCACCTGCTCACACCAACACCTAGTGCCAAGACGTGCCTAGTAACCTTCCTTGGTTGTGAGAGGCCCTTGTGTGTTCATCTTGCAGGAGTAATATCACTTGTGGCCATCAATCCTGATTGCACTATTGAATTGCTGAGCCACTGACTGGGAGCTGGTTGCCTTTCATAAAAATTAATTCACCACTGCTGACAAGATGCTACTCTGGATTTTGCTGATTGCAATAGCCAGCTTGATCTTCCACTTTTAGATATATTGGCAATAGTCCTGAGCATCAACACTAAATTCATTTTTATCATTTTCATTCATTTGTCAGCAAAACCTCATAGATAAGGATGACTCTCTTTCACTCTCAGGGTCAGTCCATAGGTGGCTGTATAGACAAATCCAGCTACCACAGGATCTGTTACACCTGAGGCAGAAGGTGGTCATGGGAAGGGGTGGGGGGGTGGGGGGCATTGATGTTGCCTGACTTCCCTTTTTCCTGACATCAAGTCTTGAGGTGCTCGACACCTTCCCGGATGCACATCCTCCACTTTGGACGGCCTTGGGCCAGTGATTCCCGGGTGTCTGTGGAAATGTGGCACTTTCCAGTGAGGCCTTCAGTGTATCACTGAAGCATTTCATTTGTCCGCCTGAGGCTTGCCTGCTGTTTCGGAGCTGGGAGTACAGCACCTGTGTTGGGAGTGTCGCATTGGTCATGCAGAAGATGTGCCCAGCCCATCGTAGCCGATCAAGGCTTATTGCTGGGGATGTTGGCCTTGTTGAGCTTTTAAGTGCTAATGCATCTTTCTACCTAGTGGATTCACAGGATCTTGTGTAGGAAGCATCGGTGGTACTGCTCCAGAACCTTGAGGTGTCTGCGGTAGAGCCATATAGGAACCTCTGTAAACCATGATCTTGGTGTCACATTTGATGTTGTTCTCTTCAAACACCCTTTTCCTCAGGTGGCCAAAGGCTGCACTTGCTTACTGGATCCAGTGCTGGATCTCTTCACCAATAGCTGCTTTGGCTGACAGGACACTCCCGAGGTACTGGAAGTTGTCAATGTTGTCTCAGGCCTCCCCATAGACCTTGATGATCAGGGGTTTGCTCCACAATGCCAGGCCAGGTAGGTAGAAGAACTTTGTCTTGTGGATATTCAGGGTGAAATCCATGCTCTCATGTGCCTTCAAAGAGGTGCTGAAGATGGTATGGAGTACATCCTCCGAGATTGCACACAAGCAAGCATTTTTATCACATGACATTCACGGTTATCCATATGAGAAGCATTATTTTCATGTACAAGGTACCATAGTGATTTCAATCAATATGCTTTCATTGAACGAATATACATTGTGCTATATAAAAGGACTTCTCTGCTCCATTCTTTTCAATGCCATTTCCAGCTCACCTGCACGGCTTTTGCTCACTGCTGCTGCTACAAATTGCTTTTTTTGTAAATTCACATTCTTTTCATCAGCTAGCTTACATTTGATCATTTACTATCCTCAGACGGCACTGTCTCTAATGAGACTACATTCTCCATTAAATCCAATACATATTGATCAGTGGGCACTCTGTGAGCTTGAATCCTGATATTAATCACATATTTAGTGTGCAACATACTTCTAAGGTGGAAAATATGCCTCATATTTATTGATTAAATCCATTAGTTTCCCTGCATGCTGCCCTTCAACACATATACTATATTGTCAATCGGTATTGTCAATACTGACACTATATTGCACTATATTGTCAATCCCTCTTGAATCCCTGTCAAACATGTCAACAAACTGTCCTTTAATTTTCTGATTTATCTCATAAGCCTGTTACAATACGACATAAAAAATACATACAAACAGGAAGCAGGAGTAGGCGATTTGGTTCTTCAAGCCTGCTCTACTGTTCAATGAGATCATGACTGATCGGATTGTAACCTCATTTGCCCAACCTCCCTCCCCGATCACCTTTCATGCCCTTGCATATCCAGAATCTGTTCACCTCCACTTGAAACATATTCAGGAACTCAGCTTCCACCACTGCAGGAATTCGATGAATTGCGTGTAAAATCCACTGGCAAAGTAGTAGTATACTTTTGCTTCTTTGGATTTGATCCTCAGTATTATGTACCATTTATCCATCATTTTGGGTAAATTTGCTATTAAATATAACCATCAATTCCATTTCTCTTTGTGGGCAACATACCTTAAAAATTTGCATTTACTGTATTTGAATGAAAGCACAAATCCCAATGCTACAAAAAAGCATTAAGGATCTGTGAGTGTCTTACCTTTCTCTTTGACTTTTCTCTTTATAAATTGATGAGCTTCTGTTTACACACAATAAATATTTAGTCTTTCATTGTTTATTTTGTCATCATTTTATTTTGACCTTGGCCCTTTTTTATTTGTGCCTAAATCAATCAACACTTCAACCTTAAGATGAAACTCATTATTGACTTGGGTATACATACAAGATAATGTTGAAACTCATTTTTATAGTAGCATGGACAATACAATGCTCCAACTATAATCAGCCTCTTAAAACACAAAGCAACTGACATGTCTAAAATATGTAAAATCCATAAAGTAACTAACTCATCATAATTTAATACAATACTTGGTGTAAAAATAGAACTGCCAGGAGACCAACTAAGATCTTACTTCGAAATATGATGTAACGACTTTTAGACGTTCTGTATTTCATTGTCTTATCAGACCTTTTCAATAGGTTTTTAAAAAGTTGTCTTCTCTTGCTACAATAATTTTTCCCATAGGTAGGTACAAAATGATTTCAACCCCATACACTCTAGAAGAGTATTAATTAACATTTGTTTTTATGTATGATAATTTACTGTGGTACATAAAAAAAAGGGTTGATTTTCATCTTTATCACCTGGATATTAGCATTGCAATGGCAAAGAGCAGAAAGAAAATCTTCTGGGAAGTTTGCACACTGGTAACAGGTCCCTATTTTAGTTATCTTCTGCTCCCAGGGATAAAGATGAAAATCCATCCTATGATCTTCATAACAAAACATAATTTAACACACCTCAGGCTTATTGTTCAGAAATGATTTTTTCTTTATTTTTGAACTACAGTTGAATGTTTATTTTCATATCCATATTGTTATGTTACAAAGGCAATCCTTGTTTTCTGCGCTCACCTCACTTCGATTAAATCAAGTACTAAAATCTGAATTTACTTATTTTTTAAATGGTAAATGCCTATATTATGTGGGGGTGGGGGTGGAGGGGGTGGGTGGGAATCATGCATTCAGATATTCAAAACTGGTTTGGAAGATGTTTCATGTTTTAGAAAACCTTACTGGCAAAGATCCAGCATATACTTGTCCCCAAGAATTATCCTTTGTCTGGGACTCAGCTAGAATAAACTTTGCCCAAATGACTGTCAACCAGTCTTTGCACATACTGCGAATGACAGCAATTCCTGACAAGTATTTGATTGCCTCTAAATAGATTTTTGGGCTGCAGTAGCTGTTTGTGATCAAAGCAGAGCTCACTGGGGCACTCTTGTCACTCTGTGAGAAAGGCAGCTGATTAGTTATTCAGCAGTAGCTTCAGGTTGATGAGAAGTCCCTTACTGAGATGGCCTTGTTACCTCTCAACTTACAATTACAGCTTTCCACCACCTACTGACAAATTAAAGGCAGAAGCTAAGAGGTATTGTGTAATCTGTATCTTGCAGCTTCAATTTGGTCATTATTCTGTAGCGACTGGAGTTTCTTTTATCCTTAACTGGACTTTTATTATTCTTCAGAGCTAAGAATGATTAAATTTGTTCTCAAGATCCCGCATTCTGGTGCTTCTCAAATTTAAATATGTAGAAAAAACAGAAATGATTTTTCAGATGTAACTGAATATAAGATAACTCACTACCATTTTGTCTCTCCCTCTGGAGAACTTGTAGAAATAAATTACTTTCCCAGGGCTGTATTGAAGAACTACATACATTAAAAGGAACAGACAGTCCAATTCTTATTGACCTATCTGTTGTTGCTTCATTTTATTTCTTCAATCTTTTCCTTCTCCTTGATTCAGGCAACAAAAATGAGTACAACAAGTTCGACATCGGAATTAGAGGGACAATTCTCAACCCTGCCCACCTAGCGAGTGTAGTGTGTGCCAGAAGCTAAAATTATGCCCTTCATGTTAACCATGCAGTTTTAAAGCACCCACCAGAGCCTTAATTTGTCAATCAGTCTTACAACACAATTGGGACTGTAATGCCATTTTTACAGAAAATCTTAGAGGTTCTGCTCCACGACCCAATGCAACCTAGCAAGACTAGCCTCTCAGAGCTGCTGAAGCAGTATCTGAGGTTAGTCAGTTACTGCAGGTAAGTGGATTACAATTTTGTGCCATTGTTCTAAGTGGATTGTTTGGAGACTTTCCAGTTTCTAGCTCACTTGTTTTCCACACTTTCTGTCATATTTAACCTGAGGAAGCTGTTTGCTTTGGGGGCAGTTATTAGAACAACAAGAGCTTATAGCACAGGAGGAGGCTATTTGGCCCATGATGTTGACCCTTTGAAAGATCAGGGATGCTATTCCCACATTCCCATTTTTTTCCCTGTAACCCTATAAGTTATTCATCTACACTCTGTGCAATTCTGTTTTTAAAAAATGTACTAAATTAGCATTCGCCACTTTTTTAGGCTAAGTATTTTAGATTAAATTGCATCATTTACTAATAATTTTAAATCTATGGTCTTTGAACTGATGGCTAATAAGCTATATGATTTTCTTTACTAAGTGTCCAGATTCATTTTAAGGATTTGTGTGTATGAACATTAAGGCCTTACTGTTTGCTTACATTTTTGAGAAACAAGCCCTTTATAGTACAATTCTTTCTATATTAAATCATCCATGTGAATCACTTCAAATCTCTCCGGAATTGAACTCTTATCTGCCATGTTTTAGGAAGAATCTATAACTATCCTTATCACAAGTTACAACATTGCCGAGTTTTGCATCATCTGCAAATTTTCAAATGTGAATCTTTAACCAGAAACCGGATTACACAATCGTAATTTAATTCTGCTTGATTTTGGTTTGGGGAATGCTTTGGCATGTGTTGGGGAATCCCATCCCTTGAGGACCTCTCAAGAAACATTTGAAAACCTAAGACTATAGATCATTACCCCAGAGTTAATTTTCTCCATACTAGCGGTTAGGAATTAGACCTCACTTTGAGGTATCTTGTCACTGTTGTAGGGAGAAATTTCAAAGAGGAGTCTTGAGTTCTGTGTTCCATAGTACAAGCAATCTTTATTCAGAGCTCTTATACCACATGTGTTGGAGAGGCCAGAGACTGCTCCAAAGCTTGCTTTCACGTGGGGCCCAGTTGCCCTCTTATGTATGGCTCAGTAGAGGAAAAGTCTATGATACTCTATTTTTCCCAAGCTTAATACAGCATTTTTTATCCTTTTCACAATTACAATAATTTTACTTGCAACATTGATGTAATTGTTAGCTACATCCCTCTAATCAATACATCTAATCCAATAAGCACACAATTAATGATGGACAACTCCCTTAATTCATGATGTTTATCAGATTCCTCCATCATGTGTCTTTGGGAGCCTACAATGCTTCTGACAAGTATACTCCTTCTTACATATTTGTCAGCTGCACTGCATTTTTTGCCAATAACTTTTCACCAGGAACCCTTCCAAATTCTTTACTAACTTTAGTATGGGAGATTAAGAATTGCTATAAAGTCTTTAAAATGTAACGTGACTACAATTCTGTGACATAGCTGATAAACTGGGAACAATCCTTATCTCACTTCAGCCTGAGAGATCAAACAGTCCTTCTGACTTGCAGTTGCAATTAGAACTCCCCCCCCCCCCAGTCTTATATTGTAAGTAAGTTTTAAACCACAGTTTAGTTCTTGAATGAATCTTTTATTGTTTCTATTCTAAACACTTCTCATTACTAGATTTCTTAATGAAAAACACCTATTCAAATTCCACTGATGAGGATGAAATTGAAATACTTTACAATTTATCAAGTCATTAAATGAAACTTGTTTATATTCCACAAGCAACTAGGGGACATAACCATATCTTCACTCTGTATTTTGTACCTGTTTCTGTCACTTTTCCCTTGATCTTCGGATATAACAATCTGCACTTAAGTGACAATTGTTTATCTCCGGCTGTTTTACAACCTCTATAACTCTCTTACAAGTTATTTTTTAGATCATTTGTTGCACTATCTTCCCTGCTACTGAGGGTGCCTCTTCTTGTTGTCTACACTTGGCTGGTCATAAAAATTGAACTGACCCTTTTACTCTAATTTGTTGTTTGCACTTCTAACTTAGAATTACCTAAAAAGTTCAGAATACTGTAGGATCAGACTTTTTCTTCTACTTTTTATTGAATAACAAACTTGGGATTGTGGCAAAAGTAGACCTTTCAAACATGCCCCTTAATAAAATGCTTATTCAGAACTTCCTACTTACAGAAACCTGAGTAAATTCCCTATTGTTTCTCCTCATCAAGACCCTTTTTATGACTCCTCATGAGACCTTTCATTATCTTATCTGGTAACTCTGCATGGAGACTACAAGTCTGGCTGTGATCATCTGATATACGTAGTTTCCAACACCTGTCAGCCATCTTGTGTCAGCTTACAAAGCCCCAGGCAACCATTTCATCATGGGCCACTGCAACATCACTTTAAATAGGTCTTGGTAACCCCAGTGACCCAGGATCATGCCATATCCTGATGTGATCACTGAGCAGCCTGGATGTCAAATTGAAATGAGACCTAAGCATTGAGTTCACTACCATCTCACCCTAGCCTTGTCACTCATCCTCTGCATTTTCCAATTCCCACTGAATTAAAATTGGAGCTTCTGCCACGATTATTTTGATGTATAAATTAATATTTAAGATGTATAAATTTACCTCTCTGCCTTTTTTCTAAACGTAATTTTATTTATTATGTGAGGTGCTGCAAACTATAATGAGAAGCATGCAGGAATGAAAATATACATTTCTCATCCAACTCAGCACGTGAAAAGTCATATATTATGTATACATGACATCGTATACAAATATTTCAGCTAACCTTTATTATTCTCATCTCACCATACCTGTTTTGTGAATACTCATAGAACTATCCCTGTCCACACCACTTACCACAATGTCCCCACCCCACTGGGTAGTTAGGGGAATGTTAGGATAATGGTAACACTTGAAACGTCTTCTGGTCAAAAGGCCAGTCCCTAAACCCAGCTGATTAACAGGAGGAAGGAGAAATGTGAAGCAGAAGGGAAACTTCAATGACTTTTCAGCCTGTGAATCAGGGAAACTAGCACAAGGAGATCAAGCCTCAGTCAAAAGTCTTGAACACATAATCTAGTCTGGCATTTCTATGCTGTACTGATGGAAGTGCCGAGGAGCAATAGATATTTTCTGTAAGCAGATCAGTTGTAATCTGCTGTATTTATTTTTCTACGGCTTATCTATATTTAAAAGTTATGTTTTATAGTTGCTTATTCACAAACAGAGCATTAACTCCATTGCTTTTCAATAGGTTATGAAATGGCTGATGATGCAGTCAGCAATCTAAGTATATTGATGAGGACTTTATTTCAACAACTAAACACACTACATTACCAGATTTTTGTCATATAAAGACATATTGATAGGGAATACTGATAGAATCTGTTACAGTGCATTAGCATGGAACGTGTGAGAATTTTCTGAGCAAAATATCAAAAATGAAACAGATAAAACTCGCGAAAATATTGCATCAGTGTAAGCTGTATTACATTTGATGTAATGGAAAAGAAAATGGACTGATTGACGAAACAGCCTGTCTAACGTCATCTTTTTAATGTACGTTATGTGTGTTATTTTAGATCAATCTGGAATACAACAATGAAAGCCACAGGTTGTGTCCTTCCAAAGAGAAACCTTTCACTACCTGTAATCAACATTTACCAGTTATAAAAGGCAAGGACAATCTGGAAGCCAATCAGCCTTTAAGGATTTAGTATAGATTCAGGCACTTGTAATTATTGATAATACCTACATATTATTCTATTTGTTGTATTTGTTTTATGAGTTTATTTATGTAAGTTAGTTGTGTACACCATACAATGACAAGATACTTCCGAATGGATTCACAATAGTTATGTTGCTCTCTTCATGGCATTAGGATAATCTGCACAGATGAAATCAGTTTTGGTGTCTTTGCAAAAAACAAATACAGTAAATAAGTCAAAAGAAGAAGAAGTTGAGAAAATAATGTAGGAAAGGGAGACAAAAGAAGGCCAGGAAAGAATGAAAGAAAGTATGGTATAGGATGGAAGAAGTATAAAAGCTGGAGGTAATGGCAACGGGTAGATTAAATTTTCATGAATAAAGATTTATACAGTAAGTAAATATTCAAGCAAACGTGCAACATATAAATCACAAGATGTGGCAGAACAGGAAATCATGAGAAAATAAATGATTAGATTAGATTACATTACATTACAGCATGGAAACAGGCCCTTCGGCCCAACAAGTCCACACCGACCCGCCGAAGCGCAACCCACCTATACCCCTACATTTACCCCTTCACCTAACACTATGGGCAATTTAGCATGGCCAATTCACCTGACCTGCACATCTTTGGACTGTGGGAAGAAACCGGAGCACCCGGAGGAAACCCACGCAGACACAGGGAGAATGTGCAAACTCCACACAGTCAGTCGCCTGAGGCCGGAATTGAACCCGGGTCTCAGGCTCTGTGAGGCAGCAGTGCTAACCACTGTGCCAACGTGCCGCCCAAAATGAATCAGGAAAGATTGAACAGGATAGGACTTCTTTCTCTAGAATGAAAAGGAGTGAGAGATGATTTAATCAATGCCTTTTTTGTTTGTTTAGGCAGTCATGAAGAAAATAGATCCATTTCTGAAGAGTTTCAAGACTAGTATAAGATAGAACATAGAACATAGATCACAGAACAATACAGCGCAGAACAGGCCCTTTGGCTCTCAATGTTGCGCTGACCTGTGAACTATTCTCAGTTCATTCCCCTACACTATCCCATCCATGTGCTTATCCAAGGATTGTTTAAGTGTCCCTAATGTGGCTGAGTTAACTACATTGGCAGGTAGGGCATTCCACACCCTTACCACTCTCTGAGTAAAGAACCTGCTTCTGACATCTGCCTTAAATCTATCACCCCTCAATTTGTAGTTATGCCCCCTCGTACAAGCTGACATCATCATCCTAGGAAAAAGACTTTCACTGTCTACTCTGTCTAATCCTCTGATCATTTTGGATGTCTCTATCAAATCCCCTCTTAGCCTTCATCTTTCCAATGAGAACAGACACAAGTCTCTCAGTCTTTCCTCATAAGACCTTCCCTCCAGACCAGCCAATATCCTGGTAAATCTCCTCTGCACTTTTTCCAATGCTTCCCCATCCTTCCCGAAATATGGTGACCAGTACTGTACACAATATTCCATATGCGGCCGCACTAATGTTTTGTATAATTGCAGCATGATATTGCGGCTCCGGAACTCAATCCCTCTCCCGATGAAACCTAATGCACCATATGCCTTCTTAACAGCACTATCAACCTGGGTGGCAACTTTCAGGGATCTATGTATTGGACTCCAAGATCTCTCTGCACATCCACACTACCAAGAATCTTTCCATTGACCCAGTACTCTGCCATCCTGTTATTTTTCCCAAAGTGCATCACCTTACATTTAGCTGCATTGAACTCCATTTGCCAACTTTCAGCCCAATTCTGCAATTTATCCACGTCCCCTTGCAACCTGTAACATTCTTCCAAACTGTCCACTACTCCACCGACTTTTATGTCATCTGCAAATTTACTAATCCACCCACCTATGGCTGCATCCACGTCATTTATAAAAATGACAAACAGCAGTAGCCCCAAAACAGATCCTTGTGGCACACCACTAGTAACCGGACTCCAGGCTGAATATTTTGTATCAACCACCACTTGCTGTCTTTTTTCAGAAAACCAGTTTCTAATCCAAACTGCTAAATCACCTTCAATCCCATGCCTATGCATTTTCTCCAACAGCTTACCATGTGGAACCTTATCAAAAGCTTTACTGAAGTCTATATATACCACGTCAACTGCCCTACCCTCATCTACATGCTTGGTCACCTTCTCAAAAAACTCAATGAGGTTTGTGAGACATGACCTGCCCTTGACGAAACCATGTTGACTATCTGAAATCAACTTGTTGATTGCTAGATGTTTATAAATATTATCTCTTGTAATCCTTTCCAAAACCTTTCCTACAACAGAAGTAAGGCTCACTGGTCTATAATTACCTGGGTCAGATAGCCAGTAATAAATTCAATATCTAAATGAAGAGAAACTATTTTTGTGAGAAAGACTTTACCTCAAATGTTCCAACAACAAGGAGTAGGTACCATACATTTGTTTAAGATATGGAGGCACTGGTGTTGGACTGGGTTGGACAAAATTAAAAAATCATACAACACCAGATTACAGCCCATTATAGGTTTATTTGAAAGTTTGGACTATCACATGATGTGGTGTGATTTTAAACAACATTATTTAAGAGAGGTCAGAGAAATACATGAATCTGAAAGAAATGAAGGCCATACTGATAGGGTTAGAAAAAATAGAGTAGGAGGGACATGAACCAAATGGGACAAATAGCTAATTCTGTGTGGTAAATTCTATGCTAATCTATATAAAGAAATGCAATAGCCTTTGAATGTATGCCCAAACATATAATATGTGATAACTGGATCTGGAGTTGTTTTTAAATTGGTGCAGCTGAGACCAATTTGCCCTTTATACATCCCAATCTTTCACTTGCCCAACTCTCCTCCCCCCACCAACCCAACAATATAGTAGAAAGGAAAATAAAAATGGATATGGAATGGACTGTCAATCAATAATCAGCTTGCTAAAAGCAAAAATTACCCCATAGGAATCACAGAAGGAAAATAGGAAACTTACAGGTTCACTTTGCAGTTGTGGGCAAGAATAGAACTGATAGCAGAGAGATGTGGTAAAACAGTGACCTTAAATTGAAACAACAAAGAAATGTAGACTAATTGTCAGTTAACAAAGAACTAAGAAAGAAACTTTGAAAAAGTGTTAATTTTTCATGAAGATGAACCTGTCTGATATGAGTACTGATAATCTGAAAACCATTTTTAATCATGCTCAAAATATTATAATCACAGGAGGCTTCCTGTAAGTCAAGGTATTGTTAGGAGCCTGATTTTGTCTGTGACTAATTCACCTAGCCTGCATATGCCTAAACACTATGGACAATTTAGCATGGCCAATCCACCTAACCGCACATTTTTGGACTGTGGAAGGAAACTGGAGTAAACCCATTCAGACACAAGGAGAATGTACAAACACCACGTAGACAGTTGCTGAGGGTGGAATTGAACCTGGCACCTCAGCACTGTGAGGCAGCAGTGTTAATCACTGAGCCACCATACCACCCTCTGTACAGGTTTCCCCACTGCCCGAGCACTTGCGCCTCCAGACCCTCCTGGATATGAAGTATGAGTAGAAAGAAACTAAGCATGGGTATCTGCTGTAAAATGAAAACAAGGCAGTGGGATTGGACCAAGAACTTCAATGTACAGTCAGATGCAGTTGATGGTTAAAGCAATTTGCCAGGGAAAGTTTTAATATGTATCATCAGATTGAAAATATAAGCCAGAAGACAATATTGGTGTGTTACAGGGGACAATCAGAAACGGAGCTGAGGAGAATAAGATACTTCTGGATCTGATTTTAAGTAATGACCAGGATAGAATAGAAATGGTCGTATGCTCCCTGAAATATAAAGAAAGTCAGGCATCTTGACAAAGGTTAGAATTCTAGAGCTCACTGGAGGTAGAATGGCTGGTTGTTAGGGGGAATGGCAGGGAGATTGGTAGGAGCTATGAATTTGAATATCATTTCTATGGCACCATGCCCTCTTCCACTGTGATTTTATGAGTGGCAGAGGTGGTGTCAGATAGCCTGCTGACTTGTAGGTCAACTGACATCCTCAGACGGCTAGATAATGGCCACACCAAGGTCTCCTCCAACAACTTCCATGGAAGGAGAGGCCAGTGCCAGAAGACCAGACTATGTATTTAAACCCACATGATGTGGGTGATTCCCCTTTGAAACCCCATCAGAGGCTTTCTGCAAAGTATTTCTTCCTGTTCCAAAGTATATTTCCTTTTCTCCATTCAATCCGTCCATCCATGCCTCTCATCCCCTCACCACAATACAACTGCTGGAACCAAAGAAAGACTAGTTATTTGATTAACCAACAGCTATTGAAGGTGAAAATTCTTCCCAGATGGAAATAGGAAATTCAGCTCATGAGTTAGAGAAGAAAACTCACGCAGTAGAAATTTCAGATAGGCAGCATTTGAGAGATAATTTCAGCTAAAGCTCAGTGGAAAAGGTTTCCAGTAAAAACACATATGAACGTACAAAAAATGTTGGATAGGAATAGATGTGTTGGGCTATCCAGTCTGACCTACAAAATTGTGATACTTGTGTATTAATAATATACAATACACTCCAACTTTTCTGAGCAATGTTAAAACCCCAGAACAATTCGAGGTAAAAAAAACCTTGGACATTCCTCTGTGAATCAATGCTCGTTCAAGAGATCATCCTGAGTCTGAGAACTCCCTGCAGTTTCTTTATTTTTAAAGACTTGGTGATAGCTCTTAACAGAAATGATCCAAGTATCATTTTGGTGAGTTTCATGGAGGCTTTCTCTTTGTGAGGTGTAATGGACTTTCTCACACAATCTTCTCAAATTGTGCCCCATGATCTATGCACCACATCCCATGGCACTACACTTGTCATATTCTCCCACTCACCATAAACCACTTGCCATTGCTGGGACAGACCAGGATCACTGCCACCCTGTCATCTTTGGAGCCCAGTCATGCACCAAGTCAAGCACTGTTACTGTGCAAGTAATTGGAGAGCAATCACAAACCAACTATTCAAAGTGTACTATAAGGTCTCCCAAGGTTGTTGCAAGCATCAAAAACCTTGTCCTCCTTTGGCCCATTATCTGGTCTACCTGTCCCTGGATGAACAATCAATTGCATTTGTGCACACCTCAGAGGTCTCTGCACCAAAAATAATTGTAGAGGGAATATTGCTTTTGTGTCCCAATAATCACAACATGGGAAAGTGTGAAGTCATGCACTTTGGTAGGAAGAATAGAGGCATGGAGTATTTTCTAATTGGGGAGAAAATTCAGAAGTCTGAACTTCAAAGAGACTTGGGCATTCTAGTCTAGGATTTTGTCAAGGTAAACTTGCAGGTTGAGTTAGTAGTTAGGAAGGCAAATGCATTGATGGCATTTATTTTGAGAGGATTTGAATATAAAAGCAGAGATGCACATCTGAGGCTCTATAAAACCCTGCTCTGACCGCATTTGAAGTATTGTGTGCAATCTTGGGCCCCATATCTCAGGAAGGATGTATTGGCCCTGGAGAGTGTTTAGAAGAGATTCACGAGAATGGTCCCAGGAATGAAAAGCTTAACATATAAGGAATGTTTGAGGACTCTGGGTCAATACTCATTGAAGTTTAAAAGGATGAGGGAGGGATCTAATTGAAACTTACAGAATACCGAATGGCTTGGACAGAGTGGATGTTAGGAAGATGTTTCCATTGGTAGGAGAGATTAAGATCCGTGGACAATGCCTTTGAGTAAAAGGAAGACCTTTAGAACAGAAATAAGGAGAAACTTCTTCAGCCAGAGAGTGGTGAATCCCTGGAATTCATTGCCACAGAAGGCTATGGAGGACAGGTCATTGAATGTTTTTAAGATTGAGATAGATAGGTTCTTGACTATCAAGAGATCAAGGGTTATGGGGGGCAAGTGGGAGAATGGGGTTAAGAAACTTATCAGCCATGATTGAATGGTGGAGCAGACTCAATGAGCTGAATAGCTGAACTTCTGCTCCTATGTCTTATGGTCTTCTAGTCTTATGATCCAGACTGTAAAAATTGCTGATTCATGAAATTGCTTCCTGAAGGGCTTCATGTTGCTCACATAAAAGGCTACATACTCAGACAGAAAAAGAATGGTCTCCATCCACTTCAGTTGATGTCACCACCATTTTCTATTTGCAGTGCACATTAATGATATGAAAATCGAAATCAACACAAGTCACATATTACAGTAAGTCTCAGGCTTGGCCTGGTAATCAAGGACCACCCTTGCCCCAAAATCTTAGTGTCTCATTATTCCTAGCAATCCCCGGCCAGTTCGTCAGTACTAATCATCCATATGTTCCCATACACCACTTGGAATCATGTCTAAAGTGCTCATGATTCATGCCCCAACCTTCCAGTTTAGTCAGGCCACTGTCATGCTACACTGTCTCCTTGAGGCTATGGTGATGCTGACTGTCACTAACCTCTAACCCTTAGTATCCTGTGCCCTCCCTTGAACTATCATCTCCACCTTATCTGTCAAATCTCCCCCTTCACAATTCTTATCCACTCTGCATCACAATTCTTACCCACTCTGCATCCTGACTTGCTTTCTCTACTCCCCAGAACTGAGTTCCCCAACTTCCCTAACTTCCCTACCACTGCAATGTCCCATGATAACTTCCCTTGACTTTCATTAGGACTGACCATGGCCCAATGCCCAGACAGACTTTTATGGATAGCTCCAATTGGTGATTGGCCACACCCTTGACTGGTCTGTGTGCAGTTCCCTAATTGACATACTGTGTATCTCCGACTCTTTGCGCTGGGCCTGAAGGACTGAAAATTGTCTACGCCCCAGACTGTAGTGAGTTGGATTTCTGATCTTGAGAACCCAAATAGTTGATGTAGTGTGTCCAAATCTAGATTGTAATTTACTGTGCAGAAGTGAGCACTGCAGATACTGGAGATCAGAATCAAGATTAGAGTGATGTTGGAAAAGCACAGCAGGTCAGGCAGCATCCGAGGAGCAGGAAAATCAACGTTTCAGACAAAAGCCCTTCATCAGGAATCATTTCTGATGAAGGAATGTTGCCCAAAACATCGATTTTTCCTGCTCCTTGGATGCTGTCTGACCTGCCGTGCTTTTCCAGCACCACTCTAATCTTGACTCTTAATTTACTGTGATGGTCCCCTGACCATCTGCACTCTCCCTTGAACTGACTGAGGACTATTCCCCTTAGACTTTGAGACAAGGCCATTCTATTCAGATCTACAGTTTTCTAAGAGAATAATATCTTGTGACCTAACCTAGATATGGCTATACATATATTAAATGGGTCCCCAAGTTCACTTTGATCTACTTAATTGGAGCAAGCTGTTAACTAGAATATAATCTGTTATTTCATCATTTTGAATGCCTTAACCAGATCACTGTTAAAAATAAGCAGTTTCACAGCATAAAGTTTCAGTTCTTTAGTAGATCTTTGAGAACTAAGATATCTTAAAGAGGAAATTAATTAGTCACTACTTCCACATCTTATCCAAAGTCATGATATCAATTATCAGGGTGTGCATTTTATGAGGTGTGTGATTAAGTGACCACAGGCTCAAAATTGAGCATTCCAAATTGAACCACAGCCAGGAAAATTGGGCCTGACAGAGAATTAACCAAACTTATCTAACAACAGCCAACAGCCATTGGCTACAGAGAACAATGGAAACCAAGATCAAAAAGGTCACAAAGGTTCAGGGGAACCAGTTATAACTAACCAAATAGTCATTTATTGGAAGATCAATCAGATATTCTGCAACATGGTAACTTGACTTCCTGAGTGTGTGCACTTTACAACTCCTAGCATGGCAACTTTGAAGAATGCTGGCATGACTCCATTAGATGACCTGAACCCAGCTCATGATCCCATTCTGGAAGTTCAGGGTCAAGGGGGTTATAAGAAAACACACCCGGGTGCCACCAACTCGGTGAAGATGCAGCGAAGACTCAGTGTGAAAATTAACAGGTAAGGTTGGCAGCAAGATTTGCAGCAGAAGATCATGCAGCAACCTAAGAACACCCAGGCGAAGATCCACCTTGATCTGGAGACCAACTTTCATGGAAGAAAGCTAATCCCATGGCAGAGAGGAAGGAGATTCCAATGGCCCATCTCAAACATGTGGATGATTGTGAATAATATCCTCTCTCAGATGGATGAGCTGAATACAGAGTAAACCCATTGTGTTTAAATAAGGAATTATGCATTAATAAAATCAGACTGAATTATAAACTGAGTTCTATGTACCTTTGTTCACCTCAACAACATGAGCGCTAGGGTAGAATATGTTTAATACATGAACTGATCAAAGTGTCCAAATCATAGACAACAATTGGGGGTTGGCGATATGAATTTAATGTTGTTCTTTCTCTGTTGCACAAACTGTTACACAAGCATCTGCAGCAAGTATTGAGAATCCAGCAACTCTGACAAAGAACATTAAACGGATTTTTGAAAATACAAATGAAGGGGTTGCTGATGACAACAGTAGCCAGTGCAAAACACAAGCAATCGACCAGTTTGGTTAGCAGAAGTACATGAAACATGTGAATTGACTAAATTTGAAAAAGAACATCAAAGACATACATGGTATGCACAAAGCTACTCACATAGTCGCTGTTATTCAGATACACAAATAAATGCACAATCAATTTCTTCCTCATAAGCATCTTTTAATTATTTTCTTTTGCTGAAATGGAATCAACCTCTTCCAGCTGTATCACGTAATAGCCTGAGCCGAGCGTGGTCTCATGCTGTGGCGTTCAAAACTGTGTTTGACTAATCAATCTGACAGTGTTCTGAAATCTTGCCCTTTCTACTGCTGATTAGTGTCAATTTGGAAACACTTTCCACTTATATTTTCCCTGTTTCTGCATTTTTAAAATCTCCATTGCCCTTTAATAAGCCATTGTAAATCCTTACTAACAAAGTTGCCTTTTTGCCTTTTCATATTAAGATGAAATTATGGAACAGTGCCAGAGACTAGGATTTTGTTCTGTGACTTGCTTATCCATTTAGTGATGCTTATTTGTTTATTCAGCTTTGCACAAGATAAATATATATTCCACAACATTTAACTTTACATATTAGTTCCATTCCAGGTAAAGTGGAATAACCAGATGACACAAAATTAACACCTCTTCCATCAGAAAATGACATTTGAGAGTTTTAATAGTTCTGTCTATGATATTTGGCACTTTTTCTGATGCATTGATCTAAATTCTAAATTAACATCTTTCTGACTAATGATTTTCCTCGTGTGGTTTAATTGTAATTACTGTTGCATTTTCTATAAATCTATTGCAAAAAATTGAATGCAAATATGCTGCTATGAATTTACAATGTTTATATTGCTTGAGCTTTTAAAATCTGAAATGGTGACTTCTGACATATGCTGTGTGAATTGCATCTACAACTATTTTTTATTGACTTGAATTTGTTAGACAACGGCCTTTTCAGCATTAGTGAGTCTTAGAGTCATAGAGATGTACAGCACAAAAACAGACCCTTCGGTCCAACTTGTCCATGCCAACCAGATATCCCCACCCAATCTCGTCCTACCTGCCAGCACCCTTCCTCCAAACTCTTCCTATTCATATACCCACCCAGATGCCTTTTAAATGTGCAATTGTACTAGCCTTCTCCACTTCCTCTGGCAGCTCATTCCATACACATACCACCCTCTTCGTGAAAATGTTACCGCTTAGGTCCCTTTTATGTCTTTCCCCTCTCACCCTAAAGCTATGCCCTCTAGTTCTGGACTCCCCCACCCCACACATTTTATATTTGTACAGTAATAAACTATTGAACAGTAAGATCAACCTATTGCTAAATTAGAATGAGTCTTTCAGTAACTTTTGGTTCCTCTGAATTGCATTTTGAATTTGACTTTATTAAAAACATGTATAGAGAAGAACAGTTATGCGTCAAGTTAAATGTAGGTTAAAAAACGCCTGTCCCATAAAACCTGTCCCTAATTCCCCAAAGCTTAATGTCCAGTGTTACTGGCTTTCCAGCATATCTCATAGTGACCCAGAATTCAGTTACCTTATGCCTGTGGAGAAAATGAGAACAAAGATGATTGATTATCTGAGGATACACTACAATAAGTACAATAATTCCACTCCATCACTTCATATTTGAAAGTCTCGGACTAATAAGTAGGGCCAGCATTATAGAAAAAACAAATCTTGGTAAAGTAATCGATTTTTCCAGTGATCTAACATACAAGAGTTCTGAAATTTTAAATCCATCTTTATAAACTACATTTAGTAAACTAGGAGAATGTATGTTAGATAACAAGTAAGGGCTCAATGATCCTGAAGCTCCATTTTCAATTTTGAAGATCTAGCATTATCAATAAGAGAAGTCAAGCTATCAGAAAATGTTACTATCACTTAATCTGACTAGTACAACAACCAGTTCAGATATTGACCCTTATTTTGCTTCAGAGCCCTACATAAAGGAAATGGCTACATAAAATGGCCGACAGGCAGAAGTGAAGAAGAATTTGTGTAAGGAGACAGGATGTCACAAATACCAGTTCACCGGAGAGCATGGTCACATGTTATTTGTGCTATTGGGGAAATTAACCTAGATCCTTAAGCCAGTTTTATAGGAGAATTATTGGTGTCCAAAGGAATCAGTACAGAGGGAGTGCTGCCCTGCTGGAAATACTGATTTGTAGGTGAGGTACTAAGCTGAGTATATGATACTACACTCACAGGGAAATGTAATTTATCACTTGGCATTATTGAGAAATAGCTTCCAAGTTGATAATGAATTATTTAGTTCATTTCAATCCTTGTGAGTTTGCTATTTACAAATTAGTTGTTGTGCTTTCTACAGTAAAAGTCATTATATTTCAGAATGATACAATTGATAATAAATCTTTTTAGGATTTTCTGAAGTCATGAAATGCACTCCTGAAATGATATGAGTAAGGGTCACCAGATCTGAAATGTTAACTCTGATTTTTCTTTACAGGCACTGCCAAACCTGCTGAGCTTTTCCAGCAACTTTGTTTTTTTTCCCCCAGAAAACTGTGTTTTCTTACTTCTCAGTTTCTCTTTATAGTTTAATTACTTTGCTTATCTGTAATTTACCTTCTGATACATATTGTCTCTGATTCTCTACTTTATTCAATTTTGTCTTTTACTTTTTGGTTATTTCATATCACACACTTTATGATTGAATTGGCGATGTTTAGCTTTGTCATGTTACTCTTGGAAACCTTCAATTCCTGTGTGAGCTGAATGTTGAAAGGATTCATAGAAGAATTGAACAGGAAAAAATATAACATGAAACTGAAGAATTATCTATTAGATTGTTGTGTGATAACCCCTCATAATGGAATGGAATGACAATTATTGAATTCCTGCCCAAAAGCCTGAGATTGTTCCACACCTTGATTACTACTCCAGATGACCTGCTGTGAGAGAAAGGTATGTTATTTTTTATCTCTTCTCCTGTGTGCAAAACAAGCCTTGAGCTTACAAATTAATGAAAAATGTCTAAAACTGCAACTTCTCTTTCGAAATGATTGACATGGCTCGAGTACTTTTCACGCACAGGAAGACATCTCAAAGCACAGGCTAAGGGCTGTGGAATAAGTGGATGTTGAGCCAGGGGAGTTTAGAAGCATTGCATAACAGAAAATGTTTTGAAAAATAGAGAGGGTAAGGGCAAAGCTAAACAATTTTGGGAGAACATTCTTGAGAGAAATGCACAGTGACTAAAAGAATTCTAACCAAAGTTAAAGTGCAGCAAGTGTGGGGGAAACCAATATCAGGGAAACTAAGATAATGCAAAGAACTGCAGATGCTGGAAATTTGAAACAGAAAGAGAAAGTTTGGAAATATTGAGCAGCTCTGGCAGCATCTGTGGAGAGAAAAAACAGACTTGACATCTCGAGTCCAGTGACTGTTTATCAGTACTGAAAGCAGCTAGGATGCCAGCTGACAGGGAAGAATGCAAGTCAAAGATGGAGATGGTGCCCAGGGAGAGAAAAAGAGAGGGAATCAGACAAAGGGATTGTTGATCGTAAGCCAGGAGAGAAGTAAATCATTACTTAATGGGAAGTGTGAAGAGTTGAAAATGGGTTGGCTGGTGCTGCGAGCAATCCATGCAGAATAGGACTCAGGGGTGTGGAGGAAGATGTTAATGGTCTGAAATTGTTAAACTTTGGAACAACACCTAGATTCATGTTTATGTGTAGGGGGATAAAAAAAAGAGTGTTCGAGCAGTTTCATCAGAAAGAAAAATTTTGAGTAGTTTGAATAAATCTTTAACATTTGCGATGGTTCCAGGAGTAATGAGGCTCAAGTATCTGTCACAAATGGTCTAAGATAATCTTGGGAGAGACCCATTCCATTGTCCTGGCATTACCAACACCACCCTAGTAATGAATGGAAAAGGGTTCCCTGCAAGTTCTCCAACTGGTGGATAAGACCACCGTTGGTCAAAATTCAAGCTATTATTTAGAACTGAATTTCTTCTAAACTTCAACAAGTTTGAAAAAAAATGACCAAAATGCACAGGGACAATGATGAAGGAAGCACATGTAGGCACCAAAATAAAATCATTGACTTAAAACGTCAGAATCCAGGTGTACAATAGATGATGCATGTCAGGACCCCGTGGAAGTCTAGAAACCTAGACCGAGTTCCTTGGAAATTTAAATTCTCAGTGGACAAGTCCTCTGCGGCCCAGAACATTGTGTACTGGTACTAAACTCAAGGGGGGAAGTGAGGATGACTGCCCTCACACCAAACAAAATTTGAAGATACGTGGCATCAAGGAGCTTGAGCAAAACAGAAGCAAAAGGGAATGAGGGGAGAACTTCCTATTGGCTGGACTCATCTCAAGCACAAAAAGCAGATGGTGGTGGCTTGTTAAAGGTCAATATCTCAGCCATTGGATATCACAACAGGAGTTTATCAGCATAGTGTCCAACTACCTTCAACCGCTTCATCAGTGACCAAACTGCCATCGTGATATTAAAAGTGGGAAAGACATCATTTTCAACAAGATTTGCAACACCTCAGATAATGAAGAAACCCATTTCCTAAAATGTCAAGTGTGTATAAATTTCAAGTTTGGGATCATAGGTTTCAGGTAAGATTAGCATCATGGAAGTGCCAGGCAACGGCCATCTCAAACAAGAGAGAATTCAACTATTGCCCCTAAAAACATTCAATGATATTTCCATTTCTTAATGTCCCACTATCAACATCCACGGGGCTACCATTGACCAAAACTGAACTGGACCGGCCAAATAAATCCTTTGCAACAAGAGCAGGTCAGAATCTAAGAGTTCTGTTGTGATAACTTACTGCCTGACTTCTCAAAACCTGTTCACTACTTACGAAGTGCGAGTTAGGAGTGTGATAGAACACTCTTAATTTGCCTGGGGAAGTACAACTCCGTAATAGTTAATAAGCTTCACACAATCTAGAACAAAGCAGCCTGCTTCATTGATACCCATCTAATATTGAACATTGACTCCCTTCACCACTGATGCAAAGTGGGAGCAGTGTACCCTGGAATCTTCCAGTAAGATGGCGGTGGTGGAGGGCTTCTGAGCCCGGGGCTTGTCCACCACATCCGCTTCTGTTTTTCTTCTCTCTTCTCCGTGTTTTTGTCTTTCTTTCCACTTGAATTTTATTTTTCTTATCTCGTAATGAAGAGCTTGGTCATGCTGACGGCATAAGCGGTGGCGAATGGGCCCAGCAGTTTGGACTGGAATATACCCAGCAGCATGAACTCGATTATACCCAGCAGCACGGACTCGAATATACCCAGTAGCATGGACTCGAATATACCCAGCAGTACGGACTCAAATATACCCAGCAGCATGTACTTGATTATACCCAGCAGCATGGACTTGAATATACCCAGCAGCATGGACTCGAATATACCCAGCAGCATGGACTTGAATATACCCAGCAGCATGGACTTGAATATACCCAGCAGCATGGACTCGAATATACCCAACAGCATGGACTCAATTATACCCAGCAGCATGGACTTGAATATACCCAGCAGCACGGACTCAAATATACCCAGCAGCATGGACTTGAATATACTTAACAGCATAGACTCAAATATACCCAGTAGCATAACCCGAATATACCCATTAGCAGCATGGACTCAAATATGCACAGGAGCACGGATTTGAATATACCCAGCAGTATGTACTTGAAAATACCCAGCAGCAAAGACTGAATATACCCAGCAACACCGACTTGAATATACCCAGCAGGAGGGACTCGAATATACCCAACACCACGGACTCAAATATACCCAGCAGTATGGACTCGAATATACCCAGCAGCATGGACTCAAATATCCCCAGCAGCATGGACTCGAATATACCCAGCAACATGGACTTGAATATACTCAACAGCACAAACTCGAATATACCCAGTAGCATGACCCGATGTTACCCATTAGCAGCACGGACTCAAATATGCACAGGAGCACGGACTCGAAAATAACCAGCAGTATGTACTCGAAAATACCCAGCAGCAAAGACTGAATATACCCAGCAACACTGACTCGAATATACCCAGCAGGAGGGACTCGAATATACCCAACACCACGGACTCGAATGTACCCAGCAGCATGGACTTGAATATACCCAGCAGCATGGACTCAAATATAGCCAGCATCATGTTCTCACATATACCCAGCAGCACGGACCCGAACATACCCAGCAGCACATTCTTGAATATATCCAGCAGCACGGACCTGAATATACCCAATAGCACAGACCCGAAAATACCGAGCTGCACAGACTCGAATATACCCAGCAGCACGGACGCAAATATACTCAGCAGCATGGACTCGAATATACCCAGCAGCATGTACTTGAAAATACCCAGCAGCACAGGCTGAATATACCCAGCAACACGGACTCAAATATACCCAGCAGCAGGGATTCGAATATACCCAGCAACACATACATTAAAATACTCAGCAGCACAGACTCAAATATACACAGCAGCAGGGACTTGACAATACCCAGCAGCACGGACTCGAATATACCCATCAGCATGGACTCAAATATACCCAACTGCACTGACTGAATATACACAGCAGCACATAATCAAACATAACCAGCAGCACGTTCTCGCATATACCCAGCAGCACGGACCTGAATATACCCAGCAGCACAGACTCGAATATACCCAGCAGCACATACATTAATATACTCAGCAGCACAGACTCAAATATACCCAGCAGCATGTACTCAAATATACCCAGCAGCATGGACTCACCAGCAGCATGTACTCAAATATACCCAGCAGCATGGACTCAAATATACACAACAGCACTGACTGAAAATATCCAGCAGCACGTACTCGAACATACCCAGCAGCATATACTCAAATATATCCAACAGCACAGTCATGCATATACCCAACAGCACGGACCCGAATATACCGAGCAGCACAGACACGAATTTACCCAGCAGCATGTATACTCAAATATATCCAGTAGCACAGACTCAAATATATCCAGTAGCACAGACTCAAATATACCCAGCAGCATGTACTCCAATATACCTAGCAGCGAGGACTCAAATATCCCCAGCAGCATGGACTCAAATATACCCAACTGCACTGACTGAGTATACTCAGCAGCACGTTCTCGAACATACCCAGCAGCACGTTCTCGCATATACCTAGCAGCACGGACCTGAATATACCCAGCAGCACGGACTGGAATATACCCAGCAGCACATCCATTAAAATCTCAGCAGCACGGACTCAAATATACCCAGCAGCATGGACTCAAATATACCCAGCAGCATGTACTCAAATATACCCAGCAGCATGGACTCAAATATACTCAACAGCACTGACTGAAAATATCCAGCAGCACGTACCCGAACATACCCAGCAGCATATACTCGAATATATCCAACAGCACAGACATGAATATACCCAACAGCACGGACCCGAATATACCGAGCAGCACAGACATGAATTTACTTAGCAGCATGTATACTCAAATATATCCAGCAGCATGGACTCGAATATACCCAGCAGCATGTACTCCAATATACCTGGATTCTGGATCAGTGGTGCTGGAAGAGCTGATGAAGGGCTTTTGCCCGAAACGTCGATTTTGCCTGTCCTCGGATGCTGCCTAAATTGCTGTGCTCTTCCAGCACCACTGATCCAGAATCTGGTTTCCAGCATCTGCAGTCATTGTTTTTACCTCCAATATACCTAGCAGCATGGACTCAAATATACACAGTAGCACAGACTCAAATATACCCAGCAGCACGGACTCGAATATACCCAGCAATACAGACTCGATTATACCCAGCAGCTCATACTCGAATATACCTAGCAGCATGTACTCCAATATACCTAGCAGCACGGACTCACATACACACAGTAGCACAGACTCGAATATACCCAGCAGCACAGGCTCGATTATACTCAGGAGCACGGACTTGAAGATACTCAGCAGCACGGACTCGAATATACCCAGCAGCACAGACTCGAATATACCCAGCAGCACGGACTCGAATATACCCAGCAGCACGGACTTGAACATACCCAGCAGCACAGGCTCGATTATACTCAGGAGCACAGACTTGAAGATACTCAGCAGCACGGACTCGAATATACCCAGCAGCACAGACTCGAATATACCCAGCAGCACGGACTCGAATATAGCCAGCAGCACGGGCTCGAATATACCGAGCAGCACAGACTCAAATATACCCAGCAGCATGGACTCGAATATACCCAGCAGCACGGGCTCGAGTATTCCCAGTAGCATGACTCGAATATAACTATCAGCAGCATGGACTCAAATATGCCCAGCAGCACAGACTCGAATATACCCAGCAGCATGTACTCAAATATATCCAACGGCACGGACATGAATATACCCAACAACACGGACTCGAAGATTCCCAGCAGCATGTATTCAAATATACCCAGCAGAATGGACTCAAATATACCCAGCAACACAGACTCGAACATTCCCAGCAAAATGGACTGGAAAATACCCAGCAGCACACACTCGAATATATCCAGCAGCACGAACTTGAATATACCTAGCAGCACAGATTCGAATATACCCAGCAGCATGTACTCAAATATATCCAGCAGCACGGACTTGAATATACCAAGCAGCATGGACTCGAATATACCCAGCCGCATGGACTCAAATATAACTGTCAGCAGCACGGACTCGAATATGCCCAGCAGCACAGACTCGAATATACCCAGCAGCATGTACTTGAAAATACCCAGCAGCATGTATTCAAATATACCCAGCAGAATGGACTCAAATATACACAGCAACACAGACTCGAACATTCCCAGCAAAATGGACTGGAAAATACCCAGCAGCACACACTCGAATATATCCAGCAGCACGGACTTGAATATACCAAGCAGCATGGACTCGAATATACCCAGCCGCATGGACTCAAATATAACTGTCAGCAGCACGGACTCAAATATGCCTAGCAGCACAGACTCGAATATACCCAGCAGCATGTACTTGAAAATACCCAGCAGCACAGACTGAATATACCCAGCAGCATGTACCCAAATATACTCAGCAGCATGGACTCAAATATACCCAGCAGCATGTACTCAAATATACCCAGCAGCATGTACTCAAATATACCCAGCAGCATGGCTCAAATATACCCAGCAGCATGTACTCAAATATACCCAGTAGCACAACTCAAATATACCCAGCAGCACAGACTCGAACATACCCAACAACACGAACCCGCATATACCCAGCAACATGGACTCGAATATACCCAGTAGCGTTACACGAATATACCCAGCAGCAGCATGGACCCAAATATGCCCAACAGCAGGGATTCGAATATACCCAGCAGCACAGACTCAAGTATACCCAGCAGCAGGGATTTGAATATACCCAGCAGCACATACATTAATATACTCAGCAGCACGGACTCAAATATACCCAGCAGCAGGGATTTGAATATACCCAGCAGCACATACATTAATATACTCAGCAGCACGGACTCAAATATACCTAGCAGCACGGACTCGAATATACCCAGCAGCACGGACTCGAACATACCCAGCAGCATGTACCCAAATATACTCAGCAGCATGGGCTCAAATATACCCAGCAGCATGTACTCAAATATACCCAGCAGCATGGACTCAAATATACCCAGCAGCATGTACTCAAATATACCCAGTAGCACAACTCAAATATATCCAGCAGCACGGACTCGAACATACCCAACAACACGAACCCGAATATACCCAGCAGCACGGACTCGAACATACCAAGTAGCATGACTCGAATATACCCAGCAGCAGCACGGACTCAAATATGCCCAGCAGCACAGACTTGAATATACCCAGCTGCACGGACTCAAATATATCCAACAGCACGGACATGAATATACCCAACAGCACGTATTCGAATATTCCCAGCAGCATGTACTCAAGTATACCCAGCAACATGGACTCAAAAATACCCAGCAGCATGTACTCAAATATACCCAGCAGAACGGACTCAAATATACACAGCAACACAGACTCGAACATACCCAGCAAAATGGACTGGAAAATACCCAGCAGCACAGACTCGAATATATCCAGCAGCACGAACTTGAATATACCTAGCAGCACAGACTCGAATAAACCCAGCAGCATGGACTCGAATATACCCAACAGCACGGACTCGAATATACCCAACAGCATGGACTCGAATATACCCAGCAACACGGACTTGAATATACCCAGCAGTACAGACTCGAATATACCCGGCCGCATGGACTCAAATATAACCATCAGCAGCACGGACTCAAATATGCCCAGCAGCACTGACTCGAATATACCCAGCAGCATGTACTTGAAAATACCCAGCAGCACAGGCTGAATATATCCAGCAACACGGACTCAAATATACCCAGTAGCACGGACTCGAATATACCCAGCAGTATGTACTCAAATATACCCAGCAGCATATACTCCAATATACCCAGTAGCACAACTCAAATATACCCAGCAACACGGACTCGAACATACCCAACAACACGAACCTGAATATACCCAGCAACACGGGCTCGAATATACCCAGTAGCGTGACACGAATATACCCATCAGCAGCACGGACTCAAATATGTCAGGCAGCACGGACTCGAATATGCACAGCAGCATGTACTCGAAAATACCCAGCAGCACAGACTGAATATACCCAGCAACACGGACTCGTATACACCCAGCAGCATGTACTCAAATATATCCAGCAGCATGGACTCAAATATATTCAACTGCACTGACTGAATATACCCAGCAGCACGTACCCGAACATACCCAGCAGCACATCCTCGAATATATCCAACAGCACAGACATAAATATACCGAGCAACACAGACACAAATTTACCCAGCAGCATGTATACTCAAATATACCCAGCAGCACAGACTCAAATATATCCAGCAGCATGGACCCGAATATACCCAGCAGCATGTTCTCCAATATATCTAGCAGCGCGGACACAAATATACACAGTAGCACAGACACAAATATACCCAGCAGCACGGACTCGAATATACCCAGCAACACGGACTCGATTATACCCAGCAGCTCATACTCGAATATATCCAGCAGCATGTACTCCAATATACATAGCAGCATGGACTCGAATATACTCAGCAGCACGGACTCAAATATACCCAGCAGCATGGACTCGAATATACCCAGCAGCACAGACGCAAATATACAGTATCACAGACTCAACTATACCCAGCAGCATACACTCGAATATACGCAGCAACACGGACTCAATTATACCGAGCAGCACATACTCGAATATATCCAGCAGCAGGGACTCAAATATACTCAGCAGCATGGACTCGAATATACTCAGCAGCACGGACTCAAATATACCCAGCAGCATGGACTCGAATATACCCAGCAGCACAGACGCAAATATACTCAGCAGCATGGACTCGAATATACCCAGCAGCACAGACTCAAATATACCCAGTAGCATGACTCGAATATAACTATCAGCAGCACGGACTCAATTATACCCAGCAGCACATACTCGAATATACCCAGCAGCACGGATTCAAATATACTCAGCAGCACGGACTCGAATATACTCAGCAGCATGGACTTGAATATACCCAGCAGCATGGACTCGAATATACTCAGCAGCACAGACGCAAATATACTCAGCAGCATGGACACAAATATACCCAGCAGCACAGACTCGAATATACCCAGTAGCATGACTCGAATATAACTATCAGCAGCACGGACTCAATTATACCCAGCAACACATACTCGAAGATACCCAGCAGCACGGATTCGAATATACTCAGCAGCACGGATTCGAATATACCCAGCAGCATGGACTGGAATATACCCAGCAGCATGGACTGGAATATACCCAGCAGCACAGACTCAAATATACTCAGCAGCATGGACTGAAATATACCCAGCAGCATGTACTCAAATATACCCAGTAGCAGAACTCAAATATACCCAGCAGCACGGACTCGAACATACCCAACAACACGAACCCGAATATACCCAGCAACACGGGCTCGAATATACCCAGTGGCGTGACACGAATATACCCAGCAGCAGCACGGACTCAAATATGCCCAGCAGCACGGACTCGAATATACCCAGCAGCAGGGATTCGAATATACCCAGCAGCACATACATTAATATACTCAGCAACACGGATTCGAATATACTCAGCAGCACGGACTCGAATATACTCAGCAGCATGGACTCGAATATACCCAGCAGCATGGACTCGAATATACCCAGCAGCACAGACGCAAATATACTCAGCAGCATGGACACAAATATACCCAGCAGCACAGACTCGAATATACCCAGTAGCATGACTTGAATATAACTATCAGCAGCACGGACTCAATTATACCCAGCAACACATACTCGAAGATACCCAGCAGCATGGATTCGAATATACTCAGCAGCACGGATTCGAATATACTCAGCAGCACGGACTTGAATATACTCAGCAGCATGGACTGGAATATACCCAGCAGCACAGACTCAAATATACTCAGCAGCATGGACTCGAATATACCCAGAAGCACAGTCTCAAATATACCCAGTAGCATGACTCGAATATAACTGTCAGCAGCACGGATTCAAATATGCCCAGCAGCACATACTTGAATATACTGAGCAAACCGGACTGGAAAATACCCAGCAGCACACACTCGAATATACCCAGCAGCACGAACTTGAATATACCCAGCAGCACACACTCGAATATACCCAGCAGCATGTACTCGAATATACCCAGCAGCATAGACTTGAATATACCAAGCAGCATGGACTCGAATACACTCAACAGCATGGACTCGAATATACCCAACAGCACGGACTCAAATATACCCAACAGCACGGACTCGAATATACCCAGCAATGCGGACTTGAATATACTCAGCAGCACAGACTCGAATATACCCAGCAGCATGTACTTGAAAATACCCAGCAGCACAGGCTGAATATACCCAGCAACACGGACTCAGATATACCCAGCAGCAGGGATTCGAATATACCCAGCAACACATACATTAATATACTCAGCAGCACGGACTCAAATATACCCAGCAGCAGAGACTTGAATATACCCAGCAGCATGGACTTGAATATACCCAGCAGCACGTACTCAAATATACCCAGCAGCATGGACTCAAATATGCCCAGCAGCATGTACTCAAATATACCCAGTAGCACAACTCAAATATACCACGGACTCGAACATACCCAACAACACGAACCCGAATATACCCAGCAACACGGGCTCGAATATACCCAGTAGCATGACACGAATATACCCATCAACAGCACGGACTCAAATATGCCCAGCAGCACAGACTCGAATATACCCAGCAGCATGTACTTGAAAATACCCAGCAGCACAGACTGAATATACCCAGCAACACGGACTCAAATATAATCAACAGCAGGGATTCGAATATACCCAGCAGCACATACATTAATATACTCAGCAGCACGGAATCAAATATACCCAGCAGCAGGGACTCGAATATACCCAGCAGCATGTACTCAAATATACCCAGCAGCACAACTCAAATATACCCAGCAGCACGGACTCGAACATACCCAACAACACGAACCCGAATATACCCAGCAACACGGGCTCGAATATACCCAGTGGCGTGACACGAATATACCCAGCAGCAGCACGGACTCAAATATGCCCAGCAGCACGGACTCGAATATACCCAGCAGCAGGGATTCGAATATACCCAGCAGCACATACATTAATATACTCAGCAACATGGGCTCAAATATACCCAGCAGCATGTACTCAAACATACTCAGCAGCATGGACTCAAATATACTCAACTGCACTGACTGAATATACCAGCAGCACGTACCCGAACATACCCAGCAGCACATACTCGAATATATCCAACAGCACAGACATGAATATACCGAGCAACACAGACACGAATTTACCCAGCAGCATGTATACTCAAATATATCCAGCAGCATGGACTCGAATATACCCAGCAGCATGTACTCCAATATACCTAGCAGCGCGGACTCAAATATACACAGTAGCACAGACTCAAATATACCCAGCAGCACGGACTCGAATATACCCAGCAACACAGACTCAATTATACCCAGCAGCTCATACTCGAATATACCCAGCAGCATGTACTCCAATATACCTAGCAGCACGGACTCAAATATACACAGTAGCACAGACTCAAATATACCCAGCAGCACAGACTCAAATATATCCAGCAGCACAGGCTCGAATATACCCAGCAACACAGACTCTATTATACCCAGCAGATCATATTCGAATATACCCAGCAGCACGGATTCGAATATATTCAGCAGCACGGACTTGAATATACTCAGCAGCACGGACTCAAATATACCTAGCAGCACAGACTCGAATATACCTAGCAGCACAGACTCGAATATACTCAGCAGCATGGACTCGAATATACCAAGCAGCATGGACTCGAATATACCCAGCAACACTGACCTGAATATACCCAGCAACATTAACACGAATATACCCAGCAGCGGAGACCTGAATATACCAAGCAGCACGGACATGAATATACCCAGCAGCACGGATTCGAATATATTCAGCAGCACGGACCTGAATATACTCAGCAGCACGGACTCGAATATACCTAGCAGCACAGACTCGAATATACCTAGCAGCACAGACTCGAATATACCTAGCAGCACAGACTCGAATATACTCAGCAGCATAGACTCGAATCTACCCAGCAGCATTTACTCGAAGATACCAGCAGCACAGTCTTGTGGTGGAGGTGGCAGAGGTATGTTTGGGTTCCTGCCAACATCTGCATCCGGCACAGATTCATGGAGATGGTGTTGGATGTGAGTTTGGGCCCAGTACATGATCCTTTGGTATCTGCACCAGCTGCATTGCAGGGTGGGCCCAAAGTGGACTCTTGGCAGGGGTGGAGTTGTATTTGGGCTGATGCCGTATCCGACATCATCTGTAACATCTGCATTGGCAAGGTCTGTGAAGGACTCACAGTGGCAAGTGCACTGGTGTAGGTGAATTGACACAGAAGCGTGGCAACGTTCGTTCCAGCAGTGGCAGCGCATTGAAACAGACTCATACTGGACACCAAGCCCATGGCCCATGATGGAGCACTTAACAAGGATTGTAATGTTGGACATTTTTTCATTATTTCTTTATTTTTCTGCCTTTATGTTCCATATTTTGGTTTATTTTTCTGTGTTTTAAGATGGTGCCAGAGAGTGGCGACACTTTCCAACACTTTCTACTATATTTTGTAACAAGATACATGTGACAATATACAAATCAAATCAAATCTACAAGATGACTACAGTAATTTATCAAGCCTCCTTCAACAGCACCTTCCAAATCCTCGACTTCAATAACCTGGAAGTTCAAGGGTAGTGTTTGCATGGGAACACCAACACCTGCACATTGTCTCCAAGCTGCACACAGCCCTGACTTGGAACTATCAATGATCCTCCTTCACTGACACTACGTCTACATCCTGGAGATCCCTTTGTCACAGTATACCACAGGTATAGATCCCTTGCCAAGGATATTAGTGGCAGATCATCACAACCATCATGGCAGTGAGGAGTGAGAAATATATGCTCGCCCAGCCAGTGATGCCCACATTCTGTGAATTATTAAAACAAATAGTCCAAAGATGTGCAGGTTAGGTGAATTGGCCATGCTAAATTGCCCGTAGTGTTAGGTGAAGGGGTAAATGTAAGGGAATGGGTCTGGGTGGGTTGCTCTTCGGAGGGTCAGTATGGACTTGTTGGGCTGAAGGGTCTGTTTCCACACTGTAAGTAATCTAATCTAATCTAATCAAAAATAGAAAATGTATCCGACAGTTTTAGAATTAGAGACTTGGGAAAGATCCAAACAATTCACCTTAATAGTTATCAAAGAAACACAAGATTAAAATTTTGTTTATAATCTAAGTAACTCCACAACTGACAACCATAAATCACTTAACTCACCTCCATCACCACCTGACCATACCCAAATACCACTTGATCATTTGATATCAAGGCACCCAACACAGAGAATTCAGATACATCCTGTATTGTTATAAGACTAACCTTTAAATACTTACCAGCATATGGCAGCTAATGCCATAAAGAGGGTCCTCTCTTCTTCCAACTCTACCACTCTCCATTAGAAGTTCCTTAGCAGATACTGTGTTGCTCATTTCTGTCATACCTGGGACTAAAAGATCCCAGAAGACGGCTTCAGTGGTATTGGGCTCAACAAAAATCATTGGGTAATGACAATATATACAGTATTGTCACTGACCCAAAGATTAAGGCCATTTTAACTGAAAGTTAAAAGGGAGAGAACTCAACTTTTTTAGAGGGAAAATACAACACTACAAAATTCTTCCATTATTATAATGATCAGATAGTTGTCAAAATACCAAAACTCTTTAAAGAAGCAAAATGAACTGAAACTGAAGACGAATAAAAATATTGCAAATGGCTAAATAATGACTTCCTGGATGCATTCGCTAGAGAAAACACTAGTGATATTTTGCTAGTCACAGTAGATTTCAAAATTAAACTTAACAACCCTGATTTTTAAAGGTGCTGCACTGCCAGAAGACTGTAATGGGATAAAGATCGTTCAGAAAATTGACCACAAAGGACCATGTAATTTATTCATAATTCACTGCACATTATACCAAAATGAAACAGAAGAGGAAACAAGAATAAACTGATGGTATCTGCCAGGCTCAAATAAACTCATAACAAAATTATTAGGCGAGCAACAAATCTCTCCTCCATTCTGAGCTCAAAAAGCTTATGAGTGACTGCATGTCCATGCCCAATTTGTTTGTGGTTAGTAAAACATGACATTGATCCATCTATCTCTTTGTATGATTGCAGTGCCATGGCCTTCACATCTAGTGTCAGTCCCCTCTTAAAGCTAGTAGTGAGCTCTAATACACAGCATGGAGCACTCGTGACTTTGGTCTTTCTTAACACCAGCATGTCCCTAAAAGAAAAGATGAAGTAAATATTTCTGCAGTGAAAATTCTTGCAAGTTGGGCACAAAGGAGGAGAGATGTTGTGGTCCCACAGCTGGATGTTGGGGTGAAACAAAATTCCTCATGAGGAAATTGGATCTCGTCATCAAGGAAGTTGCCCTTCTGGAATCTGCGATCTAAGGGTCCACTGGGAGTTTCACAAGAAGTCTCTTGACCTCACAGTTGTGGTCAAGATCACTGATTTGCATCATCTCATTTCCAAATTATTACCCTCCTACTCCACCAACTGATAAATTACTAACACCCACCTGAACCCCACAAAGAACCTGGGTAACCTCCAATAACCTGACTACCATCTCACGTATTGGTGCACCTAATCCACCTATTTCCTCACCAGCCTCCCTTTCCATCTGCCTCCTGACCCACCTACCGCCTCATCCACTCTACCTACCGACTCACCAATCTCATTCATCCTACCTATTTCCAAACTTACTTCACCAATGTCAGCTCATGTTACCACCCTACCCATTCACACATTCATCTGCACAACAATTCACCGAGATTCACGCTTTCACTAACATTTCTACTGGACCTTCAAGATTATGTTAGAGCAGCGGGTGTCATAAAAAGAGGCTGTACTCTATTGTTCCCCAATGCTACAGTTCTGTGATAGATTGCACAGGATGCTGCAGTGCACAATTCTAGGCTCTGACTACAGTGCAAGGAATGAGAAGCAATGTTGCGGCAGGGAAGGTTTAAGTGATGATTGTTGCTGCTTGTCAGAAAGTCCATACCATTTTGGGAATAAATGAATGATCAAGTTCTGGCACACGGATTTCAAGATTGTCAAAAGTGAAGTGATCAAAGTTGAACATAAACGAGAGAACAGAGTATTTTTAAATGATGAGAAACTAGAAACAGAAGATGTCTAAAAAAATATGTGGGTCTACATATCATTAAAATGCTGTCAACATATACAGAAAATAATCAAAAAGCCGAATGGAATGCCATTGTAGAAAGAAGAATAGACCACAAATAGCCCATTGTGTTAGGTGAAGGGGTAAATGTAGGGGAATGGGTCTGGGTGGGTTGCGCTTCGGCTGGTCGGTGTGGACTCGTTGGGCTGAAGGGCCTGTTTCCACACTGTAAGTAATCTAATCTAATAGGTAAAAGACATGCTTCAGTTATACAAAACCTTGGATGGACTACACCTGAAAACTGCAGACTTGTCTGGGTGCTGCAATTTAGAATGGATATACAGAGGAAACTCAATTATCCGGCATTTGATTATCCGAATATTGGATTATCTAGCAAGATCGCAAGGTCCCGATGCTTCGATAAACTACGTTATCCTGCATTCAGTTGTCCAGAATTTCATTAACTGAATGAAATATTCTCTGCCCGTGTCCTTTGAATAATCGAGGTTCCTCTGTATTGGCCTTTGAGGGAGTGTAGCACAGATCCAATTACACAAACCAGGGTTGTGTTCTACGGAATTTATAAGGTTAAAAGATGAATTGATCAAAATTTCTAACGTATAGAGGAATAGGAAGGGAGATTCATGAGAAACAAATCCCCATACTGGGGATTCCAGGACCCATGGCATCACTGGGGACCTAGCTTTCAGTGCAATTCTTCCAGTAAAAAATGATAGAATCTTGGAACACCCTTCTGCAAATGGCAACAGATGCCAGATTATTTTTTAAATTTTAACTTAAGTATGACACACTTTAGCTATCCAACAGTATTAAGGAATTTAGAGCAAAGTCAATTATGTGAAGTTCCTCCAGAGATCAGCCATGATCTGATTGAATGGTGGAGTAATTTAGAAAGGTTAAAAGGAAAACTGAACAAAAAAAAGCACTTTGTTTTCTCACCAAAGTTGGCAAGTGGCACAATCCTGGAGATTGTAATTAGTCATTGAAGGCTCAGAACCTGAGATGAGGAAAGGCTTGCAGATGAGACGGAACGAGGGCATATGAGCCTGGAACATTCAAGTGTTGAAAAAATGGCTGCACCAGTGACCTCATTTAGTTTTGAAATAGAACTATGCACTGAAGTTGAGCATCCCACATTATGTTCCTACTGCCCTTCAATGGGCAAAGTGCTGACAATATTAAATAAGAATTATTTATCTGTTTCATGTGCAGGTAGATAGCACAAAGACTAATAGAGCAGTGAAGCCAGAGTGAATAGGATGCTGCCAGGTTGTGCCTATATTGTCTGCAGATGTCTTTATAGGAAATCTCGAAGCGTTTTAATGCATTTCCTGTTGACCCAGAGCTTGTAAAGTTAATTGCCCTTGGTTACTGCCAGACTAGTGTGCCAATTCCTGCAGTTATAAGTGTTGAAATATGGCAGCTGTGACCAGTGAAGCTGAAGTGCCTGGAGATCTCTCTGGGGGCGTGTCTTTTTGAAATCTAATAGCATAAATTTTTTTTTGAATTGCAAGCCTTCACAACTGTCTCATCTAAAGTTGGCTTTTATGAGTTCTTGGAATTCCAACTCTCATGAATAAGAGTTTATTTGACTTCTGGTAGCATTACTTTCCATCATTTGTAACAAGAAATGCTGCTTGAAACTTTGTTTAGCTAGATTAGAAAGTTATATACTTGGCTTTGTCTAGTTAATTTTCTTCATGAACAATATTGTTAATTTTTGACAAGCCTCTGGATTCAGTAGCTCCCTTTGTTGTACTTTAAAACTATAGGCTACGTTGTCATTAGTGAATATAATAAAATGAATTACCACAATAATTATATATCGTTCTTATGCCTTTCCAAAACATTCAAGATTTTAAAATTTTTTTTAAAACTGCAATATCAATAAAGAAAGAGGCATTCTTATCATTTACTCTGAAAAACAATAATGTGTCCCCTTTTCACAGCTCCATTTTGTTTGGATACCTACTTGCTTTCATTTTTTAAAATCTGGCACAAATTGGTACAAAACTATGCAGAATATTCATTTTAAAATATTGCAATAATTTCTGGGGCCCCCTCACAAAGCAAAGACATAACATGTATGAGACAGCTCCAATGTGTAAAATGCAGGCAGCTGGGAAACCACAAGCAGAATGAATCAGGTGCAGTCTATAACTAAGGGTAATTTTCTGATCTCCTCTGCACATCCTGCACCTGCACAACTGATGAGAAAATCTACCCTTAGGCATTTTCCCAGTGGGGCTGTGGAAACTGAAGAGCAAATTAATGTTGACCATATCCTTCCTAGAGCCAGTCACTGTGAGTCTTTGATAGGAGCCTGGTGGTAAGTTATTTGTTGACTCAGTTGTTGGCTGAAATAAACATTAAGAATAAGTACTAGAAACGATTTCTCTTTAGTCATAATGGCCTGCATTTTCATCCACGAAGTTGGTGGTGAGCGTCAAGAAAATCTGTTTGTGCATCAGCCGTGAGGAAGAGACTTGACAAAATCTCAGGACTCTGTGGGGTGGCACAGAAGTCAGCACTGCTGCTTCATAGCAGCAGGGACCCAGGTTCAATTCCAACTGACTGTGTGGAGTTAACACATTCTCCCCGTGACTGCGGGGTTTCCTCTGTGTTCTCCAGCTTCCTCCCACGTCTAAAGATGTGCAGGTTAAATAGATTGGCCATGCAAAATTGCACACAGTGCCCAGGGATGTGCAGGCTAGGTGGATTAGCTAAGAGAAATTCAGGGATGTAGGGTGGAGGGGGGTTGGTTCTGGGTGGGATGCTGTTCATAAGATTGTTGTGGACTCAATGGGCTGAAGGGACTGCTCCCACTCTGTAGGGATTCTGTCACCCTGCACGCATATCCTTAATGTTCTCCCACATGTCTTTTTCAATTTCAAGTGGATGCATCCAAAATGATTCATCAATCACCATGGCATTAACAGATTAGCTTCATTTTTCACCCTAAGGGAGCAACTGACAGGATTCTATGAACTCAAATACCATTTTGAGTTGCTAACACACAAGAACAGTACCCTCAGTAAATGTTGCCAACCTCCAGGATTGCCCTAAAATCTCCAGCAATGAACAAAGAGATTGTTTGGATGCAAGAGTTCACATGATGAACACTACACCCAACATACAACAGACCCCTGTTCCAACAGTATCAGTTTCGGCAAATACACATGGTAACGTTTCAGGGTGACATTGAGCAGCAGCATCCTGAAGAAGGGCCTGTGCCCGAAACGTCGAATCTCCTGTTCCCTTGATGCTGCCTGACCTGCTGTGCTGTTCCAGCAATAAAGTTTCAACTTTGATCTCCAGCATCTGCAGACCTCACTTTCTCCATTGAGCAGCATCACACAACAAGAACTCTTACTCATTCGTGTGCTTTATTCATTGTGAGGACTGAATTCCCAGAGAAAAGTTGTGAGTGAATCTCCTGGGATAAATGTACTGAGGTTCTGCAACTAGGAGAATCCAGGAGACTGAATGTCAGCGAGATACCCTATACCCAATGGGTAAAAGCAACTCTCCTGCCCTTATTGGGACACAATGAGGAATATCGATGAACTTGGAATTTCAGGCAATTTTTGAGGCGTTGGGCAGGAGGCTGGAAGAACACAGAAAGCCAGTCAGCATCAGGAGATGGAGAAGTCAACATTTTGAATGTAACCCTTCTTCAGAACCCAAAGCATTGACGTCTCCACCTTCTGATGCTGCCTGGCTTGCTGACTTCTTCCAGCCTCCTGTTTGTCTTACCTTGGATTCCCGCATCCAAAGTTTTTTTGTCTCTAACCAAGCTTTGAAGGGTCACCAATGGACTTGAAACATTAACTATTTTTCTCTCTCCACAGATGCTGCCAGCCTTGCTCAGTTTCTCCTGCATTTTCTGTTTTTATTTCAGTTTGCCAGGAGCTACAGTACATTACTTTAATTACAATGAAGCACATACGTGGTTGCACTATTCACAGCTGGGTCACGTGACTGAAGGATGGACCACTGCTAACAATGTTCAGTGACATTGGTAAGAACATGACTGTATTTTTAACCCATCATTCAATGGCCGCTCAACAAGTCTAAGACAATACATTGATTTTTTGGTGTACTGACAAACATTAGAAAAACGATATTTAGCAGCATAAGAAATAACAACCCTTGTGAACCCATCAATGACTAAACCAACAAAGTGTTCCAGGTGTGCGAACACTCCTTCTTGGTGCTTCCTTCCTCATATTGGCTTGGAGGGGGATCAATGTGGGCTGCCTCGTCTCTCCCTGTCTGTACAGCATTCAACTGCTATGTGGCAAAGTGCTTTGACTAGGTGCCCATAGCAGACCAACCTGAAATTATGGGATCTGCAATGTTGTAAGGGTGGTCCAACCTCACTGGAACACATAACAAAGGTGGGAACTCTGATGAAGGAGCTGGGGAAGCTGGGGAAAGTAAATGTGCCCACAACAGTCTCATCCTCCTCTGCCTTCAGTTTGAATTCTGCAGGTTGCACTGGGTGAGAATTGAGGGCACGCCGGGAAACATTCCAGTGAGAATGGAGGACAAGCTCAGACTCCAAATGGACTGCTCCAGGCTACAATGTGAGACTTCTATCCTTTGTAGGAATTTAACTTGCTCTTGTTTTCACTTGGGGTGAAGCTGTGTGTGTGATTCTCTGTCAGGTTGGTAATTTTCTCATGATTGAAGTTCATGTATTTGAGGCCCCAAGACAAGATTGCGTTTGTCACAGTGATGGACATCTCCACTCACAGTTCATGAGTACATTTGGCCTCAGGCAATGCTGGAGAAAGTGAGCACTGCAGATGCTAGAGGTCAGAGTCGAAGAGCATGTTGCTGGAAAAGTACAGCCAATAAGGCAGCATCCGAGGAGCCAGGAGAGTCGACATTTTGGGCATAAGCCCTTCATCAGGAATGAGGCTTGTGGGTCTGATAAAGGGCTTATGCCTGAAACCTCTGCTTGACTCTCCTGCCCCTGTACCATGTGCTAGTTGGCCAAAATGCTCCATTCACCTCCCCCACAGTGAATAACCACCACTCACACCAGTTGAACCCTGGTGGAAAGTGACTATAACATCATTTTGATATTTCCAATTCTGACCTTGGAAATGCATGTACGATCTCCATGTGCACTCTTCCATGGACAAATCACATCCAGGTTCATATGCCTACACTTGTTCAGAGCATCATCTTTGCATTCTGAGTCTTCCTCTTCTGTAAGTAATAAAACAAAATGAGTTGAATTCTGCATTTAAATATGACACTCATTTACCTGGAAGGATGTCAACATGGGCCTTTTATTGCTACCCAAGAGTGCTTGGGTCCATTGCTCATTCTTGACATTGGGGAAGTATTTGCCAATTGTATCTCATTTGTTATCCCATGTACGTACCACCCAACATGAATGGAAATGCATTGATGATAATAGTCAGCAAGGGAAGCATACACTTGATGCCTGGAACATGTCACTTCCATCCTGTAATAACTTAGAAAACTTGACTGAAAAGGAACATCGCTTATTGTTGAACACCAAAATAGAGCCATTACCTGTGGCATACATAAGCCAGTCCCAGCCTGGGTCAGACAGTTCTACAGACCATCCCTGGGTCTGCTTTAGAAAGGACTCAGGTGAAGAGTTCTACCTGGGCAGATCATTGCCAGTTACCAAGGGAATGCATACTCAATGAGCTCCACATGGAGATGTGCTGAGTACAATAAAGGCAATGAAGGTTCATTCATAGCCCTAAAATGAGAGCAGGAAGTTTCTATAAATTCTTGTTGAATGCACATTAGTGGGTTTGTGGTCAGGACTGAATGAATGTTCAAGTAACATTGCATTTATGGGATATGAATGTGTAGGTTAAAAATGATTGTTGCTAAGTTGATACACTGACAATTGTGGATGTCTGACATGTGCCTTAGTGGCAAATTGGAAGCAGGGAAATGATTTGGTCATCATTTGAGTGCTTTTTTTTATTGGTTATGTATTTGTTCACATGAATGGATGTGTGACTGTCTAACATTAGCTGAACCCGCCCCTGTACACCCAGGGTGATATCTCACTATCCTCCTCCTTACTCTTTCCTCTGATGCTTTGTTATTTCATGCTCAGGTACCTTGTTTCTCACTGCACAGCACTACCATCACCTTTCCTCCAAATGGTACATTTCAGCAAACATCTATCTTTTGAAGACTACACTTCGAAACCAGTGAGACTGGCAGTCTGCATCATCACCCAAATAAAACAAAAAATTACAAATGCTGGAGATCTGAAACAAAAATAGAAATTGCTGGAGGAACTCAGTAGATTCTGGCAGCATCTTTGGACAGAACAGAGTTCTAATGAAGGATCACTGAACTTCAAATGCTAACTTTGTTTTCTGTTCACAGATGCTGACAGACCTGTTGAGTTTCTTCAGCAATTTTGGTTTTTATATGGTCACACATTTGGTTGACCATACAAAAAGTTATGAACAGAAACCCACATAGATAACCTCTATCTCATGGACTACTTCACACAGCTTTATATAATGGTTAAGTTCTCTACCTCATTCATTCAGATTTGTTCATGTCTTCAGTATTACAAATTCATATTCCACTCTGTCTCTTTAGTTGGCACATCTAATTCAGAACTGTTTAGTTTACACTTTATGGCCTGCCACCTTTTACATATTGGGAACCCTGAGAGTGGGAATGTGACTTTCAGAACCAGGTCTCAAGCAAAATTTTCAACTCTCCACAGAGTATTCCAACTACATGAAAATCTAGGCTAATATGAATGTAAAGTTAATTTGTAACGTCTGACTTGAAACTTAATACTGATATAAAGGGAATGCATTTTTACTAAGATTCGCTTGATGTCCTATTTAAATTAACATGGTATAGCTTTATAGTTCTTCTGTCAAAGTTACAGGGACGATGTTGAAGACCTTCTCAAGAACTACTCTTTTTAAGCATCAGAATTGGCTTCAGAAGTCCCTTCTCCAGAATGAATGTCATCACCCCTTTGTAAACAAGAAAAACATCCCAAACAACAAACTTCACCTGTTCAAATGTAAACGCAGTATAATTTGTGGTAATAATTAGGAATATTTGTTTTAGAGATGATATTGTCGACATTGTATGGCAACTTCAGTTAAAGGGCGACATGTTTGTTAGCTTGTTGGGCTTGAATGAGAGCAGTTCTGGAGAGTTTGCTTAGGAGATCTGTAAGCTTGTCATTAGATCTCTGTGAGATGGGTCTCAGTAAATCAGTTGCAAATTGGTATGTTCACCAATTATTGGAGCTTTATATGAGTGTCTGGAAACTTGATTTGTGATGACTGGGCTAAAATCGAAGATTACACTCAGGGGAGAAAGAAAAGCACAGGGGGCAACATGCAATAAAATTTGAACCATGAGCTAACAAATTGTTGCTGGCATTATTACTATGGCATAATACTTGGTACACGAATAATAATCCTGAACTCATCCTATAGGAAATAATCTTAAACACTTAAATTTTATGGCCCTTTCCATTAAATCTTATAGCTTCCTTTATTGTGATTGTCTTAGCCCATCAAACAAACAATATGAAAGGTGCAGAATACATTAAACTAAAAAATAAGCTCAGCGCAAGCTGGGAGAATGACTTCTTATTGTTTGTTTCGGGACTCTGCAGCCTTTGGGGCTCAATATGGAGTTCCGTAATTTGAAGGCCTGAGCACCTTATCCCATGTCCTTACCCCAATCCCACGCGCCAGGCCTTGTCACCACATGGGCTGCTACCATGACCAACTCATTGACAGTTACTAATGATCCTAAATAACAGCTATTGATTTCCCTCGGCTGATGTTTACCCATTGTTTTGCCTGTTCAACTGTTGGTCTCACTCTCTCTGGGCTTCATCTCCATTTTTCATTTATTCCTCCCCCTAGTCCCACCTCACCTTGAGCAGATGTACCAATCTGTTCATCAGATGGGAATATACTTGTCTGCAGTGGACATATTAGATATTCTGTCAAGATATGAAATCAGACAAGCACATTAATTTAACATCATTAAACTGGCAAATACATAGTATTTAGTACAATCATGATTTGCAAAATTAACATTTCTTGAAATGCCAATTAAATGAAGGTACTTCAGTATTAATCCTCAGCAAAATATTAAACATTTTAATAGAGCTGCTACTTTCTCCCTGGCCAGAGACTCTCAGGCAGTGACTGCACTGAGGGAAGATGTTCATACCATTTGTATCTTTGCTGTTACTTTCCAAACACAATTCAAAACAATTCCTAACATCTTTGTTTCTTTCTTGGGGAAGGATTTGTCTTGATTTGATTTGATTTATTACTGTCATGTGTACCAACGTTCAGTGAAAAGTGTTGCCTTATGTACTTTCCAGGTATATTGTATGTTACATGTGCATCAGGGTAACAGAACAGAGTCTGATACCATGTTACAGCTGTTGAGGAAGTGCAGAGAGAGACCAATATTAACATTAAGGAGGCCCATTCAAAAGTCTGATAACAGCGTGGAATTATAGAACCCCTACAGTGTGGAAACAGGCCCTTCAGCCCGACAAATCCACACCGACTCTCCAAAGAATAACCCACCCAGACCCATTCCCCCTACCCTATATTTACCCCTGACTCATGCACCTAACCTACACATCTCTAACACCACGGGCAATTTAGCATGGCCAACACACCTAACCTGCACATCTTTAGATTGTGGGGAGAAACCCATGCAGATACAGGGAGAATGTGTAATCCCGACACGGACAGTTGCCCGAGGCTGGAATCAAACCCGGGTCCCTGGTGTTGTGAGGCAGCAGTGCTAACCACTGAGCCACCGTGCCACCCTTGAGCAGAAGCTGGAGTGACCATTAGCTTAGTTGACTAGAGTGTGGTGTTGAATAAAGCTAACGAGAAAACACATAGGTTCAATTCTACATTAGCTATGGTATTTCATAGAGGCTTCTCACCTTATCATGCTTGTGGAATAGTGATTCTCTTGCTATATTGTTCTGACTTATTTGGGGACAGTGCACCAATATTGATATCCACAGTTCCACAAACCTTCACAAAATGCATAAAATCCCATTCAGACCCATCAAGATGAGCCATTTGTCTAACATACTGCTATTCAAGATAAAAGCAATTCCCACTAGATTTTGTCTATAACAGAAAATAACTCTATCAAATATAACATACAACTTTATAAAATGGTAGAGAAAATGAAAGATTTCTGCTGCGCACCTTAAAATGTACCCATTCAAATCCATTCATAAACACACACCCATTCATGATGAAGACAGATGAAAAGCAGACAGCTCGACAATAATATGATAGATGAAAAAATAATATAGACAGGATATGCAAGATTCCAGTTATCAAAAGCCTGAGGTAGATTGTCTCACACACTGTAGTCTGCAAAGTTATTCTTCACTTTGCTAACCAATTTGGCAGATCTGGTTCTTTTCTTGTTAGATTTCTTTCTCTCAAGCTTTCTTGAGGGCGTGTCTGCCAATGGCAAAAATACCGAACTTTAATGAGAATCTCAAGTTCTGCCCCTGAACCCAGCCCCTCTCAGTGTTTGCAAGGGCAGGATTGCTGTGGTTCACAAAGTCAAAGGTTTCTTGAGGCTGCTGACCATCTAACTGACCAGTTGCTTTTATTGAAATGGGATTTTGGGTTCCGGGGAGTGTGGAACCTGAAATCTAGAGATTAGATCAAGTAGGAAAGATCTCTTGCATATCCAGAATACCTTAGGTGGTGTGAGGGAATTCCTTGTGATGGAGACCTATACAATATCTTTTAAGAGTGGGTGTCAGAAATCTTTTGCAGGTGGAGGGTCAGGTGCCCTTTGGGATAGTTAACTGTGGAGAATAATTCATGTAAATGATGCATAAACAGCTTGAAACCATCCAACTTGCCAAAACATTTCACCTAGTGTCAACCTGTCAGGAAGTGTAAATAAGTGCCAAGAAGTGTTTCAAAGTCTTAACATGAGGGTATTAGTATTGACCAGAAACTGAAGTGGACCAGCTTTATAAAAACCATGGCAGGTCAGAGGCGAGGAATTCTGTGACAAGTAACTCACATCCTGATGTCCCCAAAGCCTGGTCACCATCTACAAGGAACAAGTAGCGAGCATGATGGAGTGTGATGGAATTCTCCCCATTTGTCGGGATGAGTGCAAATTCCCTTGTTCAACAATGGGAGTAGGGAAAATCCTGGGAATTACAAACCAGTAAGTCTTCTATTGGCAGTGCATAAATTATTCGAGAGGATTCTGAGAGACAGGATTTATGATTATTTGGAAAAGCATAGTTTGATTGGAGACAGTCAGCACGGCTTTGTGAGGGACAGGCCATGCTTCACAAGTCTTATCGAACTCTTTGAGGATGTAATAGCAGGGCAGTGTATTCAGTGTATATGGATTTTAGCAAAGCATTTGATAAGATTCCGCATGGTAGGATCATTCAGAAAGTAAGGAGGCATGGGATACAGGGAAATTTGGCTGTCAGGATACAAAATTGGCTGGCCCATAGGAAACAGAGGGTGCTAATAGATTGGAAGTATTCAGCCTGGAGCTCCGTGACCAGTGGCGTTCCACAGAGATCTGTTCTGGGGCTTCTGTTCTGTGTGATTTTTAATAAATGACTTAGATTAGGAAGTGGAAGGGTGGGTTAGTAAGTTTTCCGATGACACAAAGGTTGGTGGAGTTGTAGATGGTGTGGTGGGCTGTTGTATGTTGCAACGGATATTGACAGGGTGCAAAGCTGGGCTGAGAAGTGGCAGATGGAATTCAACCTGAAAAAGTGTGAAGTGATTCATTTTGGAAGGTCACATTTGAATGCAGATTTCAGGGTTAAAGGCAGGATTCTTGGCAGTGCGGAGGAACAGAGGGATCTTGGGGTCTATGTCCATAGATCCCTCAAAGTTGCCATCAATGTTGATAGGCTTATTAAGAAAGCATATGGTGTGTTGGCTTTCATTAGCAGGGGATTGAGTTTAAGAGCCACGAGGTTATGCTACAGCTCTATCAAGACCTGGTTAGATCACACTTGGAATATTGTGTTCAGTTCTGGTTGCCCCATTATAGGAAGGATGTGAAAACTTTAGATAAGGTGCAGAGGAGATTTACCAGTATGCTGCCTGGACTGAAGGGCATATCTCATGAATAAAGTTTGAAGAAGCTGGGGCTTTCCTCATGGAGCGAAGAAGGATGAGAGGTGATTTTATAGAGGTGTACAAGGTGATGAGAGGCATAGATAGATTAGATAGCTAGAAACTTTTTCCCAGGGTGGAAATGGTTACCACGTGGGGACATAATTTTAAGGTGATTGGAGGAAGGTTTAATGGAGATATCAAAGGTAGGTTCTTTACAGAGAGAGCGGTGGGTGTGTGGAATGCACTGCCAGCAGCGGTAGTAGAGTTAGATACACTAAGGACATTTAAGTAACTCTTCGAAAGGCACATGGATGATAGTAAAATGAAGAGTATGTAGGTTAGTTTGATCTTAGATGGGACAACATCAAGAGCTGAAAATCCTTTACTGTACTGTTCTATGTTCTATGCTCTACGTTCAACAACATCCAAGAAACATGGCACCATCCAGGACAAAACAGCCTGCATGATTTGCATCCTATTTAAAACCGGAGAAGTCATTGGTGGAGAGGTGGGTGTGGGGGGTGGAGGTGCAGTGTTGTCAAACAGGCACAGGAGTTATGAGAAACCATGGAGAATGGGTAAAAGATTATTGAGTGCATTGGAGATACGAGGGGCCATTGGAGGAGAAGGCGGGAGTGGTGGTCGATAGAGTGGCAAACCTGGCATGGACAAGGGCCAAGGAACTCCGGGAGTTAGGGGATGCAGGATGAGAGCAAAAGGGATATTTTCTCTTTAAATCTGTTTTAAGCTTCGCAGAGACACGAGACAGACTTCCCCCCGCACTGCTCCCCCACACACACACCCCAACACACACACACCTCCCCCAGCCTGTTGTGGCATGGGAAGGCAGGGTGACAATGTTGAGAGGAAGCTATTGAAGGAACTGCCATCTGAGACTGAAGCAGGACCTCTTACCAGGCTTCCTCTGTCCTGTTGAACTCCACGCACCAGCCTGAAAATTGAGGCCATGTAGGGAATGACCCTGAAGTGGTCAGTGAGCAAGCACAAAGGTAGCTGCATCACTGAGTTCAGACTGACACAGAGGCCAGGATTTTCCATTTGGTAGTTAATGCAGGGTGTCAGAGTCTTTGGTAATGTCCTTTTGCTAATGCCCTGGGCAAGATGTCTAAATGATTACATGTTTGTCCCCTGATAATCCATGAAAGTGGGATATTCTGCAGGTTACTGGGCAAATCACATTTAGGAACCACAACGGACACTCTGAATGCTGGCAAGACCTTCTAGAGTTGAAGGCTTTGATGTCACATTTAAAGATTAGCTGGATATCACTTTATTTGCAGCAAGGTAAGAATGTGACAAGTGTCTGTGATAGACACCTCAGAAACCTAGAAGTGCCAGCCAAAAAATTGAAGCTGCCTCTCAGGTTGACTGATGCTTCCTTGCAGATGCTGGAAGAGTCGCTGAGAAAGAGTCCATTCTGTTCCCGGGGGTTGGCACCAGGAGACCATTATATCAGACCTGTCCAGCCTTAGAACACCTTGTAGCATGAGACAGTGCCACATAAAGGGAACAGCAAGCAGCAGGCAAGAAAATGCATCATCTCCTGTGCTCTGCAAGGGTAAGTGACACTGTGTTCTCTCTGCATTCACAAGAGTATCACTGAATCTTACTCGGCCACTGAATAGGCAAGTCAGGGATGGTCACAGCCGGCAAGCCAAACATCACAGGCATGGTGTGGAATCAAGGAGCGAGACCTACTTCACTCTCTCCATCTACAAACCATCTCAGCCCATTGTACCTCTTCCTCACTTCCTCACATGATCGTGCATGCCCACAATCTTTTCCACACACTATACCTTCACTTTATGTCATTGCAAGAAAAGGTGGCACTTAACCATGCCAACAAGACAATGGGGTGTGTGGAGATGCCAGATATAAAGTTCCTCATCCACTTTGAAAAAGAGAGCTGTTGCGTTCGTCCAGGAGGACTGTCATAATTCCTCTAGCGATGGGGTGACATGAAAGGCCCAGTAACCCAGTTAGCAACATTATATTCTGATTTTCCTGGATAAGCACAAAGGCAATGATAGGGGCTGCATAAAACTTTCTGCACAATCACAATTCTTTCTCTGCTCTCCTCCAGGCACTAACACCTTGGCTTCATTCCAGGTGCCCCTTCTTCTCAAGAACTGAGGATGGTACCAATAGATATCCACAAGAGGGAAGAGAAAGAACAGGCACTCTTGGCTGCATCTTCCAATGATGCTCCAGAGGTGCAGTTTTCCACCTTCTGTCAACCAATGACCCCACTTCTTCGAATGGCTGAGGCTAAGGAGGTTGCATCTGTAGCTGTGTAGAACACGCTCCACAGGCGAGTGCCCTCTCGCCCCTGAGACCCCATGGGTGGCCCATCAGAATCTTCAAAGTAATTCTGAGGTACCAATCAGAAAGGTCACTAGACACAATGGGAAACAGAGGAGATAAAGAAGAAGCTTCTAAGAGCACATTGGTGATATTGATGTGCAGTCCTTGTGTATGATTTATACTTTTAGAACATAGAAAATTACAGCACAGAACAGACCCTATGGCCCATGATGTTTGTCTAAGTGCTTACTTGCATTGTTCTAATATCTGCTGCAGTGTTATTTCCCAACAAGACATGAGAATGTTCGTCAAAATGAAAGACATGGAACATCTTCAAGCAGAGAAAGGATATTTACACTTCAGGTTTAAACATGAGATTCCTTCTTATAATCAGCAAAGTGAGTCATTGTCTCATCCAACAATGAACCACATACCTTCAACATTGGTGTGTATGGTCTGAGCTGCCAAACGAAGTGGTGGAGATGGGTACAATTCCAAACATTTAAAAGGCATCTGGATGGGTGTATGAATAGGAAAGGTTTAAAAGGATTATGGGCTAAATGCTGGCAAATGAGATGAATTCAGATTGAGATGTCTGGTCAGTGTGAATGAGTTGCATTGTTGGGTCTGTTTCTGTGCTGACTCCATGGTGATTGCAGTTAAGGCACCACAGATGACTCTCAAAGGCACTGGGGATAACAATGAGCTCAATGGGAAAAGCCAGGGGTTGGGATGTGCAATTAGTGGACTCTGCACAAGCACCTTATGGAAGTGATGGTAGGATCAGTCATACACTTACAGGTTATATAAGGAAAGGTCTGACCCATGTCTTGTTTGTCATAGCAATGCTACAAAATTCAAGGCTGTAAGGTGGGCAATGGTCAAACCACATGTGGAACTGAATGGAGGAGACAGATCCAAATTTCAAAACCAGTCATAATAATTGTGCTGTCATAAGGATGCTCTTGCTTTGTAAGAATACAGTAAAGGAAGTCTGCATTCTACAGCACTGCAGGGATGGTGTGGGTGCATGGTCATTAGGAGCACTGTCGGAATATGGAAAAACTCATGTTACAACATGGCAGTAAACCCTTCTGTTAATTCTGTTAATTACCGCACCAACCAACCCAACTGCCCCGTGGCTGAACACTTTAACTCCCCTTCCCACTCCGCCAAGGACATGCAGGTCCTTGGCCTCATCCATCGCCAGACCATGGCAACACGACGCCTGGAGGAAGAACGGCTTATCGGCTTATCTTCTGCCTAGGAACCCTCCAACCACAAGGGATAAATGCAGATTTCTCCAGCTTCCTCATTTCCCCTCTCCCCACCTTATCTCAGTCCCAACCCTCGAACTCAGCACCGCCTTCTTGACCTGCAACCTTCTTCCCGACCTCTCCGCCACCACCCCCTCTTCGGCCTATCACCTTCACCTTAACCTCCTTCCACCTATCGCATTCCCAGTGCCCCTCCCCCAAGTCCCTCCTCCCTACCTTTTATCTTAACCTGCTTGGCATACCCTCCTCATTCCTGAAGAAGGGCTTATGCCCGAAACATCGATTCTCCTACTCCTTGGATGCTGCCTGACCTGCTGCGCTTTTCCAGCAACACATTTTTCAGCATTAAACAACTATTTACAACTCAAAGCCTCCTTTCTCTTGAATGGTTATCTGCCTCCAACTCTGTAACAATATACTGTTTCAATAAAAACCATATTAAAATTACATCAACTTAATTTCAAAACCACACAGCGGCTGTCATCTCCAGTGTCCTTCTTCTTTCGGCTGTAGATCTCCCTGGGTGGTCTTCTGTCTTTACTGCAAAGATGTTTCACATGAAAATGGTACCGTTGATAGAGAGTGTTTTGAATGGCAGTCTTTCTCAATGGTAATTACTCTCTCAACGACAGTTGATCAGTCCAAATCTCAGACTGGATCTGTCTAAACCTGTCCAGTTCACGGACCTGAGACCCCACACTGATACGTATTTTCAATTTTCCAATACACTCTGAGACTGCAAGCTAGTTAATTATAGGTGCTCAATGTAAAGCATCATTCACTCTCTCTTAAAGGTACAGTACATGCCTTCAACTTCATAACACCCCATACTACACACCAGGGATTGGACTCCCTGATATGATTCAGACATCTTTAATACAAGGATCACTTTAGTGCAAACATCGAGGAGCATGTGATGGTGGAAGTGCTCATTGTAACACAGCTGCTTTAGTGCAATATTGGTCCAACAAATACATTTTTTTTTCAATGAGGTGAACAGAAAAGTGAATATTTTATGATACAGGTAAATGAAATAGATAAACTGCACAATCCTTGAGGGATATGGCCTGCAGCATGTCACAGGCTGACAACCATTGACATAAATGATATATCAACAAAATCAGAAAAAGTCTCAATCCAGCTCAGTCCTCTTGGAAGCAGGTGGTTATAAAGTTATCTCTGGTCTCTTTGGCTTGTAGAGAGCTCTGGAAGAGTTTTCTTTAACATGGAGATTGAAAGCTGAATGTTGGACTATTTGAAGAGGTGCTTTTTTGTTTGTCCAACAAAATGTTTGATTTTTTTTCAATATTTATATTTTTAAATGTTTTCTAATTTTTGCTTTTTTATTATTAAATCTGTGGGTAAGGAAAGGTAGTTTATTTTTATATATAAGATGGCATTGAGAGTTCCTTTTTAGGCCTAATGGAAATAAATCAGTTCTGGAGGTATTTGGAGAAGTCACAAGGTCACTAGGGAGCATCGGAGCCTGTCGGGATATGTGAGTATAGGGTATAAATTATTTACTTTTATCTCGGGCATTGATCAGTTCCCGGAGGCAGTCGGAGGGGTCACGAGGTCACATATTTGGGTGGTTGATTTACCCGAAACATTACTCGGGTAATGTCCCCCACCAATCCTCTTCTTCTAATAAAAAAAAGTTCTGTGTGCATTTGGGAAGGTGACAAGTGTTTTCTTTCGTGTTTCATTTTTTTAGTGGTCTATTTAGAATAGGGAGAATGGAGGTAAGGACAGTTGAATGTTCCTCCTGCAGTATGTAGAAAGTAAGGGTCATCTCTAGTGTCCCTGCTGACTTCATTTGTGGGAAGTGTACCCAACTCCTACTCCTTGAGAACCGTGTTAGGGAACTGGAGCTGGAACTGGATGAACTTCAGATCATTCAGGAGGCAGGGGTGGGGGAGGGATTATTGAGATGAGTTACAGGGAGGTAGTTATGCCACAGCCACATGAAGAAGGTAGATGGGTTACTGTCAGGGTTGGAAAGGGAACCAGCTGGCAATGCAGAGATCTCCTTTGGTGGTTACCCTCAACAATAAGTATACTGTTTTGGATACTGCTGTGGGGGACAATTTACCAGGGGTAAACAATGAGGCACAGGTCTCTGGCGCAGAGTCTGTCCCTGTTGCTCAGAGGGGAAGGGGGAAGAGGAACAGAGCTTTAGTCATTGGGGACTCCATTGTTAGGGGACAGATAGGAGGTTTTGAAGGAATGAGAGAGACTCACGATTGGTGTGTTGCCTCCCAGGTGTCAGGGTTTGTTATGTCTCTGATCGTGTTTTTGGAATCCTTGAGGGGGAGGGGGAGCAGCCCCAAGTCATGATCAGTGACATAGGAAGGAAGAGAGATGGGGATTTAAGGCAAAACTTCAGTGAACTAGGATGGAAGCTTAGAGCTAGAACAGACTTGTTATCTCTGGTTTGTTGCCTGTGTCACGTGCTAGTGAAGCGAGGAACAGGGAAAGAATCGAGCTGAACACATGGCTGCAGGGATGGTGCAGGAGGGAGGGTTTTGGATTCTTGGATAATTGGAGCTCTTTCTGGGGAAGGTGGGACCTCTACAAACAGCATAGTTTTCACCTGAACCAATGGAGTACCAATATCCTGGAGGAGGATGGGGTGGGGCGGGTGGGGTGGGGGGGGGGGTAAATTTGCTAATGCCCTTCAGGCAGGGTTTAAACTAATGCAGCAGGGAGATGAGAACCTGAATTGTGGTTCCAATATACAGGAGGTTGAGGGTAGTGTGGTCAGGAATATGTTTACCGGGTTGCGAGAGGGCACCATCAATCAGGATGTTGGTTTGAAATATGTGTACTTCAATGCCAAGAGCATTTGGAATAACGTGGGTGAACTTGCAGCATGGGTTGGTACCTGGGATTTTGATGTCGTGGCCATTTCAGAGACATGGCTAGGGGATGGACAGGAATGGTTGTTACAGATTCTAGGATTTAGATGTTTCAGCAAGAACAGAGAAGATGGTAAAAAGGGGAGGAAGTGTGGCATTGTTAATCAAGGGTAATATTACAGCAACTGAGATAGCATCCACTGAAATAGTTTGGGCTGAGGTTAGAAAAAGGAAAGGAAAGGTCACACTATTGGGAGTTTTCAATAGGCCTCCGAATTGTTCCATGGATGTAGAGGAAAGGATAGCAAAGATGATGCTTGAGAAGAACGAGAGTAACAGGGTAGTTGCAATGGGAGTCTTTAACTTCCTCAATATTGACTAGGAATACTATAGTTTAGATGGCTCCGTTTTTGTTCAATGTGTGCAGGAGGGTTTTCTGACACAGTATGTAAACAGGCCAACAAGGGGCAATGACATATTGGATTTGGTACTGGGGAATGAACCCAGCCAGGTGTTAGATTTGGAGGTGGGTGAGCATTTTGGCGATAGTGACCACAATTAGGTTATGTTTACAACAGCAATGGGCAGAGATAGCTATATACCACAGGGAAAGAGGTATAACTAGGGCAAAGACAATTATGATGCGATTAGGCAAGACTTAGGATGCATAGAATGGAGAAGAAAACTGCAGGGAATGGACACAACTGAAATGTGGAGCTTATTCACAGAACAGCTACTGCGGGTCCTTGATAAGTATATACCTATTAGACAGGGAGGTAGTTGTCGAGAGAGGGAGCAATGGTTTATAAAGAAGTTGAAGCTCTTGTCAAGAGAAAGAATAAGGCGTATGTGAGGATGAGGTGTGAAGGTTCAGTTAAGGATTTTGAGAGGTCTAAGTTAGCCAGAAAAGATCTAAAGAGAGGGATAAGAAGAGCCGGGGAGGGGGTGGGTGAATATGAGAAGTTGTCAGTGGATAGGATTAAGGCCTTCTATAGGTATATCAGGAATAAAGTAATGACTAGAGTAAGATTAAGGCCAAAGATAGTAGTGGGAAGTTATAGAGTCATAGAGATATAGGGATATACAGCATGGAAACAGACCCTTCGGTCCAACTCGTACATGCTGACTAGATATCCCAACCCAATCTAGTCCCACCTGTCAGCACCTGGCCCATATCCCTCCAAACCCTTCCTATTCATATGCCTATCCAGGTGTCTTTTAAATGTTGCAATTGTACCAGCCTCCACCACTTCCTCTGGCAGCCCATTCCACACATGCACCACCCTCTGTTTGAAAATTTTGCCCCTTAGGCCTCTTTTATATCTTTCCCCTTTGACCCTAAACCTATGTCCTTGAGTTCTGGACTCCCACCCTAGGGAGAAAAACTTTGTCTATTTATCCTATTGTGGGAAATAGAATCCACTCACTTCAATAATTTCAGTCCCAGACAAGATCTAAAGCAGCAGTATCGTTTATTGTACACTTGCAAGAGTGGTGCCTATAAGGTAGGTACACCGAGTTTAATGAGTACACAACTTATGTACAATTCATTTCTCTTTCCCTCCTCCCATTGCTCCTCCCCTGTTTACATCTCCTACTACTCTAAACCCGACTGTTTTATCTCTTGACTCATCTGGCCTTATGCATAAAAAAGTACAAGTTTTGCTTGGCCATTTCACCATATCCCACTGTGGTCCATTGTTATATATCCTCCTCCACTGTCATCTGCTTCCTTGCTGGCTAAAGCAACATTTCCTTCCACTCTTTATAGATAAGGTGCTGTGACGGGAGGAGGTGTATCTATTTGCAGGCACATTTCATTCTTGTATGCACATCTTAGCTAATGCAAAAGCAATTATATATTTCCTTCACATAATTTTAATTCTTGTTAACTCAGCTTTTGGCTGAAACAATTATATACTGGTGTGAGTTCATTTACCTTACATAAGCAATTATGATTGCAGAAGTAGCACTGCTTTACCTATATCCCACACTATCCTTTTGTATGGAATCTGGGGACATAGGGGTAGCGCTTATAAATATTTTTCATCAGTATATTGCTTTCCTGGTGTCAGGGTTAAAGATGTCTCAAAATGTTTGAAGCATATTGTCAAGGGGAAAGTGAGAAGCCAGAAGTTGTTTACACATTGGTAGGAATGACATAGTTAGGGAAAGGGTAAAGGCTTTGCAGGGCAAATACAAGGGGTTAGCTGGAAGATTAAAAAAAACATCAAAAGTAGCTACCTCTGGTTTATTTCCAGTGCCAAGTTCTAATGATGGAAGGAATAAAAGGTTAGGGAAGGTTAATCATAACTGAAGAGATTGTGCAATGTTCAGGGATTCAGTTTCTTGGATCATTGGGATCTCTTCTGGGTCAGAAATGATCAATATCTTGGAGGGGAGATTTGCTAGTTCTATTTTGGGAGCCTGTAAGCTTTAGGGGAGGTGGTGTTGCGGGGGTATGCGGGGGGGGGTTCCTAAGGAACGGTGATAAGAGAACAATGAGGATGGTTCTGAATCAGAAAAGACAGACAAGAGCAAGTCAGAAAACTGAATAACACTGAACATGAGACTGTATTTATTTCAGTGCAAAGGGTCTTATAGGTAAGGCTGATGAGCTTGGGGCATGCATGGGAACATGGGACTGGAACATTGTAACTATTACAGAAACTTGGCTGAGGGATGTTCAGGACTGGTAGCTCAATGTTCCGAGTTTAGATGTTGTGTGAAAGATACAAAGAGAGGCAAGCGAGGAGGGGGAGTGACATTTTTGATTAACAAAAACATTATGATTGTAAACAGAGAAGATATCTCTGAGGGATCACTTAGTGAAAATTTATGGGTTGAAATTAGAAATAAGAAAGGGATGGCCATATTGATGGAATTGTACCATTGGGCCCCCAGCAGTCAGAGCGAATTTGAGAAGCAAATATGTAGAGACATCTCAAATATATGTAAGAATAATAGGGTTGAAATAGTAGGGGATTTTAATTTTCCAAACATTGACTGGGACTGCCATAGTGTTAAAGGCTTGGATGGTGAAGAATTTGTTAAATGTGTTCAAGAAAACTTTCTTTATCAATATGTAAATGTTCCTGCCAGAGAAGGAACAAAACCTCTCCTCCTCTTGGGATATCAGGCAGGACAAGTGTCTGAAGTGTTTATCAGGCAACATTTTGGGACTAGTGATCAAAATACTATTAGTCTTAAACCAAAAGAGAAAATGCTGGAAAATCTCAGCAGGTCTGGCAGCATCTGTAAGGAGAGAAAAGAGCTGTCGTTTCGAGTCTAACTGACCCTTTGTCAAAGCTTTGACAAAGGGTCAGTTAGACTCGAAACGTCAGCTCTTTTCTCTCCTTATAGATGCTGCCAGACCTGCTGAGATTTTCCAGCATTTTCTCTTTTAGTTTCAGATTCCAGCATTCGCAGTAATTTGCTTTTACACTATTAATTTTAAAGTAGTTATGGAAAAGGATAAGTCTTTGATAAAAGTTAAAATTCCTAATCGGAGTAAAGGAAATTTTCAGGGTAAGAAACAAGAACTTCAAAATGTTGATTGGAGTAGATTGGAGTAGACTGTTTGCAGGTAAAGGGATGTCTGACAAGTGGGAGGCTTTCAAAAGTGTGATAATGAGAGTTCAGAGTCATTATGTTCCTGTTAGAGTGAAAGGTAAGCATGGTAAGAGTAGGGAACAATGGATAAATAAAGATATTGAGGTTCTAGTCAAGAATAAAAAAGAATAAAAAAGATAAAGTCTACTGGGATTAACTGAATCTCTTGAAGAGGGTGAAGAGTGAAGCGGCATTCTTAAGAAGGGAACCAGGAAGGCAAAGAGAGGATATGAGATACCATTGGCAGATAAGGTTAAAAACAATACAAAAAGATTCTACAAAGACATTAAGAGCAAGACAGCAATTAGAAAGAGAGAGTCGGACCGCTTAAAGACCAACGAGGTTGTCTTTGTGTTGAACATCAGAAAATAGGAGAAATATTAAATAAATATGTTGCATCAGGTTTTACTGTTGAGAAAGAAATGGAGGCTGGGGAACTCTGGGAAACAAATACTGGTGGTTTGAAAAAAGTTGACATTACAGAAGAGGAAATGCTGGAGATCTTAGAAAACATAAAGGTGGATAAATCTCCAGGACCTGATCAAGTGCATCACCAAGTTGTAGGAAGTTAGTGAGGAAATTACAGGGACCCTAGCAAAAATATTTTTATCATCTATAAACATAGGTGAAGTAATGGAGGGTGGTTAATGTTCCATTCTTTAAGAAATTCTGTAAGGGGAAGCCTGGAAAAAATAGACTTGTGTGTCTGACATTAGTAGTGGGGAAGTTGTTGGAGGTGATTCGGAAAGATAGCATTTGGAGAAGCAAGGGATGATTAGATTAATTTTATATTGTCACTTGTAACTAGGTACAGTGAAAAGTGCATAATGTTGCCACATTCCGGCGCAATCTTGGATTACATAATAAATTACAAAATACATTATATTAATGGTAAAACACTGACTAAATGAATATTAAATTGATAGCACTAAAATTGAAACAGCTTCAAAAGTTAATCTTTCCCTCTCTGTCAACTTCACCCACTCTGCTCCTCCAATTGCCACCATCCCAACCTTATTCTGGGCAATGTGTTCCTTTTCTGCTGTCACAGGTGCCACCACTTCCGTGCCCAATGCCTTTGAGCTGGAGATGGTCACGGTGCGTGGGTCCTTGATGTTGGACATTAACCGACAGGTCCTGGCTCATCTTCTGATGCTGTCACCTGAGATGAAGCATGGATAGAGATACACGGGACCCTGACTCCCGCAGGAGGACATCAGGAGGAGGTCCCAGAGCAACCAAAACAAAAAAAAATTACTGAGCTGGAAAGGCAACGATGGACCATGTGAATGCAGCAGAACTCACTGTGCGAATTATGAGCAGCCAAGCCCTGAGCTCAGCTCTGCTCTGCCAGCTTGGATTTTAGGGATACTCAGCATTGTTTTGTATGAGGAAAGTCATGTCTCTCAAACTCCACTGAGTTGATTTTTAATGACATAACCCAAAAGATTGATGAGGGCAGAGTGTAGACATTGTTTATTTAGACTTTAGTAAAGCCTTTGACAAGATTCTGCATGGTAAACTGATTAGTAAAGTTAGGTCACATGGGATTCAGGGTGAGCTTGCCAATTAGATACAAAATTGACTTTATTATATGTGACAGGGAGTAATGTTGGAGGATTGTTTATTGGAATGGAGGCCTGTGACTTGTGGTGTCCCAGAGGGATCGGTACTGGGTCCACTTTTGTTTGTCATTTACCTATATGATTTGGATGAGAATGTAGAATGATGTGGAGGAGCTGGTGTTGGACTGGAGTAGACAATGTTAAAAATCACACAACACCAACTTACAATCCAACAGGTTTATTTGAAAGCACTAGCTTTTGGAGCACCACTCCTTCATCAGGTAGTTGTGAGCAGGACCATAAGACACAGAATTTATAGCAAAGATTACAGTGTCATGCAATTGGAATGATATATTGAACAAACCTGAATTATGTCTTTCATCTTTTAGAATGGGTTGCTGGTTTTGGTTCATTAATATGTGAATCCCAGAATTTCTTTTAAGTCACATTCTCAAGATAACTTTAAGGTTTCACAAAAAAAGGTGACACCTCAGCTCAAAAAATGCATTAAAGGTGTAAGGTTAGAGTCTGTCTGTACCCCAATCTTGAGTCAGACTGGTTCGATTTCCAAAGTGAAATTTATAAAATATTACATGGATTGGCTGCCTATTGTTTGTGCATTTTTGAGCAAAATCGATTGCATCTGCAAATTTAATCCTGAAAATACAAATTCACCCCATTGACTTATATATGTGTGTGCATGCAGGAGAAAGAGTGTGTGCATGTTAGTGTGTGTGTGTGAGTATGAGTTTACATGAAAGAGTGTGTGTTTGCATGTGTGCAAGCTTAGTAAAGTGTAATGGAGCTCCATTATAGCCTAGCTCGTTTATGGACAAAAGAGCTGAATTCCAGAGATGAAGTGAGAGTGACTAGAGTTAATGAAATGTAAGGGAATTCTGCTTATAGGTATCATACCTCGCACCAAGGAAGATTGTTCTAGTTAATTGTTCACTTCAATCCAAGGGCACTATTTTATAGTACGTTGGGTTTGACCTCAGTCCGGCTACTTTCAGCTGCTTCATCAATTTCCCTCCATCAGGAGTCCTGAAGTTGGGATGTTCACTGATGATTACACAATTGTCATGACTCCTCAGATACTGATGTAGTCTGCACCAGTATGCAACAAGACCTGGACAATATCCAGGCTTGAGCTGATAAGTAGCAATAAACATGTGTATCGTACAGCAGACAGACAATGCTCATCTCCAAAGAAAACAAATGTTACCTTGACCCCATTACCAGTACTAAATTCCCCTATCAACATCTGGGTGTTACCATTATCCAGAACCTGAACTGGATTAGCTGTATAAATACTGTGGCTACAAGAGCAAGTCAGGGATTAGGAATTCTACGCTGTGTAATTCACCTCGTCTACCCAATGCCTGTCCACTATCTACTAGAAACAAACTGGGAGTGTGATGGAATACTCTCCACTTGCCTGGATGAGTGCAGTTCACGCCACAATTGAGAAGCTTTACATTATCCAGGACAAAGCATCCCACTTGATTGGCATCCCCGCCACCACCTTCAACATTCATTCCCTTCACCACCAAAATGAGTGGCAACATTGTGCAGCATTACAAGATACACTGCATTATCTCCTAGAAGTCCCTTGACAGCAACCTGCCAAACCCCCAATCTCTTTCAGTGAGAAGGACAAGGGCAATGGGAAAAACATTACTTGCAGGTTCCTTTGAAAGCCACACACCATTCATACTTAGAATTATGTCACCGGGTCAAAATTCTACAACTCTCTTCACAGCAACCCTGTGGATGTTCCTCTAACCCAAGAGCAGGTCAAGAAGGCAGTTCACCCTCCTCTTTTCCAGGAGAAAGTGAGCACTGCAGATGCTGGAGAGTCAGAGTCGGAAAGGGTGGCGCTGGAAAAGCAGAGCAGGTGAGGCAGCATCTGAGAAGCAGGAGAGTCAACATTTCAGGCATAAGCTCTTTATCAGGATGTGGAAGGTCAAGGGGGCTGAGAGATAAATAGGAGGGTGGGGGTGGGGCTGCAGAAAGATAGCTGGGAAGGTGACAGGTGAATGCAAGTGGGGGGCAATTGCGATAGGTAAGTGGGGAGAGTGGAGTGGATAGGTGGGAAGGAAGATGGACAGATAGTACAGGTCAAGAGGGTGGTGCTGAGTTGAAGGTCTGGATCTGGGATGAAGTGAGGGGAGGGGATATATGGAAGCTAGTGAAATTGAAGTTGATGCCATATGATTGGAGGGTCTCAAGGTGGAAGATGAGGCATTCTTCCTCTAGTCATCGGGTGGCTTTGATTTAGCAGTAGAGGTGGCGCAGAACTGGCATGTTCTTGGGGGAGAGAGACAGGGAATTGAAGTGGTCAGCCAGATGGTGCATGTCCTCCAGAAATGTTCCCTGAAATGTTCCACAAGTTGGTGTCCTGTCTCCCCAATATAGAGGAGGCCACATTGAGAGCAACGGACACAGGAGATGAGGGGAGTGGATGTGCAGGAAAATCTCTGCCGGCTGTGAAAAGATCCTTTGGGGCCTTGGATGGAGGTGGCAAGAGAAGGTGCCAGGAGTGGAGGGTGAGTTGGTGGGGGGGGCGTGGACCTAATGAGGGAGTCGCAGAGGAAATGGTCTTTGCAGAATGCAGATGGGGTGGGGAGGGAAACATAAATCTGGGTCTGATTGTAGGTGGTGGAAATGACGGAGGATAATGAGCTGTATCTGGAGATTAGTGGGAGTAAGAGATTGCATTTTTACAGTCGAGATTTTCTTGCACATCCACCCACCTCATCTACCACCCACCTCATCTACTGTGTCGATTGCTCCCGATGTGGTCTCCTCTACATCGGAGAGACAGAATGCCAACTTGCGCAGGGTTTCAGGTAACACCTGTGGGATATGCACCAAATAGCCGCACTGCCCTGTGGCCAACTACTTCAACTCCATCAAGGATATGCACGTCCTGGGCCTCTTCCACCGCTAAATCCAAGCCATCTGACAACCGGATGAAGAACGTCTCATCTTCCGCCTTGTGACCCTTCAACTACACGGCATCAACATTGACTTCGCTAGTTTCCAAATCTCCCGTCCTCCCACCTCATCCCAGGTCCAACCCTCCAATTCAGAATCACCCTCTTGATCTGGCCTATCTGTCCATCTTCCTTCCCATCTATCTGTTCCACTCCAATCTATCACCATCACACCCCACCTGCATCCACCTATTGCCTTCCCAGATACCTTAACCTCCAGACCCACTCCTACTTCATTATTTATCTCTCAGCACCCTTCCCTCTCCCACACATTCCTGATGAAGGGTTAAGGCCCAAACCATCGACATTCCTGCTGCTCGGATGCTGCCTGACCTGCTGTGCTTTTCCAGCATCACACTATTCAACTCATCTTTTCCAGGGCAGTTAGGAATGGACAATAATTCTGGACTAGCCAGTAGCATTTCATCCCAAGAACAAATGAAAACCATTGTGCCTGGATGCCATAACTCATACAGAAGGTAGATTCACTTGAAAACAAAGATCAGGCAGAGAATAAATAATCCACTACCAAAAGGTGAGCTTGTCAACTCAGCACACCAGAATCTGATCTTTGGGTTCCAGTTAGGAAAAGAGGTTAACACAATCACATTGCTTGTGAGATACATAATCTCTAAATATTGACGTTCCGATTGCTGGACTGGCTTTTCAAACATGTTATCTTGTCAGTTTCTTAAGGAACTTCCTGGTAAAGTGTGCCATCAATTTATAGGCTCAGGTTGGGGTCATCAGTGCATCGTTTATGCTCAGCATATAATATTGCTGTCTTAGTAAGACATTAAATATTTGTGTAATTTGTTTTAAGTAACTCAGTCCATTCATAATTTGCTGTTCTGTTGCCAGAATATTTGGACATATCTATTAAACATTCCTTGAAATAATTTTAACATTGAACTCTGGTATGTAACTAAGAGGTAGCATCTAATTTATTGCTTGAAAGTGGATTCTTTCTGGACAGTTTGGCAAAGAAGACTTAAATCACTTGTTTGAAACATTGAGAACAAAAAAACCAAGCGTTGGTAAATGCATTTATTTTTAACTGAAACTGCATATAATAAATTATTTGGTGAGGCAAGACATTTGGCAAGTTTTAGCTGAAACTGTACAGTAAACGAGTCGGACCACAACTGGAACAGTGCAAACAATTGCCCCTTTTCTAAGGAGAGTTAGACTGGCATTACAAACAGTCCAAAGAAGGTTCCCTAGGCTGATAACAGGTGGGAGGAACAGTCCTTGGAGGCGGGGTTGAGTGGATTGGGCCTGTTGTCATTGGAATATAGAAGAATGAGAGGGAACTTTATTGCAGCATATAAGATTCTTGGACTTGATAGAATAGATGCGGTTATTCGCCCTTGTGGGAGAGTTGAGGACCACAGGGCAAAATCTCAGAATAAAAAGTCACCTATTTAAGACAGTGAAGAGGAGGAGTTAGTCCTCTTGCCGGTAGTGAATCTGTGAAATTGTTTACTGCAGTAACCTGTAGATGTTGGTCTTCTAGTACATTCAAGGCTGAGATAGACAGATATTTTAATCAGTAAGGGAATTAAGGATTGTGGAGAAAAGGTAGGAAAGCTTATTCAACCAGCTACGATCACATTAATTGGTGGAGCAGGCTGAATGGCAGACTTCTGTTCCAATGTCTTATGGTCTTCTTCATCCTTAAACCTAATGTGGAGAGGTTAGACACCAGAGAGTTTGTTTCTTGGTGAAGAGTCCAAGGATGGTATTAAGGATTTATCTGTTTCTTTGGTATAATGAAAAATATGTCCTAAGCTCAGTTTGTGTACCTACTGAAGAGCACCTGGCTTCATCTCACAATTAGCAAGATTGAAATAACTTGTACATGAAAGATGAGAACATTCAATTCATGCTGCAAGGGGCTGTTGTTATTATATCCTGGTTAGCTCAGTTGGCTGGATGACTGGTTTGCAAAGCAGAGTGAAGCCAACAGCATGTGTTCAATGACCACACTGGCTGAGGTTATCATGAAGGACTCTCCTTCTAAACCTCTCCCCTCACTGAGGTTTATTAACCATCAGGTTAAATCATCACAAGTGATCTCTCTCAAATGAGTGCTATGCCCTGGTAAGACTATCACAACATTTTACTGACAGCCTGCTCCTTGAATATATCAGTACTTTTCAGAGAAAAGGGAGAAACTAACCATTTAAAATGTAATATTTGTATGCTTATTTATGAAGCAGTAAATCAATTTTACATTTAGTCAGTGACAGCAGGTCACCAGCTATAAGCTGTAAACCCCACTTGAAACAAGCTGATGCCATCTACGGTTAGCGTGGATTGAAAGATTTTCCTTTACCTCAGCTGTGCACTCATTTAGAGATCGTCAATTATCAACTCAGCACAGTTGCAATTGTCTTAACATATTTATCCTAGAACAGCAACATTGTATCACAGAGAATAAAAGAGAAAAGTACCATCAACGTTAGTAAATATGAATAAAAAAGAGAAACTCCCAAAATGGTAATGTGATCACAGCATATTTAATGTTATAAAATGTCCCTCTTCTTCATTTACCAGCTCTTGAAATTGAGGATAACCTTTTTACACTCTGCATGCGTTGGTTCTGAGATGGCCGATAAGAATGAAGAAAATTGACTTTCAGAAAAGAAACATGTGCAATATGACGTATCATATAACACCTTAGCATAACAATTTGATTAAATAGTTTATTAAAAAAATAGATTTCACACCTCAACGGTCTGGAAACTATCACTTACGTAACCTGGTCTGTGTATCATATCACATATTTGGAAAAGTTATAGTTTGCAGTATGCTGTCAGAAAAAAATATTCATTACCTGTGATTTATAGACTAACATTGATCTGATCTGTGCAGGTGAGAGGAAAGTACAGATCATTTTAAAGAATATTCTGATCATTAGATAGATTCACTCTGATCATTTTTAAACTCCTTAAAAAAGGATTTCAGATTATCTGTGGACCTCCTTGAGGTTACTTAACTTTCCTTGGTGCTAATGCAATAATGCAATAAAGGTTGTTTATTAAATGCTTGTTTTAAAGTTTAGAGATAAGGGTTCATTTCTACTGTATTCACAACATAATTACAAACTTCTCTATCGGAGACAGATTTATAATTTTGCTACACATAGAGTTATAGAGATGTACAGCACAGAAACAGACCCTTCGGCAAAGTCCTAACCTTGCTACCTGAGTGACCATCTTTGTTTTGCACATTTAAGTTGTTTTGTATAATCTACATTTTAATAGAAAAGTCAATGTCTTATTACACAATTCTTCTTGTAATAATTTTATCAGGGCTCTATGTATAGATAAAGTGAAGTACTGAAACACATTTAAAAAATTGTAATGCAAGTTAATTGTAACACAATGAGATTATAGCACTTTAAAAAAAATTGCAAGAAATTTCATTCAATTGTTCTACCTGTACGATTGGTATATCTGTGGCGGTGGGATAGGGGTGCGCGGGGAGTGCCTGCATTCAGAAATCCTGGACCTGCCTACTCCAATGTGGGGGGGGGTGGGAATTTCAGATCCCCCTGCTATTTCATGAAGATTAGCTCATTTTGGCAAAAGGTGAACCAAAAATAATGGAAGAAGCTCAGTCCCGTGTGGAGAACCCAAAATTACGTTATCTATTTCCTGAAGTTCTTCCATTGACAGGCTTTCAAATACAAAAACACATGTTCTTTCAGCTTCAGTGGCTAAATATTGTATGATACATTAGATGTGTTTCACGGTAGCATGAAATACAGTGACTGGACCTGCAAAGTTTAAGTTGATTATTACATTGATCAGTATTGATACTGATTAAGTATTAAAATGCATTGAAATATTTTACCCCACAGAAAGAAAATAGCAATATCAATTCAAACGTTGTCAAAACATGAGCCTAGTAGTTCTCCTGTCATGTTTGAATGGAGACACAAACGTCCACTCATCATCAACTTTGAAACAAAATGACCATGAATGTTTTTGAAGTTAAAAACATCTGAGATGCTATACTTCACTAACATGCAAACTATTTTGCAATGGAATTGAAACTTCAGCTACAATTTTCAAACTGGGCTATCTGCTATTTCTGTTTCAATACACTCCATTGTTCACATGGTCGAGAATCTGTTTTGAGAGCTGGGCTGTTATGAATGCCTGCTTAATTTCAAAAATCCAGAATCACTTGTCTCAGCAGGTGGCTGTATTCAAATTTCGATTAAGTCTTAGGAGGCGTTAAATGTTTGTCTTGTGTTCAGTGGACAATGTTTGTTTACTGTTATAGCAAATTGACCACTTGAGGGGATGTAAACGATTTGAATGGCTTTTAGTGGATGAATATTGATTTCATAGGAGTTGTCTTTGAATAAGAGAGCTGTTAGAATTTTTTTTATGTAAAATTCAAACAGATACTACAGCCTTCCCAAAGTGTTTACTGGGGAAGGAGCTACGGAGGGCACATGTGGGAGCATGATGATTACAGAGGGAATAGATTAGATTCCCTACAGTGTGGAAATTCATAAGGGATTGAGGGCATTGCGGTGGCTTGACAGGCATGGGGTATGGAGATCAAGTGGATATGTGGGGTTGAGGGTGGTGGCTTGACAGCCTGACATATAATCATTATAACTAGGTGAATTCTCCAGGAAATGGAGGCAGACATTCATCATCCTCCAGCCACCACTGTCAATTTAGAACTTAATCTGGAAGTGGCAGGCCCAATCTTTGTCCATTCCAACTTCCTGGAATGAAAACATGGCAAGCAGAGGCTCTTTTAAAGAAGATGGGTCTTTGGGTCAGAAATTCTCTCAATTCAACCTTTCTACCTGCGCCATGAGAATCTGTCCTCTAAATTTTCTTGGTCTACCAATCAAGCAAGTGTTGTCTACATCATCCCAGCAATGGAAAGGAATAGAATTGATACTAAAGGAAGAGGCACGGTGATCAATACGACAGGTTTAAGGAGGCAGTGTGGTTTTTCTGCCCACTTCACACCTAACTGACATTTTACAGAGAGGCAGGACAAGGAAGGGCAATCTGTAAACCTTCAGCCTAATGAGGCATTATCCTGTTACCACCTCAGGCATGGCAGAGAATTAGGCTGCATACTATGCAGAAAATATGGTAGTTTTAGCTGTCCAGTGTGCTGTCATGGAAGGGAGCAGGGAGTCTTCCATTGTGGGCCATGCTGTCTATTGGCCACATTCCAGCCAAATATAATTTCCTCCATCTTTAAGCTTCTCCTCTGTGTTTCTGAACTTGATCTCCCACACGCCTTACTGTGACCCCGACCTGGGTCCTTGACGTGGTATATTTGCTTCTAGCCCAGCAATGGCAGGAGCTTCCACTGGCAGCTCTCTAAGGTGGGAATTCCTTCAAAGAAATTGGCCAAAGTCTTGTCTTGCAGAAATTGCCTACACTGCCAGTTATTGGGATCATGGGCAGTCTCCCTCAAACTTTTAGCTGAAGAACAGGCAATATGTGCCCCATGGAGTTTAGCTGAATGAGTTTACATAAAAGTTGTTACTCAGCAAAGTAAAATAAAAGTCTTTGATTCAAATGACAAATAAATTAGATACATCCAAGTTAAGAATTTCCAGATTTCTGGGCAGATGCTGGCACAGCGTACAATTTGTTATTTACACATTGCATTTGAATCCCAAGAGCAGATATAGATACAAATGAATTAAATATAGCATCTGCTATGTTAACCTCAAAATACCTGGAACTTGATTTCATCCAATGAAATACAGTAAAGTGGTCATGTTATAAAGTTTTTAAAACGGTAATTTTGGCTTGGCTACAAACCCAGTTGGCTGAATTATGAAAACAGAAAAATTTATGAAACATCATATCATAACAGTACTAATGAGGTACTTCTCTGTACTTGTTTGAATGTTATTTGAAGTTGAGCAGGGAAGAAACAAAAAAATTGTATATCACAAGATTTCTATTATAAGAAACATTTTATTAACAAAAAACAGTAAATTCCACTGGCTTAGCATTTCCAATAATGGTTAACTTGGCTTTTGCAACAAAATTTTCTTTCAATATTTATCACACAAAGCACTCGAAGATGGGGCTTCAGAATGAGTTTGCTTGTTTTATCTTGTGTGAAATGCATCATTCATAAGTAAAATTTCATACAGTTTTAAAACAAGAGTTTGCCAAAAACACAACACATTACAGTACCAAACAGTATCAACCTAAATGAGATTTGGAAACTGCCATGCTAGGGGCTGTAGGTAGTTTAAGACATAAGAAAAAGTTGCTTCGGTGCAGCCATTAAACCAAATTATTGACTGCATGGATACAACCACCTTGGCAACATGAATAGCTTAAAACTGTCTAGTTAGTCAAGTGCTAGTTACTTTACAATATATTCTACTGTTGTCTAGTTGCTTTCTAAAGCTCCTACAGCCACTTTTAATGTCTTTCTGACTGTATGAGCATGTTTAATAATGGGGTTAACTAAAGTTAACAAATATTTTTATTCCATCTTTCGCCTGTTGTTTGTTATCAATCACCAGCCCATGGACCTCTTTCACGTATCTTTGCATCACCATACCAATGCACTTCAGGAGAATAACACCTTGCACCTGTCATGTTCCCATGCTGAATCCAGAAAACCATGAGACCTAAAAACTGATCTTAGTCGCAGTGAAATTTTCTCAACAAAATCCAAAACTGTTTCCTAATAGGCAGATAACCACAACTTGAGTGGGAATAAAATAATATTGATCTCATTTGCTTTTAAGTTTAGTCTTCTGGGATTTAGGATTTCCTTCTGTTAGAATTAGAAGATAAAATGTTTTGTAGACATTCTTAATTTCTTGATTATAAATATCAACGATAGCTTGTGTGAGAAGGTTGAACATTGTTAATTTGTATTACTTGTTACTGGAGACATAGTTAAATGGATTACAATTGCAGGCATACAATAGTTCGAGACAATAAAATGGGTCAGTAATCTCATGTTAGTATTCATATTAATATTTAAATGGGTGCAGTCTTCAAAAACAACTTTTCCAGAATGTCTATAAATGCTCAATATAATAACATAAATCACATCACAACATAGCACAACAAGGTGCATGTGATGTTAGGGTGATTAAGGACTTATCTGCTCAACCTCTCTTCCTCAGAAACTGAGAGTTTTATTTTGATGTACAGGATGACAGCACAACTTTGTCTCCAAGGTAAAAACAAAATGATCAAAAATGAGTCTTGTTTAGACAGGATTTATCTGAGGTGGATAGCACAAAGTGACAAACATAATGAATTGTTTTCGGGGTAACTGAGGCGGCTGGAGCAGTTGGCAAGGAGGCTACAGCAATCCAAAATGACTGCTGACAAAAATGCATGATTTCTGTTATGTTGTGGCCCCTGCTGTTTAAAGCTAATTTTAAATTCCTCCGTCCTATTTGAATGCATGAACATCTATTTTTCTCCCAGGAGGTCTTCTCGCAATTGAGCTGGTTTCCCTTGAAGTACACCCATAGAACCTAATATATTCCCTTTGTATTTGATTTGAAGTACATTACAACTGGGTTTATTGCTGTGAGATAATCTAAAAAATAATATAGAAGCTAAATAATGAGCTCTTAAGATCTGTATAGTTTAATATTCCACAAATTGGACTGTTCAGTCAAAGCTAAAAATTAAAAACTCTCAATGCTCTAATGTTAAAGTTTCCAACTTTTCAGATGAGTTAAGGGGCTTTTTAAAAAAAGAAACAATGAAACTAAACATTAAAAATAGGAACAAATAACCAACTGTATTTTCTGCAATGACTCCATAGATACTTCGGAGGATTTCCATGTAATAAGTACATTGACATTAAGCAACATCAAAATGGGGCTTACAAATAATTGAAAGATCAAAGATTCCTTTAAGCATTTCTCATTTTCCCCATGGGATATAGCAAACATAAAAAGAGGAAATAATTGAAAACAATTTCAAATCATTGACCTTACAAAGATTTCATAGCATTAGCCACCATTTAATTTTAAAACTCACTTTGTTTCCCACACAACAAAACCTCATAAAAACGTAAGAGATTACAGTCTGAGTCAATTACAAAAAATGCAGCTAAATTATACGTACATTCATATGTATCCCCTCATACATGTATGGTAGACATTCAATACAATTAAAATAAAAAAAAAAGAAGTTTGAGACTATTAATGACGGCTGCAAAACACATTTTAAAATTGCAGACGTCATCAACAACTTCAAACCTGTCTAAACCTAGCTACAGCTATAACATTACATTTACCAAAAAATGTCTGGTTAGCAGAGATATTTGCATTGTCTATACAACAGGCTATAAAACATCACTCATCACAGTCCAGAAAGCACATATATGTGTTTGTATAAATGTATGTAATAACATATTAGCGTGCATGAAAATTTTCAAATGATTGTATCTATGCTCTCTTTTATCTGTGTATATCCATGCCTTACATTTCCTGTGGAAGAAATTAAGGCTTTCCTTACGTCTTACAACCAGAAAGGGATTATTCCACTTTATACTATTTTAACATTAGTCTTATGTTGTAGCCAGCACTTAAACACAGGTCGCCCATGGATGTAAAGATGATAAACCCTTTACTGTCAAGGGTCTGCTAACTATTGTTTGTTTTAAGGTTCTTGGAGTAATGAGATTTCTGTCATGTTGCACAATTGTTTAGCACTTTGGCTGAAAACTCATGGGTAACAGGTAGATTCTCTGTGCACTGTTGTAATACTCTTCTTTATGAATGCTTCATGCTGTTGTCTCCACAGTAAAGTTCGGACAACGAGAAGATGGAGCGAATGAAAACACTGTGAACAAGTAGGAGACTTCAACCAGCTTGAAATGTTAATGCTTACTTTACAAACTGTCGTCTTTCCTTCCCGATAATGTGTACTGTCCTTATCCTGTGTGCTTTGCAAAAAAGTAAATCTCAGTTTTATCACGTCTTTGATAAAATGAAGTTTTTTTTTGTTTTCCTTTTCTCTTTTACACGCTTCTTTCTTCAGAATATACAATCAGACGTAGTACTCTTTATCCTTATTCTTCTTGTTTTTGCTGGAATTTTTGGCATTGTTCACCTGCTTCTCTTTCACTACAGCCCCATTGGACTGAGCGGAGTTACTGATGTAGTTTCTGCTCTCATCCACATGGTAGGAGCCTTCGTCCCTATTCCTGTACTTGTACATTGCATACAGGAGGATGAGAATGCAAAGAGCAGCTGCTGCCACAATTCCGACCACCATTCCTGTAGTGCTGCTCGATTCTCGAATCACTTCTGCTGTTCCTGGGAAGCCTCTGCCACCTGGTCCGGTGGGGTTTGCTGTAGATACATCATGAAATAGGGAGGAGGTTACTACTGGGTTTTATAGCTTTCTATCATCTGTATAATTTAATAAAGGTGGGCAGAGGGATACAATACGGTATCTGGAAGGGGTTTCAAGCCACTGTTAAACACGTTTTTTCTGGCCACCAGTTTTAGAAAGGGATAGTGACAACAAAGCTTAACAGAAGCTAAACTAGGTATTGTGTGAGTGATTTCAAGTGCTTTATTAGTTCTGACTTCCTTTGCTTCTCACCATGGTGTCTGTACTTTGAAGTAACCTTCAAACATTGTTGTGCACAGTGTAGATAAATATTATCTGCTATTTAAATAAAGTTATGCAAAAATATTATCACTAGGTGGCAGTTTGGAATTAAATTACCCTACTTGTGCCTTCACTAAACACCATGAAGGAGCTTTGCTACAAAGATAATGCCATCCCATTAACACAATTAGTGTTGTAATTTCAGGAATGCAACATAATCTTGCTGCAGACTTAAAAGAAAACGAGAGTTTGTTGCTTTCAATAGTAAATCAAGAATGGCACATGATGAAACAAGGCAAAAGGTGCATGATCAAGTGGAGAAATGGATTCTAACTGGACTTTTGTGATCATTAAAATTATCTCCTGGGGAAAACAAAATGTAAGCTTTATTAGAAATGGGCACCACTGTGCAACTGCTGGTTTTAAAAGAAACCAAAAAGAAAACATGTTCAAGTGCAGAAACGTTAATATTGGACAACTTAGCAGCACATAATAAGACATATGAAATGGATGACAACTGTACTTGCTTTTTGTTGAATGCAGACATTAACATTTTAACATTTATCCTGAAAATATCAAAAAGTATGCTCACCATACAGATCAGTCAACAAATTGCCCCCATGATTTTGCATGAAGGAAAAATGAAAGAAAGTTGTAAAAGAATGACCTTAAAACATGATTATATTTGTTTCTTGCATTATTTCAGCTTCATCATAAGATTATGGCATATCTTAAAACTGTGTTTAACTTTTACATTAGAAAACAAACCTATCAAAACATGACAGAATGTTAAATTTAAATGTTATACCAATGTACACCCCACCTTTATTTTACCAGATCCCTCTGATTTTCAAGGGAACCAATTTTGAATATTTTAACAAAGTGGTCTATTGAATTTCCTGTAAATTAAAATAAAATACAATAAAGGTCAAGTCACAGCCCAGGAACGATACATAATAAAGTGAGACATTCAACAAAGGTGGGTTATTTTCATCGTCACATGCATCAGGCTCTGAGATAAACTGTCTGTTAAATGTCAGAGCTTTTTTCAAGTTGTCGTTGAAATATTTTGAATAACAATGACTTATCTGAAATGAATAAATATTTCTCAAGTCAAATGTGTATGATATCTACACAAAGGAATTATTAGTTAGTTCCATTTTGACATGGCTGTGAACCTAAAAAGATTCATGAAAACCATTTTTGGAGATAGCATGCAGACATAAACACTGAACCATGAGAAGGAATGGATCTTAACATGGTATGTGCAATCTTACCTTTTAAAAACAAGAAAAATAATTATGCAAAGTATCCACATCAAAATTAAACTATTGCACTTTTCAACAAATCTTTTCCCCAATACCTCAATGGGGCCCCAATAAATTCCTTCTCAGTTTACAGAAGTTCTGTTGCTTTGTCCACAACACTTGCAAGTCACATTGCCTTTAAGCCTTGCACTTACATTTAAAAAAAGGATAATAAAAGTGTGCACTCATCATTAATGATATTTGGCAGAGAAAGTCAATTTTCACAATTGATGATAATAGAATCCCTACAGTGTGGAGACAGGCCATTCAGCCCATCAAGTTTACACCAACCTTCCAAAGATATCCCACCCAGACCCACATCCCCCACCCTATCTTGTAACTCCTTATTTCCCATGGCTAATCCACCTATCCTGCACTTCCGAGGATATATACTACAGGCAATTTTAGCATGGCCAATCCACCTAACCTGTACATCTTTGGACTGTGGCAGGAAATCAGAGCACCTGGAGGAAACCCATGCAGACCACAGGGAGAATGTCTATGTGGAGCTTGCACAGTCACCTGAGGGTGAAATCAAATCTGGGTCCCTGTTGTTGTGAGGCAGCAGTGCTAACTACTGAACTCTTAAGATGAAATCACCACTGAAATCCCACTTCTTTTCAGAATATTGAGTGTTTGCTACATATTTGAAACTTGCTTAAATGTTCAGTCACGCCATAAAATTCTAAATCTCAAAATTATTTTTCGACAAAAGGAGGATTTTAGAATTAAGGTTCGAACAAAAAGAAAAAAGCACTAAAAAATGAAAATTTTTCAATAATAATACAAATCAGGACTAACAGAATAAAGATAAGCAATGATTATTATAGAACTTCAACCAGATGCAGAATGGTTTAGCAGATTAATTCATTTTGAAACTTTAAACTTTCAGCTTTAACAAATCAGAAGGATTAACGACTCAATTATGGATGCAGACAAGTAACTTTTGTTGCAAGAAACATAAATTTGGTTCTATTGTGATATAATAGTATGTTTAATCTTGTAATTCTGCAATAAACTGAAATCTGCTCATTCAAGAACATAGGAGAAAGTGAGGACTGCAGATGCTGGAGATCAGAGCTGAAAATGTGTTGCTGGAGAAGCGCAGCAGGTCAGGCAGCATCCAAGGAACAGGAGAATCGACGTTTTGGGCATGAGCCCTTCTTTTCATGCCCGAAACGTCGATTCTCCTGCTCCTTGGATGCTGTCTGACCTGCTGCGCTTTTCCAGCAACACATTTTCAGCTCATTCAAGAACATAACACGCTTTACTTTTATTCAAACCATAGTAGGGAATAGGATTCTTCTAACTACTTGCTATTTTTTGTATATTTTTCAATCACTGATTTGATAAGTATATTTAAAACCATATACTATTTACATCAGAAAAAAAAAATCCTAGGAATGTTTGTGCTTTCAGATCTTAAAGAGGAAGGAAATAAAAATTGTTTAAGAAATGAGGATATCCAAGAATGATTAAACAAAATGACTTGCATTGAATAATTTCCCAGAGTTTTCTGAAGTGATTGGGGAAATGGGAAGGGGGTGCATGTACTAGGATTTACCTGATCAGGATGTGAATCACCTTGAGCATCTCATTTGCCAACAGTACTTTAATATCTCACCCAAGGTACTGCTTTATTAACTACATGCCAGAAAGTTTGGTGGCAATGCCACCTCACAGCACCAGGGACCCAGGTTCAAATCCTGCCTCAGGTAATTGCCTGTGTGAAGTTTGCACATTCTTCCCGTGTCTGCGTGGGTTTCCTCTGGGCGCTCCGGTTTCCTCCCACAGTCCAAAGATGTGCACGGCAGGTGAATTAGCCATGCTAAATTGCCCATAGTGTTAGTTGCATTAGTCAGAGGCAAATGTAGGGTAGGAGAAGGGTCTGGGTGGGTTACTGTTCGGAGGGTCAGTGTGGATCTGTTGGGCTGAAGGACCTGGTTCCATACTGTAGGGAACCTAATCGAAAAAAAATTGAACAATCCTTTCCTCAGTTGTGACATATTTCCCAGCATGGGTAATTCAATAATGAATGGACAGATTCAACTTTGGCTACTTGCTCTCCTGCCCAAGTTTGGAAATACTAAGGTCAATCATTAATCCAAAAGGAAAAAATGAAAAATGCTGGAAATCTGAAAGAAAAGCAGAAAAATCTTGAAATATTCAACAGGTATTTGCGGCAAGAGAAACAAAAATACCTGATGAAAGGTCACATCTTGAAATGTTAACTTTGTTTCTCTCCCCATGTAAGTTCCTGGACATGTTGAGTTTTTCCAACAGTTCTCATTTTTACAAAGCCAATTGTTTCACAGTTACAACAATCCTGTTGAGAGCAAAACCTTAACTAAACTTAGGGTCAAAAGTGGAACATTACTGGACTGCTGTCCCAAAGACTGGACTGACCAAGATAAAACTGACTGGATTAATGCTAAGCTTTCTGAAATATTTAACAAAAACAAAAAAAATGTTTTTGGTTGTACCACTGGTAGAGGAGGCCTCCAGACAGTGATCTAAAGTGGGAAAACTGATCTGTATTTTTTTTATGAAATGTTGACAAGGAGGAATGACAATGCTTGATGGAAATTCCACCGAATTAAAAATTCACAATGCTTGAGAAATACATTAATATCAAAATGGTAATGCTATACATGGTCACTCTCTCCACATCTGGAATGCAACTATTCTGATCAACTTGTTTTCCAAACATTTCTATTGGTCCTCCTTAGACCAATGGTCTAACCAGCACATGTGCAATCTCGTCATCACAACTGTAACAAAATTAGTTCAAATTGCATTTAACAAAGTGGTTCTATGTTAATCAATTTAAACCTGAAGACAAATCTGTGAAAAATCCATACACTTTGATTAGATGGCTCGACTTTACATAGCCAATGAAGCAAACAAATCTAAATTGGGATTTTCAATTGATGGATTGTAACCTCCAGTGTCAGGACACTAAAGGATTGGTCTTTGTTTTACTTCTATTTCACTTTGGGTCAGCAGGAAGTCCAACTCTGAGCCCTTCATGGAATCAATTACTCTGTTTTATATAATCTAAAATTATTGCCTAACCATGTCTCTGTGAATTTCTAAATTACATTTTGCAGTGGCACAATGGCTTTGATATATATTTGGTGCTACCTGTACTTGCACTTTGACTGAAAGTTTCAATTGACTGAGACTGGAATTCAAAGTCAGGGGTTATGCGACCTCCGTAAATTATTCAGACCTCTCCTGACTTATGATGTCAACTGAAACCTTGGAATGAATTACAGCCTTGCGCATTAACAGTATACACCCTTCAATATGAAAGAGAAATCTGAAGAAAATTTGCAATATTTGAAATAGAAACTGAAGTACTGCATGCCCATCTGACAGTCAGTAGCTGAATGAGAAAGTTAACTATTCTGACAGACTGCTTAACATGGCTAATAGTTAATTTCTTACAGTTCTAATAAAAAGTCTTAGGCACTCTTTTAGATCCTGCTCTTTAATTTCAGTATTTTATGTTTCTGGTATGGCGCATAATGCCTACTGAAACAAACTTCACTGAAATAAGGCATATTTCTGACAACAGATTCTCCAAAAGAGTGCATCTCCATAAATATCGAGAACACACTAAATTTGACCGGGCTTTTTTGGTGCAGCATACTGTCAGATGTCAGAGTGGGAGGGGGAGACAAGGGGGTGTGTTGGGTCAGGATCCAAGAGGTATAAAGGATCAGGGATAGTATCATTGGTGGAGGGTCAATTGATGTTTGCTCAGTTTGACAGTTATCCAGAAGTTATACCAGGATTTGACTAGTCTAACCTTTCCTGAGTAATTTCTGAAGTCAAATGATGCCTCTTTTTCCACAGCAATGAGTAGCCATGTGGTAAAATTTAAAGGTCCAGCCACTCTGACAGTTCCTGTGAAAGGGTATGTAAGGAAAGTCTGATGCTCGGTGGGTATAGTGCCAACTGGATAGTGTGCCAGGGAGCCATGTGGGTATGTGCCAAATAGATAGGGGGTGGGGACCAGATGGTTAAGGTATGCAGGGATATGAGCTGGGAGCAGGCAGATAGAACTAGGTTAGTTTGGGATTATGTTTGGCATAGACTAGTTGGACCAAAGGGTCTGTTTCTGTGATGTACGACTCTATGACTATGACTCATTCATAGGATGTGTTCTCATTGGTTAGGCCTGAATTCATTGTCCAAATTTAAGGTAAGAATCAATCACGTCGCTGTAAGCCTGAAATCCCATGTAAGCGGATTATATAAGGATAGGAGTTTCATACTCTAAATGATATTAGTAAACCAGATGCCCCTTTGTGACAATTGAAAGTGTTTACATGATCACTATTAGATTATGTTTAACTCCAGATTTTTAAACAAATACAAATTTCACTATCTGCCATGGTAAGATTCAAAACCATTTCTAAGAATATTTGTCTGGGGTTCTAGATGATTAATGAAATGACAATATTACTACTGAACACCAACACCTCCCATCTACCAGGGAAATAAGAGTGTCGGGGTGCAAAGTAAGAGATGGCATGTTTAAAGTAGATCGGACTGTGCAGGAGATATCAGGTTCAGCAGTGGGTTGGCTCGGGGCTGGTGTGGGAAGCTTACCATGTGTTGGGTGCTGGGGGAAGGAGGAATATGGGGGAATTCGGGCCGTGTGTGTGGAAAGGAAAGGAATAAAGTCCTTGTTGGGTCCGGAGTGGAGAGTGGACTGTCAGGGGTTTTGACTCTCGATGGAAGTCGAGTAATTGTTGGATCCCAGGCAGGGGGGTGCTGATGTCTGGATTTCTGGGTCCTAGGCAGAGAGATAGTGTGTTGGGTCAAGGTCCAGGAGGCGTCAGAGGGAGGGGTTGTTAAGTTGAGGGCTCATTTTTATAGTTATCCAGGAGTTAGACTGGGTTTCTAAAAGTCAAAATCTTCCTAGGTAACTATTTACCTGACTGCACTTTCAACTCAAATGGATACTTTCAGAGGGTTCCAGCCTTGGGGAGTTTTCCATTGGAATCTTCAATTTCCCAGGCAGTTTTCTCAGAGTTTGCTATAATTCTGCAGAGTCCTGGTGCACAACTCCTAACCATGCTGTAGAAATTATTAACTGGCCTTGGGAAAATCTGGGCCATATAGACTCTGGAATCTTGCAGGCATAGTGCAAAAACTAAATATACTGCTGCTATATTGTGCTTCAGAGATCTTGCACAGTATAATACAGTGGGTAGATGTGCTCCCAGAGAAACAATTCATTTCAATACATAGAAGCTGAAAAAATCTGAAAATTGGAAGGACAGATCAATTGACCGACTGGTTGAGACATGAATTGGACACAAAATATTGTGGATTCAAATCATGGCATGACTCACTCAACTTCTTATCCTTCGCAATACTGTTCTGGATTTAGGGAGAAACAAGAGACTAAAGATCATGATCAATGCTGAGCACATTGCCGCAGTATCTATCTTTGGACACTCCTTGCTGTTCAGGATGAAAACAGGCATCGGTTCAAAACACGACAGGAGTCTGACTAATGGACAGAAATCCCTACGGGTCATCGCTTTTGCTGATGGCAGAATTCAGATAGTTTACTTTCAAATTTTGAAAGAGAGCTTTCTACTTGTCAATTTTAAAAGCAGGCGGTATGGCATTTCACAGCAGTAGGGTGATTTGACCCAGCCAATCCATTTCTTTCATTTTCTTTAACACTGGGCAGCATTTTTCAGGCAGCAAGTTTCCTACTGCACCAGAGAAATGGTCAGTGCCAAAGGTACCATCTTCCACATGTGACATCACCTGATGGAACAGAGTGATTTCCACCCTTCACATGGCATGAAATCCCACCTCGGAGAACTGTTGCAGAGATGTACCAGCAGCTCTGTAGCCCCAGTAGCATCACCAGAAGTGGTGGCTCTTGCTGGGACTCCATCCAATTCTCTGAGTTTAAGTGTGCCAGGAGTGTTATGTTAGGTGGTTTATCAAGGTAGGAGCTGGGTGGAAGGTAGGTGCTTAGGTGGTCAATAGGCAGATGAAAAGGCCTGTAGTATGCCTTAAGTGGGGCCTGCTTGGGAAATTAATCCCATGAGAGAGGAATTCCTTCCTTTCCTGCCCTTAGCCCAATCAGAGTACCTTGCATTACCAGCACCTCAGTACCCAACCTTCTCAACTCAATGTCAGAATTGTAGCTGGGTCAGGAATCAGCTTTATATGACCATTAATATAAAGAACATGACCATCCTCATCCTAATGATCAAATGAAATTCTTGCTTGCTCTTCAGTAGCGCTTCCTGTGATTAGTGACTGATAAATTCATCAGCATTTGAGTGAGGTGGAACTGATTTACATCCAGTACAGTACTAATTTACAGTCTGTCTATGCCTATCATGGCCATCGTAATAGATGAAACCTAGGTGTGTCAACTATGTGAAAGGACTTTTATACATGAAAGATTTTATCTGACTGAGGTAAATCTGTGAATGTGGTTGAAAGAAGTTGGCAGTTAGGACCTGAGTATGCCAGAGATGTATTGCTGTAATCTCTTTATAAGAGTATGGATTCTGCACTAAAACTTCTTGGTTGTTTGTGTTTTCATATCCTTCACCAATTGGCTTTCTGGAAGAAGAAAGAGGACAGTGATAATCTCTTCTTACTGATTGTCACATAAAAACAATTGTTGAAACGTAGAAAATTGCATCAAGGCAAGGAGATAATGAATGCTGAGCCAAAGATGATATGTATTGAGGAATGACCAATAGGTTCGTGAAAAAAAAAAATAACTTTAAGGAGAAAGAAGAAAGGGGAGGCAAAGATGTTGAGGAAAGAATTGTCCGGAATGGAATCCGGATGGCTGAAGGCATATCCATTATTGATAGATTGAAGTATTCAGGAGATATTGTCAGCTCCAGAAAATTGTAGTAATAGGGATGGGAGAGACCATGAAGAGATTTAAATACATGGCAAATGATTTTAAATTTGAACTATTATGAGCTGTTGTAAAACACCAAACTCAGGGACAATGAAGAAACATTGCGTCCTGAAGGATAGGATGAGCAGAAGATTTTTATAAGAGTTGAAGACAGTGAAAGAAAGGAGATCATCAAGAGGAACAGCAAATAGTTGAGAATTAAGGTGACAATTACATAAGTGAGGATTCCAGAAGTATACCTTGCTCAGAGCTGACTGAATGTTATGAAGGTGGAACTGGGCACATATCCTAGTTTTCTCTTTTTCAAGAATCATACATGTTTGAGAGCAGGGTCAAATGGCAAATGTTCACACTTAGTTTTATGCATTTCCCTTTTGAAATGTTGAGTAGTTTAGCTTTTTTTTCCATGAATTATAGTTTCTTACTCATGACCGAAAAGAATATGGCCTTCATCGGGATCAACATAAATTTAGTTTTTCAGTGTAGCAGTACCACAAACCATATTGTAACTGCTGCTGTATAGAAAAAGCAATAAAACTGAACACATCGTTCCTAATTAAATACTGTTTGTATTAGTTGGTCTCTTGAATCAGTCAACATAAATAGCAAACTTACAATGATAACAACAAGGAAGTTTTTATCATGTGATTTATTGAGCAGCAACAGTTGCATTTATATATCATCTTTCTCAAAATATAAATGCAAAAACTGAGGCCGTGGCTTGATCTCTTGAGCCACAGTTGTAGAACAGGATAATTGTATCCACTTTCTCAAACAACAAGCGTGGGAGCTTTTTATTGCCTTGCACCTGTCCTATTTCAGACTTGCACTGTTGGGTCTCGATGACTGTATAATAGAACTCCTCAGTTATAAGAGCAAAAAAGCATACTCTACAGACCAGAGCCATTATTCAGTGGCATGATCTTTGATTATCTGCAACTACAATTCCTTGTCTTTTATTGATATAATAATTCAAAATAATATTTAATTCTGCAGAAAGTTCTTAATCAAAATATTTCCCACAGAGTGTAAATTATTTATATGCTAATCTCTTGTATGCAGCTTGGTCATAGGCTGCATGATCTTCCAGAAAGATGTGGATGAAACATCTCTTCACTCTTTAAGAGTTAGGTCATTGAAGCGATATGACCTCTGCCTGAGTTGAGATCTGAAATTACATGTCAGAAGGCAGACAATTGTTAAAGGGGAGAAATTATTTCCACAAACCAACTTTTTTTTATAAATTAATGGAAGATCAGAGCTGCAGGAAAGGCTTAAAGTCCTTAAGCCCATAAAGAACTAAGGAAATTGTAATTATAGTATCATACTGTGCCTGAGATTAGTAGCCTCATTTTTAAAAAATAAAGTCCTGAATCCAATTTTCCATTTTGCAAGGAAATAAAGGGCTTTTGATCCTGGATTATGGTGGCAAACTATGACATAGTTTAAATACAGCTTTTAAATATACAGTTCAAACATAGATCTGGCTCTGAACGTGCAAGCAAGTATACAGAAGCACTTCTGATATAGTATAATAACAAACAGGGTTCATCTATTTTTGTTGTATGTATAGAGGCTGCTATGGGCAGGCTTTTCTGTGGTGAATGGACAACCAATGTAATAAAAAAGAACTGAAGTACTGAATAATTTCAGAGAACATAAATATTACTGTACTGAGACAGGTCAAGGATAACAAGACACTAGATAATCATTTCAGAAACAGGAATTGACACCCTATGGAATTCCCCATCCTTAAGATTCCAAAATGAATGGTCTGAGAAATTGAAGATTCCACTGAAGATTCCAGTGAAGATTCATATGCTTCAAACCCTCCAGATCTATTTATTTAAATCAGAAGATTCAGCTGGTTCCACTGAAGTAAAGTAAATAGTTATTCAGGAAAAGTCAGATAATTAAAACCTAGTATGCCTCTTAAGCAACCATTAAACTGATCTCAATGTATCTCAAACATACCCATCTACATTCCCCAAGACCCCAAACAACCTCAGACTCCTGTTCCCTCGAGGAACCAAGTCCCTTTCCTCCACTCTGGACCCGATGAAACATTTTTCCACTGCCAGACCCAACACCACTCTGCCTCCATTCAAATTCAACACTCCCAGCCCATGCTGCAAGGAACCCAACACTCTCAACCATATGCTCACCCGCACCACTGAACCAGATAAATTACACCCACCTTTGCCTCATCCAAATACTCCATCACTTACTTCGACCACTGACAGTCATAGAGATGTACAGCATGGAAACAGACCCTTCAGTCCAACTAGTCCATGCCGACCAGATATTCCAATCTAATCTATTCTCACTTGCCAGCACCCAGCTTATTTTACTCCAAACCCTTCCTATTCATATATCCATCCAGATGCATTTTAAATGTTGCAAGTGTATTAGCCTCCATCACTTCCTCTGGCAGCCCATTCCATACACGCACCACCCTCTGCGTGAAAATGTTGCCCCTTAGGTCTCTTTTATATCTTTCCCCTCTCACCCTAAACCTATGCCCTCTAGTTCTGGACTCCCCCACCCCAGGGAAAACACCTTGTCTATTTATCCTATCCATGCCCCTCATGATTTTATAAACCTCTATAAGATGACCCCTCAGCCTCTGATGCTCCAGGGAAAATAGCCCCAGCCTATTCAGCTTCTCCCTGTAGTTCAAATCCTCCAAACCTGGCAACATCCTTGTAAATCTTTTCTGAACCCTTTCAAGTTTCACAACATCCTTCCCATAGGAAGGAGACTAGAATTGCATGCATTATTCCAAAAGTGGCCTAACCAATGACCTGTACAACCGCAACATGACTTCCCAACTCCTGTACTCAATACCCTGACTAATAAAGGAAAGCATACCAAACACCTTCTTCACTATCCTATCTACTTGCAAATCTACTTTCAAGGAGCCTTGAACCTGCAGTCCAAGGTCTCTTTGTTCAGTAACACTCTCTAGCACCTTACCATTAATTGTATAAGTCCTGCTAAGATTTGCTTTCCCAAAATGCACCATCTCACATTTAGCTAAATTAAACTCCAACTGCTAGTCCTCAGCCCATTGGTCTATCTGATCAAGATCCCATTGTAATCTGAGGTAATCTTCTTTGCTGTCCAATACAACATCAAATTTGGCATCATCTGAAAACTTATCTACTAAGTGAATTGTTAGGAGAGTATCAAGGTAGGGGGAGTATAGTTAAGAGGAAAATCAGGAGGGCAAAAAGAGTACATGAGATAGCTTTGACAAATACGATTAAGGAGAATCCAAAGAATTTTTATAAATACTTTAAGGACAAACAGGTAACTAGGGAGGCAATAGGGCCCCTCAAAGATCAGAAAGGCAGCCTATGTGTGGAGCTGCAGCAGATGAGAGAGATACTAAATGAATATTTTGCATCAGTGCTTACTGTAGAGAAGGACATAGAAGATATAGAATGTAAGAGGAAGTGGCGGATGTCTTGAAACGCATAAAAGTGGATAAATCCTCAGGAACTCATCAGGTGTACTCTAGAACTCCGTGGAAAGCGAGGGAAGTGATTGCTGGGCCCCTTGCTGAGATATTTGTATCATCGATAGTCACAGGTGAGGTGCTGGAAGACTGGAGGTTGGCTAACGTGGTGCCACTGTTTAAGAAAGGTGGTAAGGACAAGCCAGGGAACTATAGGCCAGTGAGCCTGACCTCAGTGATGGGCAAGTTTTTTGGAGGGAATCCTGAGGGACAGGATTTACACATAGTTGGAAAGGTAAGGACAATTAGGGATAGTCAACATGGCTTTGTGTATGGGAAATCATGTCTCACAAACTTAATTGAGTTTTTTGAAGAAGCAACAAAGAGAATTGATGAGGGCAGAGTGGTAGACATGATCTATATGGACTTCAGTAAGGAGTTCAACAAGGTTCCCCATGGGAGACTGATTAGCAAGGTTAGATCTCATGGAATACAGGGAGAACTAGCCATTTGGATACAGAACTGGCTCAAAGATAGACGACAGATGGTGGAGGGTTGTTTTTCAGACTGGAGGCCTGTGACCAATGGAGTGCCACAAGGAGCGGTGCAGGGTCCACTACTTTTTGACATTTATACAAATGATTTGGATGTTAGCATAAGAGGTATAGTTAGTAAGTTTGCAGATGACACCAAAGTTGGAGGTGTAGTGGACAGCGAAGAAGGTTACCTCAGATTGCAACGAGATCTTGATCAGATGGGCCAATGGGCTGAGGAGCGGCAGATGGAGTTTAATTCAGATAAATGTGAGGTGCTACATTTTGGGAAAGCAAACCTTAGCAGGACTTACACACTTAATGGTAGGGTCCTAGGGAGTATTGCTGAACAAAGAGACCACTTATCACCTTGTACCATGGAACTGTACTTAGCTGGACCCGTGACTACCTGGTCAGGTCCATGCTCCCCAACAACCCACCCTCCTTTCCTGGCATCCTCCCCTTACACTGCAGGAATTGCAAAACCTGTGCCCACTCCTCCTCCCTCACCTCCATCCAAGGCTGCAAAGGAGCCTTCCACATCCAAAGTTTTAGCTGCATATCCACCAATATCATTTATTGTATCCGTTGCTCCTGATGCGGTATCTTCTAGATTGGGGAGACTGGGTGCCTCCTAGCAGAGCGCTTTAGGGAACATCTCTGGGACACACGCACCAATCAACCACACCGCCCTGTGGCCCAACATTTCAACTCCCCCTCCCACTCTGCTGAGGACATGCAGGTCCTGGGTGGTCTCCACTGCCACTCTCTCACACCCAACGCCTGGAGGAAGAACGCCTCATCTTCTGCCTCGGAACACTTCAACCCCATGGCATCAATGTGGATTTCACCAGTTTCCTCATTTCCCCTTCCTCCACCTCACCCAAGCTCCAACCTCTTCATCCCACCCCCATTCACCTATTGTACTCTATTCTACTTTCTCCCCACCCCCACCCTCCTCTCATTTATCTCTCCACTCTGCCGGCATCCTGCCTCTATTCCTGATGAAGGGCTTTTGCCTGAAACGTCGATTTTCCTGCTCCTCGGATGCTGCCTGAACTGCTGTGCTTTTCCAGCACCACTCTAATTTAGAGTCTGGTTTCCAGAATCTGCAGTCCTTGTTTTTATTTAGTTGGACCCCTGCCCATCTCGCATCTTAACCATGTGACACCCCAACCACTTGGAACTCTACATTCTCCCCACTGGCATCCCACATGACAAGCTAACATCTCACCAATGTAACTCTACACTTAATTTACGTACTTACTTTTTGACAGGGATCACTCTGGGATCTGACTTATCCTGTGTTACTAAGGGCTGAAATCAGAATATCAGTGAAGACAGACTTCTACATGCAAGGATACCAACAGAGAGAGAGAGAGAGAGAGAGAGAGAGATCCCCTCGGGGAACAAGGTGGTTGCTTGTGATTCTGGATCTTTATATTTCAGAATACAGCAGCTGATTGCTATGAAAATAGGAGCACAGTTGTTCTATGCTAGGAGGGACCTGATGGCATGGAAATATGGCTCTGTATTTCTGAGGGAGTCCTGATAAAAAATCCTATCAAAAATGCAGAGCTGTTTTATGGTGCGAAGAATAGGTGCAGGGGCAGTCTATGTGAGCTTGCTACTTGTCAGAAAATCCATCTTATTGTTCTTATCCAGTGTATGTATTGAATTAGACTAATTAATATATCCAGAATGAATCAGGCCTGTTGTAATTTTACAAGTTACTGATTACAGACAGAATATGTTAATAATGGTATGTTACACTCCAACATTTTAAGAAAGTGAAAAAATATTTTTAAAATAAATTATTTTTAGTTTGTCATATGTCCATCTTGAATGAAAGATTATTTTGAATTTTTTTTTAAAGGAAGAATCATTATTTACCAGAGGTATTTTCAGCTTTTAATTAGTGCAAAAACAACCTCATGTAGACGTGCAAAATTAGATCTCACAAATGGAGATGGCCACTTTTAGCACTGACTAATGACAAACATTTTTGCCATTCTCAAATGTTAGGATTACCAATGAACTGAATGATAACCTGGTAGGTGTGAATTTTCTAAATATATCATACTGATTTTGGGAATATCAGTTCCTTTGTTCAATTCTATTCTTTTTAGTTTATTAAATTAATAATCTAGCATCTGCAATGTTGTATAAATATGTTGCACACAGCAATACCACCATGAAGCTTCATCTGTTTTATAATGTGTTAATATTATGCTATATTGTGTTTTTTTAATTTGAATGTAAAATATTAACATATTGAAATAACCAAAGCAGAATTTTTAATGTGTGAATAAATTTCAACTTAAAGGGAAAGACTCACATGAGCTACATTTCAGGGCTCATATCAGTTAATTTTATCCAGTTGCACAATAAATTTTGATAACAATGAAAAATGGATCTGAATGATTCCATCTCATTAATATAGTACAGGAAAGCCTCTGGTTGCATCATATTGCCACAGTCTGCATCTATGGTCTGTGGCCAATCAACTAGTCAAGCGAAATGAAAGCATTGCTGAAAGGCAAGACTAGTTATCTCTGTGAATTTTAAATATGCTATCCTCAAACATCTAATAATTTACTATTTCATTTCAAACAGCTAGCAGCCTGTCAGAAGAGACTGCCATTCATTTCAAGGTAGCAGAAAGAATCAGTGATCTGATAGATCAGTGATGTTTATAGTTATGAGCAGTCTGAGAATGTTGAATATTGATTCTCCCATAGTATTAATTAATCCATCAAATCTAAAACAGCTCGAATAGAATAAGTTCAAAGTGTGGTTATGGCTGGTTGTGTCAGACTACAATTATAATTAAATGCCACAATGTGTGTTTGAATGTGTGTTATATTAATGGATACAGTCAACTAGCTATTTGAATAGTCTTCAAATTTTATCCTATGATATAAACAACCCCAGGATTGAATTGTAGGTTCATAAAAATGTGGGTCTACAATCTTGTCACTGGGATAAGGTTGCTGATCATGATTATGGAAAGATTGAGAGACACATATGTACCCTCTGGCTTTCTGCCCTTATAGATCAGTGCACTCAAAAACACTAGCTCCTGACAGCACAAAGAAAGACAAAAAAAACATAACGAGTCACTTCTCCCAATGTAGGTTGCAGCTGAAGGTAAAAGAACTAAAACACTGAGGTCATCAGCTAACGAACAGATTGTTTCAACTTTCCCTTGCTTTTTAGGTGTGTGTTAAATCAAAACAAAATATTTGAATTAGGTCATGGCATAATTGATACAATACTAATTAATTAATATTTGCACACCACTGGCAGCTCTGCACATTGGATGCTCTATTGGCTACTAGATCAAGGCTTTGAAGGCAATTTCTTCTCAGGAGGTTGGGCTTGCTCAAGATTAATAAAGCACTGAATTCACTGAGCATTTGTGTTTGTGAAGTACCTGGTTCACTTGAGGAGTGGTGGGTATATTGTGACCTGCCACTTTTAAGTTGCTCTAGGCTCCTGCGAAATATATTTGATAGGCAGATAGATTTTAGAGACAAGAGAAAGTGGAAACACACGGTTCATATATGTCTAACTACAGACATGATTTAAGCTGACAATGCTGATGTTTGATATAATCTACCCTGATTTCATGACAGTGGATATATGTTGCAGTTCTGAAACGTCATTTGTAAGTACTTGATTTTGCATGTTGTTACAATTCTTCGAGAGGTTTCTACAATAAATTAGGTCTTCAAACTGTCAGTTCACTCACAGAATTCCACCCAAAGAAAATCAAGTAGCACTGGGGGGAGAAAAGCTAACCATTCTGATGCAGACTTGAGTTCAAAATGTTTTATGGTTCTTTAGATTGTTACCCAATTCTATAGCATAGAGTCTCAAAGCATACATAGTGGCCTCTGTGTTTTGCCCACAAGTTGTTTTTATAGTTTTGCCTTAATTAATGAAGTTTAATTTTTTTTCAAAAACTTTCCTTTTCGATAATTATTCTAATTATTAAATTGAATCAGGTAAGATAAACAGGATGGTGTGTCCAACGTCTAGACGATAGATTTCATTTAAAATTTACAATAAGCTCCACATCACTCCGTGGGAATTATAATTGCGCCTCCAAAACGTATTAACTCTGCACGATTCGTTAAGTACGCCACAACAATTTTGGAATTTGTAATTACCTAGCATAATAGTGTTACACATTTGAGAATCTGCATTATAATATTTTCAGAAATAAAACAGTTGTTTTCTAAAAATAGTCTTAGATAAAATACAAAATTTAAAATAAGTTGGTGAAATTGAACTGCCAGTATGAATTGGAAAAATAAATTAATTGGTGAATAGTTAGGCCCAAACTCCATTTTAGAATTAATTTTAATGAAACCTGCTGCAGATGCTCAGTTGCTCACTGTCAACATCTTTGTTGAAATGGCTAAGGAAACTATGGTGCCAGCTGTGACCTTCAATTTCTGGGCAGGAGGAAGATGGTGAGCAGTGGTGTAGACAGTGCAAGTGGGTGGAGGTAGGAGAAAATAAGATGATGGGTGAGCAAAGTCCAGAAATATTAATGAGGATCGGCATGGAGCCAGGAGGATCACTCATATGCTCATAAAACATAGGAACAGAATTAGGCCATTTGGCCCATTGAATCTGTTTGATCATGGCTGACATGTTTCTCAACTCTATTCTGCTGCCTTTCTCCTGTAATTCTTGATTCCTCTTACCAATCAAGAACTAGTCCGTTTTTGTCCTAAATACACTCAATGACTTGGCCTCCGCAGCCTTTTGTGGCAATGAGTTCCACAGATTCACCAGCCTCTGGCTAAAGAAATTCCTCCTCATTCCAGTACTAAAGGGTTGACCCTTCACTCTGAGGCTGTGCCCTTGGGTCTTAGTCTCACATGTATTGCATGTTTCTTCTTGGGATGAATTTCTGCTGTGTCTCCCAAATTATCCCCCGAAACCCCTGTCATTGCTTCTCCACCATTCCTTTGCTGTTCCTCAACTCCATCCACACAGGTTCTATGCCTTCTGACTCTATATCGTTTCTTGCTATAGCTTTAATTTCATTTCTTACTAACAAGGCAATCCCACCCCCTCTGCCCATCTGCCTGTCCTTTTGCTGAATGCGTACCCTTAGTTTAATTCTCAGCTATGATCCCCTTGCAACCACATTTCTGTGATACCCACAATATTGTACCTGCCAATTTCATTCTGTGCAATAAACTCATTTACCTTGTTCTGTATAGTGCATGCATTTCAATAGAACACCATCAATCCTGCAATGACCGTCTCCCTTCTCACAGCTACCCCACTTAGATTCCTGACCTACCCATACTCTCTATCCTAGTACTTGTTCTGGAAATTTTAATAACCTCTGCTGAGCCCACCAGCCCCCCCACCCCCTTCAACATTTTCCATAATTTTCCAGGTAACTGAACTTACTCTCCCACTATTAAATCTAAAGCCCTATCCACAGCACATCCTTAAAAGAGTGCCGGTTAGGTCACACAAATACCTGCTATCTTGAATGTTGCAATCCAATGGTGGCAAGGTTTCCTGAAACCTGTAAACGTACAGGCCTAATGCCTGTTTCAGATGCATTCTCTGGACAGTTATAATGCAGTCTTTACCAATAGAACAAATAACACAATCCCAGCATGGAAAATCTGTTCATTCCAAACAGAATTGATAGTCACACTGTCAAATGTGGGTTAAATTAAACTACCATAATTAACTAACTTGAAGTTGGACTTTCTTGAAGAGGAAAGAGAGACAGTTAACCAGGGTAATGTTGTTGAGGTGGAGTATGTGAATTTGCAAAATGCATTTGAGAAGTGCCACATAAAAGATTTAAGTGAACAGTTTAAGATTGTGGAATAAAAGAAACAGGAGTAACAAGGATACAAAATTAGCTGAGTAATGGATAAAGAGGGTAATGATTACTTTTCAGCAGAAAGAGGTTTGATTGGAGTACCCCAGAGGTTGGTACTGAAACCCGTGCTTCTGTTGATATCAAGCAATGATCTAAACTTATTGTATATGGAGCAATGTCAAGGTTTGTGAATGATATAAATCTTTGAAGCATTTCAAATTGTGAGTATATAGCATTCTACTCTCTAGTTACAGGGGCATGGTGGTTATGCTGAATTGTATAAGACACGGGTTAGGTCTCAGTTGAAATACTGTGCATGGTTCTTGGTGCCACACTTCAGGATAGAAGTGCATGCATTGGAGAGAGTGCAGAAGAGATTTATAAGAATGTTTATGGGGATGAAAAACTTCAGATAGATTGGGACTGTTGTCCTCAGAGAGGAGAAGGCTAAGAGAAGAGTTGATACAAGTGTTCAAAACCATGTGGCATCTGGATGTAATATATAGACAAAAACTATTCCTGCTTGTAAAGGAATTGAGAGTAAAAGGGCATTGATTTAAAGTAATTTGTAAAATACACAAATGCAATGTGAAAATAAATTGTAGCAAGGGTCTGGAATCCACTATCTGGAAACGTGATGAAGACTGGAGGAATTCAAAAGGGTATCAGATAATTATTTCTATTGCAACTATGTGCAAGGTTTTGGAGATCAAGCTGGAGACTGGCAGAAGTCATAGAACTCATTTGGAGAGCTGATATAGACATAATGGACTGAATGACCTCCTGAATTATAAGAATTCTGTGATCATGTGAATTTCTGAGACCAGGTACGTAAGTAATTGAAACAGATGCTAATGACTGCAAATATTTTCACCAGGGAATGGAAAAAAGGGTTAATATAATGCACAATGGCCAGAATGCTAGAGATCCTAAATTGTCTTTTCTTAAATTATTTCTCTTGCTCAAACATTCTTTAAAAATTGACACTTTTCTGGACTGATAGTATGAATGCCTCTGATCAAATGATGCTAGTTGAACACAATTTCTGATAAAGTTTTTATCAGCAGTAACCAGAGGGCAAAAGCTTGCACCTCATCCTCTGAAACATCAAGCTTCTTGTATATATAAACATTCCAGCCAAGCCAAAACAAGGGAACAGTAGACGTGATGTCTACGACAGCCAGCTCTGAACAAAGGAGAGTACGGAAACTCATTACTGCTCGGCCTGGTGTTGATAACGCTAAAGTTATCAGCCATAAAGTACAATAGGTTTTAGCCAGGACAACAAAATAAACCACATTAGCTGACTGGCTAAGTTGGAAGCTCCAGAGCCATGACTGAAACTATTGGTTTGATCGAATTATCCTTAATAATTCAGGTTTTTTTCTGTATTTCGTCAGTCAGATCATAATACCAGAAGATGATTTGGAGGTGCCGGTGTTGGACTGGGGTGTACAAAATTAAAAATCACACAACACCAGGTTATAGTCCAACAGGTTTATTCGGAAGCATGAGCTTTTGGAGCGCTGCTTCTTCATCAGATGGTTGTCACCTGATGAAGGAGCAGTGCTCCAAAAGCTAGTACTTCCGAATAAACCTGTGGGGCTCATATCAAAAGGGTTAACTACTCTAGGCTTGGGTAAAACCTACCTCTGATCTCAATCTTTCTGAAAAATCGGAGTTCTGAAAATAATCCTCTGTTTCACCAGCAAAGTGAACCAAACACCAATTTACATCTTCTGCACCTTTACCAGCAGTTTAACTGTGCCCGAACTCCTGCAGAGACAACGTCTCTTCCAGAGAACTTAAACAACCTTCACTGGACATTAACCCACTGGACTCTCTAAGTCATGTCAAAGAATTCTGAAATCAGATATTTTAAAAATAATTTGTCATGTGTAACTCTTCTCTTTTCCTTTATCTTTCCTCTCTGACCTGGATGCATGCATGTGAGAATGTGGGTTGTGAACCATTCCCGAATTTTTTGTTTGAGTGCAGCAATAAATCCTACTTTCTTTAATCCGAAAAGAATTTCCTGTTGGTCGTTTTAAAATTGGACTTCACAAACAAGGTTTGGGGAAACACTTTTTTTAAAACTGCGACAATAAAAAAAAGAAAAACCAACTCCTTTTACAAACAGGTCGATGGCAAAAATAATCTATGTTCTCCCTCTTGTCCATGCCCGGGAAGTGATTGGAAGTGTACACAAGAGAAAAGACTCAAGGAATGCTTTAATATTAAAATGTTGACTGTAGTTCATAGTTTAGAGCCAATATTACTGCATCCATCTACATATATAAAATAGCACACTGGGTTGGCGATTACACTTGGCAGTCAGAAGTGGTAAAGAATTATTTCAACTGATGCAGAAGTAGATGGTGAAATGGAATTCCTCTGCAACAAGCTGTGATAAACACTTCATAAATATTTCTCAGAAAACAATAAATACTTTATTTTTGACAAACAAGCAATTAATGTTAAAGGCACAAAAAATGGTTTATTTTTGCAATTTTGTAAAGCAGTGATACAGAAATAATGCACTGAATGTGTGTCCCCATAGCGTTGTGACTTTATCATAAAGTTGCGACACTCATATCCTTTCTCTCACTTCAGATTTTTCAATATTTGTGTTATTTTTCAAGGTTGTACTCTGGTTTTATTATATGGACAATATACATTATTACAATGCCTTTGTCAGTCAATGTACAACTTAAGGTGACTTAATAAGTCAAGTTTATTGTTAACTGATAACTTAAAAATAATTTTTCCTTTAATTCCATTGTTCCTTCTCTCCACATCTGTCCTCCACTCCTGAAGGATTAATTAATGCTTGATAAATGTTACAAAAAAACTTGTAGCAGTTGATTCACATAGACAACATTCGCATTTGATTCTGACAGTTAGGGTAAGAGTTTGCGTTTTGGATCAGAACTCCAATGCTGGGGTCAAACTAGGGGCCTGGAATTTCCATTATTGGCTAATTGGTGACAAGATGACAAATTCCCCACCCAATTATGCAGAGTGGGTAGACAGGAGGGTGACTGCAGGTAAGGGAGGGAGGGGGGCATCTCTATGCAGAGGTGCCCTCTCAGCATTGTCCAAAAATTCAAAAAACAGTAATGATGTCCAGCCACCACGGAGGAACTCTTCCAAAGGGAGACCAGTGGTTGCGGCTACGGTCATGTGGGTGAGGAAGACCTCGAAAACCTGGAGGTAGCATCAACTGGAAGATTCTGGTCATCCACTGATAATTGGCTTGATTTGGTCTTTAACTTACCTTAATTGGTGACTCACCACTTGGAGGTAGTTGGCCGTTCCTTCCTGATCTTGCCTCTGGGTAACTGGCTCAGGGACAGGAGGGTGCTGGCAAACTTGAATGCCAGTAGGTGGTGTTAATCTCCATTCTCACCCCATATCAAGATGAAAATTTCTACTCTTTGCATCAGATAGATATTAGATCATGCAAATGTCATCCCCAGGTGTGACCCATGCTGCATGGATACCTCCACACCTGAACTCACCAACATCAATTATTCAAGAGCAATCAGAAGTGCAAACATCAGTTGATTTGCCTTCCTCATTAGTTCCCAAGTTACAACATCCTTGATGGTACCCAAATTATCTGACTTAGCACAGCATGAGTATGTTTCAATTTAATAATATGTAGTGTATTTATTGACTGTGACTTCAGAAAACAAAAGCCCTTTACTTTCTTAATTTATTTTTACTCTTGGCCAAGCTACTAGGCCTGTGTTGATCATTTGAAGTAAAATCATTCAAGATTCATTTTCCTGTCCCCAAATTCTATGTTGTTAATTCCATTCCAACAGTACGTATAGTACAATGAGGTATTACAATGCCACAATCATTATTTTGCAAGAAATTACTTCACAGTACATTTTTCTTCACTTATTCCTGAGAGTAGACATTGAATGCTTCATTGTAGCTCTTTTATTTGTGAGTTGAGGCCAGACAGAGCAGCAGTTTGAATGTTGCAAATTGTCCCAATGTCCCTACTGAAAGAAGATTAAGGACCAACAAACCATGACACTATCCTGGCCTCATGGTGTCTCAGAAAAATGTTCTTTTCACGGCAAGGGGTGAGGGCATGATCACCCTTGACTGTCATAACTTACTGTGCAAGAATAGTACTGCAAAACTTATTATCCATGCTCCCACATGAAGCGAGTTTACTTTGTTGGGGTACGAGAGGATGTCCTCTCAACTGTGAAACTCTAACCAAAACAAAAGTCAGGACCTTCAAGAAGGTGGATAGAAAATTAAGGATAGTAGTCAAAACTTACTAAAAAATTCATTGCAAGTGTGAGTTTCCAGAAATAACATGAGGAATTTTCCACAACATGATTATAGTGAATGGTGAGGCAACTAGACGTACAGAATTCATTTCAGGACACATGACTAAGATCATAGAGTTGGAGGGGTAATGCCAGCTGGATTTCATGAATGGTTCTATGACATAAAATAGCATTGTTTTCAGATTGGAAGTGGTGTAGTGGAGAAGTGCTAGGACCACTGTCATTTTGGATAGCAACACAGGAGCATGAGTAGGCCAGTGAGCCTGCACATCCATTTTGGATAATGTCTCATCAACGACTTCATTGTTCCATTCCCATATGCCCTGGTGTAATTAGAAACATATGCATGCAACTTTGATATTGAAATATAGACAGACATTTTAAATGATCTGATACTACCAAGTTTGGTGCTATGGCAAACAATGAGAATAAAACAAATCAACTGTAAAAAGTCATAGGTGAGCAAAAGAGGCAGACAGAATCTAACAACAATAAGTGAGATAATGCATTTGGCAGAAGAAATAAGACTCAATACAGATTAAATGCCACATTACCAAAGAGTTTGTGGGCTCAAAGGGACTTTGGAGACTATGTGTGCTAATCCTTGATGGTGGTAGAACATTTTGTTAGAGTAGTTAGCAAAGTATATAAGGTCTTGAGCTTTGTAAGTTTAAGTATTGAGAACAAAAGGAGGAAAGTTATGCTGAACATTTATAAAGTTCTGGTTACCAACAACTGGATTATTGCACCACATCTCACCACTATACTTCAGACGAAACTTTCCAGAATAGTTTCAGGGATGGGAGATTTTAGTTACAATATTAGTTTGAGGAAGCTGGTTTGTTCTTCTTCGAAGACAAAGGAGATTGAGGAGTGATTGTTAAAAATTTGACCATGGGATGAAGTTGCTGATGACTAGGCTAGCAGTTATTGCTCAGCTCTAATTTCTCAGAAGGCAGTTCATAGTCACCCATATTTTTGTTGTTCTAGGGTAAAGTGTAAGCAGACCTCCCCCTCTTACAGCTTACTTGTGAACTAAATTTTTATTTTTATGAAAATCGACAGTAATTACACAGGCACCATGAAACAATTATTTTTAATCCAAGATTTTTAATAAATGCAAACTGCACCATTTGCCAAAGAGAGATGCAAATCAATCTCTCCATAACATTAGCTTGGCATTTTGGATCACCAGTCACGAGTCACCATGCCACCACTTCCCATTGGATCGAGGTGTATACGATTATGACAGGTTTAGATCAGGTAGACAAAGACATACTGATGGAATAAGGAATAAAAGGTACAAATTTAAAGCTTTGGGAAATAGATGGACAGTGGTTGTGAGAAATAATTTTTTTTCAGGCAGCAAGTGTCCTGGAATTTACTTCCATCACTCTCAAAGGCAGCAGAGATGACTAATGATTTCATTGAATGGGCTCTTAAGGGAAATAAACTTGCAGGATTACATGGACAGAGTAAAAGAATGAGAGTGATTCAACTGCTCTCGAGAGAACCATTCACTCAATGGGCTGAATGGTTGCCTTCTGTTCTGTTAAACCTAAATGACCGTATGAGTCAAGGACAAATAAAAGTCATCATGGATAATGAAAGCCCATTTTACACCCTCCATGATATTCATTTATATTTCAATTGAAATAAAATGTTGGGTATGTGTAGAAAGGATTGTTGATTGCCCATGTTTTGCTGATGCCCAATATAAATTTCACCCCAACTGTCTTATACCTTCCATTTATTTTGAAGTGCTCCAACAGAGCTTTACAAAGTTGAAAGAAAATCACAATTGTTGTCTAATGATATACCAACGCTCTATTTCACAGAATGATAGGATTCACCTCCTTGACCTGTGTAGTAAATTGCCAATCCATGCCAGGATAGATAATTGCTTTCCAATGGAGAAATACTGTAGGGGGAATCTCCCATTGTTCCAGGTGCAAACTTTGTGGCATCTGGATTAAAAGTGGAATTGGGAAAGGCAAAAGCAATGAACTGTACAGCTAACTACTACATTGTGAAACTATGTATGCCACTGGCAAGAAAGTGAAGACTGCTGATGCTGGATATCAGAGTCAGAAAGTGTGGCGCAAGAAAAGCACAGCCGGTCAGGCCACACTTGGCGACTATGCATGCTACTGGCATTGAGCTAATGAAAAAAGAAGGAACTAACTGCAATGCATTTTATTTGAAAAGCATCTTTGGGAGAAACTAACAGGTAAAATAATGTGAAAAATAATTTAGACCAAGGGGACAAAATCATCTTTGCTACAGTTTTAATGTGACAGTGTGAGCAGTTCCCAGTGATTGTGTTCCTGACAGATCAGCCCAAGGGACAAACGGATTTAGCATATTCCCTGAAAACTTTCCACTGAGTGAATATAAATCATTCACTGAGACTAAAGCAAAAATGGAAATGTTACCAGCTTTACAAAAAGATATACAGAATCTCTGCAGTAATTTCTATACTGACCTGATTTTAAATGAAATATGTGCCATGAGCCACAGGAATTTTGCTTGGTATTATTGTCTGCTCTGCAGGTTAAAGTGCACAGTGTGCACATTTATTTCTATTCATTGGTGTGTGAATCTGACCTGAAAATATGAACATAATCCCAGGCTTTGAAATGTCTGAGTATGTGTATAGATACAAAATGGGTCCTTAAATATTTATTTGGATGTCTGAGTGCATTTTTGTATCTGCATCAACAGCAAGGTGTCTGTAAAAATGGATGTATAATTCTCAGAATGTTTGCATACGTGTAAAGCAAAGGGTATGCATGTTTGAATGTGTTGTATCATTTGTTCCACCTTGATTCATAAATGTAAGAGTTTGTTCATGCCTATCTCCTGTAAATTTACTTAGCTGGGCCTTTGAATGTATGGATATGTTGGCTGTTATGGCAATGTCACTATTCCCAACTGGAATGGAGATGATTGGGTAATAAGCCTAGAGACTACACTGCTTTTAATGATTGGGATTTATTTTATACACAATTTGTATGCAAGTGCACTGCACTCACTGCAATGTTGTACAGAAATAATCAATTGTAACATGTAACTATCTTTCAATTATTCCACTTTAGTATTCCACTTTCATTTTTTTTAAATCAAGCTAAGCGGCTACAGTTTTGCTCATGAGTTTGTTTGCTGTTTCACAGAAACACTGCTTAAAAAGCCTCTGTATACTGTTTGCTTCAATGTGCTGTTTAAATAGATATTGCTTGCAAAGTAAATATACTTTGTTTAAGTCTACCTTACATCTCACCTCATCTTCAACTCACTGGCTGTCAAAGTGATGATTGTCCATAACAATATTGGCTGAGGTGTCACATTTTATTTCTTAGATTTGATGATACAACTCAGTAAGTCTCCCTGTCTACAGACCTACACTAAACCCTTTAACACCTACAGTGACCAAACAATGAAACCCCTTCCATTGATTAAGCAGACAGACAAAGCATGCAGCTACAGAAACACAGAGTAGAAAGTAATAAAAATGGACTCACCTAAACCACCAGAGCTTGGCTCACATTCATCAATGTCCTCATCATCACTAGGACATTCAGCAGAGGCAACCAATAGATCATCTGTGCTCTGTGGTGTAAAAAGAGAGCTAAAATTAGCGCCTTTTTGTCCCAAATATTACCAATTATTTATTATAGATAGCAGTTAAAAACAGCAGATTACCTATATTTGAAAACATTCTCAAAATTTGTATTGTGATTCGCAGTCAATATTTTAAAATGTCATTACTTTTATTTCAACACAATCTCAATCAAATGCTATATTTGAATTAAATTCAAATAATTATTTCCTCTTTCACGTAAGTGCTGCTAAAGTGCTCAGAACCTCCAGTGTGCAACAAACCATTGTCAGTGCTGAAGATTTCTCAAGCAAGTGATGATAAACATAAAAATAAGCATTTCAGAAGGCTTACAGACAGTTGTAATGTTCAGCAGCAGAAATATATCTTTCTCTAATGGCAGGTCACAGAGAGATTAGAATGCAGAATATATGCTCTATTTTCCAATACGGGGAAGAATCTCAAAACTAAATTCTGGCTGTAATGTGGTTTCAAAGGGAGCTCCATTGAAAGCTCATTCAGTCTACATTAAGTTAAAGGGTTTGGTGTAAGAAGCAAACATTTGTAAATTTCCATCTAGGTACCTTAGCCTTCAGGACTCAATACTGAGTTTAATAATTTTGGAAATTGAAGAACCTCTTCCATGTTTGTAACCCACCCGCACCCCCCCAGATTTGTATAGGTTGATCCCAGCACTGCCAACTCATTTTCCACCATTCACAGTTCTCATTAGTATCCTATCCAGCATTTATTTCCCTCTCAGCTTTTCATCAGCAATTCTTTTGTTTGTTTCTCCTTTTACTTCTCTCTCTCCCCCTCTCCCGGCACTGTCTCCATGTATTCTGTTCACTCCTTCCACTATCCAATCCCCTGTCAATCGCATAAATACCTGTTTTCCCAGTTGCTTTCAATTCTGACAGAAGGTCTCTGGTCTCAAATATTACCTCTTTTCCTCTTTCTGCAGATGCAGCCAGACCTGCTGAGTTTCTCCAGCACTTTCTGCTTTTATTTGTAAATTGCAAGTGGCTCAGGAATTAAGAATGAGTGTTGTGGAGGTTGTTTACGCTAAATCAAACTGCTCACTGTGAGGCCAATTAGCCATGTATAGTGTAAACAAATATCTGGATCTACACTTGAAATCAAGAAATTTTGAGCTTGAAAAATAAACACAGATGGTCCCATATAGGGTTTGTGCAAGCATTCCAGCAGCATAATTCCCAATCAACTTGTAATTTTTTGACTCCTGATTCAGGAGTGAATATTCAGGCCATAGATCCTGACTTACTGGGCCAAAAGAAATAGGAGCATATGTACGTGATATAGCTTGGCGTGCCTGCTTCACTATTCAATATCATCATGGCTGATCTTGGACTTCAAATTCACTTTAACATCTTTTCCATATATACCTTAGTTTCCTGAGGAGTAAAACACCTAATTATCATGGCTTTAGATATCATTAGTGATTTTTATAATTCGTTTGTGGGATGTGGGCATCGCTGGCTGGCCAGCATTTATTGCCCGAGCCTAGTTGCCCTTGAGAAGGTGGTAGTGAGCTGTTTCCCTGAACCATACAGTCATGGAGTCACAGAGATATACAGCATGGAAACACACCCTGTGGTCCCACTCGTCCATGATGACCGGATATCCTAACCTAAACTAGTCCCATTTGTCAGCACTTGGACCATATCTCTCCAAACCCTCCCTATTCATATATCCATCCAGATGCCTTTCAAATGTTGCAATTGTACCAGCCTCCATCACTTCCTCTGGCAGCTCATTCCATACCTGCATCACCTCTGTGTGAAAATTTTGCCCCTTAGGTCCCTTTTATATCTTTCCCCTCTCACCCTAAACCTATGCCCTCTAGATCTGAACTTCCCCACTCCATTTGTCTATTTATCCTATCCGTGCCCCTCATAATTTTGTAAACCTCTATAAGATCACCCCTCAGCCTCTGACTCTCCAGGGAAAAGAGCTCCAGTCTTTTCAGCCTCTCCCTGTAGCTCAAATCCTTAAACCCTGGCAATAACCTTGGAAATCTTTTCTGAACCCTTCCAATAGGAAGGAAACCAGAACTGCACGCAATATTCCAAAAGTGACCTAACCAATGTAACATGATCGCCCAACTCCTATATTCCAATACTCTGACCAATAAAGGAAAACATACCAAACACATTCTTTACTATCCTATTTACCTGCAACTCTACTTTCAAGGAATATGAATCTGCACTCCAAGGTCTCTTTGTTCAGCAACAGACCCTAGGACCTTACCATTAAGTGTATAAGTACTGCTACGATTTGCTTTCCCAAAATGCAGCATCTCACATTTATCTAAATTAAACTCTATTTGCCACTTCTCAGCCCATTGGCCCATCTGGTCCAGATCCTGTTGTAATCTGAGGTAACAATCTTCGCTGTCCACTACACCTCCAATTTTGGTGTCATCTGCAAACTTACTAACTGTACCTCTTATGCTCGCATCCAAATCATTTCTGTAAATGACAAAAAGTAGAGGACCCCGCACCGATCCTTGTGGCACTCTACTGGTCACAGGCCTCCAGTCTGAAAAACAGCCCTCGACCACCACCCTCTGTCTTCTACCTTTGAGCCAGTTCTGTATCCAAATGGCGAGTTCTCCTGTACTCCACGAGATCTAACCTTGCTAACCAGTCTCCCATGGGGTACTTTGTCGAACACCTTACTGAAGTCCAAATAGAGCACCTCCATCGCTCTGCCCTCATCAGTCTTCTTTGTTAGTTTTTCAAAAAACTCAGTTAAGTTCATGAGACATAATTTCCCACACACAAAGCCATATTGACTATCCCTAATCAGTCCTTGCCTTTCTAAATACATGTAAATCCTGTCCCTTAGGATTCCCTCCAACAATATGCCCACCATTGGCGTCAGGCTCACCGGTCTATAGTTCCCTTGGCTTTTTCTTACCCGCTTTCTTAAATAATGGCAGCACGTTAGTCAACCTCCAATCTTCCAGCACCTCACCTGTGTCTATCGATGATACAAATATCTCAGCAAGAGGCCCAGCAATCACTTCTCTAGCTTCCCACAGAGATCTACAGTACACCTGACCAGGTCCTGGGGATTTATCCATCTTTATGCGTTTCAAAACATCCTGCACCTCCTCCTCTATAATATGGACATTTTTCAAGATGTCACCATCTCTTTCCCTACATTCTATATCTTCCATGTCCTTCTCCACAGTAAACACTGATGCAAAACACTCATCTTGTAATAGCCCCATCTCCTGCAGCTCCACACATAGGCTGCCTTGCTGGTCTTTGAGGGGCACTATTCACTCCCTAGTTACCCTTTTATCCTTAATTTACTTATTAAAAACCCTTTGCATTCTCCTTAACTCGATTTTCCAAAGCTATCTCATGCCCTCTTTTTGCCCTCCTGATTTCCCTCTTAAGTTTCCTCTTTCTACTGTTATCCTCTTCTGAGGATTCTCTTGCTATGTTCTGTCTATACCTAACATATGTTTGGGGGTAACAGCATCAATGGCAAACACTACTGATGCAATCACTCAGTGAATGTTCTGCGGATGCAGGTTCGAATCCCGCCACAGCAGATGGTGAAATTTGAATTCAACAAAAAAAACTAGAATTAAGAATTTACTGATGACCATGAAAACATGGTCGATTGTTTCTGTATTGGGTTACAGCATCGATAATCCTCTGGGGGAGAGAATTTCGAAGGTTTACACCCATTTTGAGCAAAGAAATTATGCCACAATTCAATCCTAAATGATTGCCCCTAATTCTAATATGGTGGCTCTGTTTTAGATTCTCTGACTAACAGAAACATCTTCGCAGGTCTACCCAACCAGCCCCTTTACAATCATGTATCTTAGTCCAGATTTTCCTGCAGAAATAGCAGTGAATCAAATAATACTCATCAAATCTTGCCTCCATTATAAGGTCAGAAATGGGGATGTTCACTAATGATAACACAATATTCAGCACCATTCACAACGCCTCAGATACATAGCCAGGCTGTTCTCCAACAAGAGACAATGTAACCATTGTCCCTTAAATTCAATGGCAGTACCATCATTAAATCCCCAGCAATTTCATCCTCAGGTTCAATTGACCAGAACTTAAACTGGACTAGCTATACAGATACAAAGGTTCCAAGAGAAGGTCAGAGGTTAGGAATCCCACAGCGAGTAATTCATCTGCTGACTCCTCAAAGCCTGAACACCATCTGCAACGCACACGAAGTGAGTGTGGTAGAATAAACCCCAATTGCCTGGATGACCTCAGCTTCAACGTCACTAAGAAGCCTCACACTAACCAAGCCAAAGCAGCCCACTTGATTGGCACAAAATCCATAAACATTCAGTCCATCCACCACTGATACTGAGTAGCAGCATTTTGTACCTTCCATAAGATGTTCTGCACAAATTTACTAAGACATCTTAAATAGCAGTTTCAAATCCATCCACCACTTCCACCAGTAGATATATGGAAACAATTCCACTGGCAAGTTCCCCTCAAATCCACTCACCATCCTGACTTGGAATTATACTGCTGTTTCTTGTGTGTAACGGAGTCAAAATCATGGAACTCTCTCCCTAATGGCATTGTGGGCCTATCGACAACAGATGATTGCAATGGTTCAAGAAGGCAGCTCATCACCATCTTCTCAAGGATAACCAAGGCTTGGAAATGTTGGCCCGCCAGCAACACACACATCCCGTGGATGAATGAAAAAAATCAAATAAAATTTCTGGTAAATGCATGTATAATTAAATGTGAAAATCCAGTTCTTGTCCATAATGAAGTTGCTTCAGAAGCATTTTGAAAGAGCATTTCTCCATCTGAGCCATCACCCAAACAAACAAAATGTAATGAAGTTTGTGTACGTACTGCATGGATATGTAAATTAATTGGAAAAAGTGACTACAATGCGGTAATTCTTATTTATTCGCAAACTACCTCAAAGAGAATAATTTATGCAAATTTAGAAATCAATTCCTTCAGATGTTCATGATTTTTGGAGATTTAAACATTACAGGTTTTTATTTCTCTCACTTCTATCTTTCTTTCACTCTCATTACTTTGCTTCTTATACAGTATTTGACATTGGATTAACAATACTAACTGATACTCCCTGGTTCAGCCTCTGCTATTCATTAATAATTTTTCAATCTCATTGGTTAAGGAGACACATTGTTGCTTGTTTAATTCTCACAGAATCATAGAATATCTACAGTGTAGAAGCAGGTAATTCAGCCCATTGAGTCCACCAACCCTCCAAAGAGGTTCACACCCAGATGCACCCTCCTATTCTATCCCTGTAACCTTACATTCCTCATGACTAATCCACAAAGCCTTCACATCCCTGGACAATCCGGGCAATTTAGCATGGACAATCCACCTAACCTGTACATCTTTGGATTGTGGGAGGAAACTGAAGCACCCGGAGGAAACCCATACAGACATGGGGAGAATGTGCAAACTCTACATAGACAGCTGCCTGAGGCTGGAATCAAACCTAAGTCACTGGTACTGTGAGGAAGCAGCACTAACTACTGAGCCACAGTGCCTTTCCAAGTTCTCAGATGCTTTGCCGAATACTCTTTGGCTTACTGTGCAAAATGCCCACTGATATCTTATAAATAAATATGTCTCAAGAACAGTGCAAAATCTGGTCCAATACCTCCAGTTGTGTCTTTCAAGAGTTATATTTGTTGCCATTTCCTAATGCTGTCACCTGCTGATTTTATCAGAAATTTTCTGAAACAAGTTGAACTGTTTTTCAATGCAAGCAGACGATCTTCCAAAACAATTTAATTCTCAACATAAGACTGTGAACTAGAGTAGGCAGTGAACTCCATGTCCAAACATGCTAGCTAGTTCTCCTATTTTTTTTTAAAGAGGCAAAGAATGTGTCTCGTTAGCAATAGTATGCTGAACAAAAACTGAGCACAATGAAGCTACTTTTGGTCAAAATTGCAGACGCTGTTGGATTCTTTACTTCTTTCATGCAGAGAACTAGAATGCAATGAAAGAATCAAAAAGGCATATTTATCAAACAGCAGCAATTATGAGAGTTATAAAATTATATTTTGTAGTGTGTCTTGAAATATAGATTAAAATGAAAGAGGTTATGTAACTATTTCAAATTCTGCCCAACAATATGCCTGTCTGGCTGAAATTTCACACCTGGGAAGAAGGGCAAGGGCAGCTCTGCAAACAGGATATACACATGCTGGCTTCAGGAATAATCAAAGAGAGGAGAAAGGGAAACCAGTTGGCGTGGTCAGCAAAGATGCTGCAGGTCTTTTATGAGACACCAAATCTTGAGACAATCTCTAGTCAAAACGATGCAACCCACAGCATCGAAAAGAATCAGGGAAGGTTCATCCTGGCATGACGGGGGAGGAAAGAAGAATTATCAGAGAGAGCTTTATTGTTGGCAGTGGATTTGAGAAACCCTCCAAAAACTGGGGGAATTGACTTGAGAAGGTCAACATCACTACTCAGCAAAACAGGGAAACATGAACTCATCGGCAGACCAAAGAACTGCTTCCTGTAATCTACAGAGAATGAGAGAAATATTAAAGAGGAATTTTTATTGTTGTAAAATGTCCGACAAGTATAATATTTAGGTATTTTAAAAATTATTTGTTGCAGTAAAATAACTTAAATTGCATAATCATGTTATATCTTTCTTTTTAACAATTAATTGGAAGCTTGAATTTCGTTTTGAACTCTCTCAGTGTCTACAGGGAACAGAACACAATGCTAAGTGTTGAGTCCACCTTTTCTGTGTGCATCAAAGTTAATACATAAAAATGGAGAGAAAAAGCTCAAAGTAATATTGAAAATTCAGGCACAAACCAGTCAGGTGTGGAAAAAAAATTGGAATGCAGTTCACATGGGGAGGAGAAAGAAAATACAAATTTCTTTTTGAAGGAGTAGATTAGCTGAGCAATTTTCCATCCAACACAGTGTAATTTCAATTTAATTTACTGTGTATAAACCTGATCTGTATGACTGGTTGTTGAAATAGTTGAACAGGGAACCTCAGATATGTCACATAAATCAATCTTGATCTTTGATTTACTTTCCCTGGTGTTTATCATCTTCCTCACATTAAAACCAGTGCATGGCTAGATAAGAAAGAGTTCAAAAGTAAGCAGGAACCTTGTTACAGCCGGCAAGCCTCATTACTCCACTTCAGTATTAATAATCTGTGATATGAACAGAAAATGAGTTATGAACAAACCCCCAATAGCTTTTCTTTTCATTGATCAAATAAAAAAAGGAAAAGACAGCAAGTCATGAAAGAAATTTGTCTTAATATCTGTGTTTGAGAAAAGAGAAGTAGCTGTGTTTCAAATGTGAAATGAATGGAATCAAGAAACAATGGCCCTGGTTTTCATTCCTGGATCAAGTGCACTCAGTTGGGAGAAATCCCAAGAGTGTAAACCTGACCTTTAAAGGTGGTCAGAACTCTTCCCATTTTTAATTTGGTGGGTTGGGCTGGTTTGGGATTTAGGACCGGTTTGGGATTTGGGGCCAGGCAGTCAGGGAAGAGTAGAGAGGCAGGTAGGTCTTGAGACGGACTCTGTAGGAAGCACTGGGGCTCCAGTGCAGTTCAAAATTTAAAAACCAAACATCGAAATATAAAGCATCCCTCCTGCCCTCATTCCCTCACTTTCCACGCTTGTCTATGTAAACCAATGCCCTGTCCTGTCTTCATAACCCCTTCTACTTTTGTCCAACCAAGCCTGTCTCCCCATCACCCTCAATCCCCATATGCACCAATGATCTCCATTGCCCTTTTTTGGCCCAATGCCAACTCAGTGCTAACTCAGATCCTGCTTTCACCACTCTCTGACCTTTCCTCTCCATGACAATTCATCTATTATCCAACATGAACATGACTCTATTTTCTGTCAGGATGACTTCTGGGTTATAACTCTATTGATATTATCATTGAAACAAAAATACTTTCATTAGATCAAAAAACACATCCAATACCATTGGATATCAACCAATTCCTTATGAAAATAAACATTTTCCTCACGGGCTCAATACTTTATGCAAACAAATAATTCACATAAGCTTTTTTTAAAAAGCGTCTGATATGTTTAATCTCTTATGTCAACAAATATTTTCATACTATAAGCTGTTGGAGCTGTCCATGAATAGACACCATTTTTGAAAGTGTTATTTGGGAAATCAGTTACTAATCAATGTTGCTTCAATAGCATTTTCCAAGCTGCAACCTCGGCTACCGAAAAGGACAAGGGAGCAAAAGCACGGTAACATAACCACACACGGGTTCCCCTCCAGTCACATATTATTCTGTACTTCCACTGTGGCTGCGTCAAAGTCTTCGATCTCCTTTCCTAACAGCAGTGTGGATAGATTTGCAAAGTTCCAAAGGGTGTCTTACCTCTGCCTATGGTGTCCTGGAACCAATCAAATGAGGAACCTCACCTCTCCAAAATGAGGAAAACATGAAACTTTCCTCCAGTCTTCACCCCTGACAAACTCCCTTACTCCACCTCAACCCTACATATCAAATTAGACACAGTGACAGAAAAATAAACATTTTTATAGCATCAGCTACTTGATTGCCTGATTAATCCCAACCCATGCAATATTTTATTTGTATTCAATCATAGGATGTGGGCTTTATTGGCTGGTTAGCATTTATTGCCCATCCTTAGTTCCTTTGAGAAGATGGTGGTAAGCTGCCTTCTTGAACACTGCAGTCCACATGCTCTCAGGGAGGGAATTTCAGGGTTTTGAATGAGTGACAGTGAAGGAAGGGTGCTATATTTTCAAGTTAGTGGTGAGTGGCTTGGAGGGGAACTTGCAGGTGGGGGTGTTCCCATGCTTCTGCTGCCCTTGTCCTTCTGGGTGGAAGTGGTCCGGGGTTTGGAAAGTATTGACTAAAGATCTTTGGTGAATTTCTGCTGTGCATCTTGTAGATAGTACATACAGCTGCTAATAGATGTCAGGGGTGGAATGAGTTGGTGGTTGTGGATGTCGTGCAAATCAAGCAGGCTGTTGTGCCCTGGATGGTGTCAAGCTTCTTGAGTGTTCACTCTTGACAAGTGGTCATTGACATTTAAATGGCCAGCTGTATTCAGAATCCATGCTTGCTGGTTCTGTGCATCGACCTCAAGAAAATGACAAAGACCAGATTCAGAGGAAGGATTTCTTGTGGTATTTTCACTGCAATGAAACACTCTTTGTCATGGTAAATATTTAGTTTCTTAAAATTTAACTTTCCTGACCACACTGTAAGTTAATCAAATTAGATACAGTGACAGATAAATAATTTTTTTTATGACATGAAAAACTTGATTTTCTGGAATCTAGTTCCTATTGGGTACAGGATAAGGGAGTTTGCTTTAATGGTATAAATGTTGGGAACAAATCATAAATGGCAGTCTCCAGGAACTAAGACAAACAAGTATCAATGTCAAACTTGTTGAAGTGACTTTTCACTGCTGAATGTCACAAAATTAGTTCCAAGAACTTCAATACAAAAGCAAGGGAAATAGATTCAGTGTCTATTGTAGAAAATTCACCAAAGATTATTTGAATTTTGGTACTTCCAGTAAGAATGATCAGTGAAAGAAATTTGAAAATTGCTTTTTTCCCCCCACAAATGCAGCTTCTGGACACATTGCAAAGTTAACATAAAATAAATGTTAGGGTGAACCTGGCTTGCAAAATGTTCCTTAACTTTTATTGGTAAAAGTATTCACATTCTCTTACCTTAATTATTTCTTATCTTAACATGCTCATATTCACAACTTATTGTCTAAAAAATCCTGCTGTCTACAATCTCTGAAATCCCTTTTAAATATGGAATGTTTATGTTAAAGCTGTGTGGGAGGGTGAGCTGAGAGAAAGATGCAGAGATGCTTCAGTGTGGCTTGGACAAGTTGACTGAGTGGGCAAATGCATCGCAGGTGCAGTATAATGTGCATAAATATGATAGCAAAATCAGGAATGCATATTAATATCTCAGTGGCTATAAACTAAGAGAAGGAAATATGCAATTAAACCGGAGTGTCATGTACACCAGTTGCTAAAGGTAAGCATGCAGGTGCAGCAGGCAATAAAGAAGACAAATGGTATGTTGGCTATTACAGCAAGAGTCTATTAGTGGGTATGTCTTGCTGCAATGATACAGGGCCCTGGTGAGAACACACCTGAAATATTGTGTGGAGATTTGGACACTTTATCTGAGGAAGATGTTCTTGCTATAGAGGGCGTTCATTCAAGTTTTACCAGACAGAGTCCTACGATGGCAGGACTGACGTATGAGGAGAGGCTGAATCAGTTAGGACTATATTCGCTGGAGTTCAGAAGAGTGAGAGGGAATCTCATAGATACCTATAGAATTCTGACTGGACTAGAGTGACTAGATGCAGGAGTGCAGAACTGGGGTGGCAGTCTAAGGAGACCAGGTAAACTGCCTAAGATGAAGATGAGTAGTGAGACTGTAGAATTTGCTACCAGAGAAAACAGTCAAGGCCAAAACATTGTATGAATTCAAGGAAGAGTTGGACATGGTACTTGAGCTAAGGATATTGGAGAAAAGCAGCGACAGGCTACTGAGTTGGATGATCAGTCATGATCATAGTGAATGGTGGAGCAGGCGTAAAGGGCTGAATGGCCTACTCCTGTTCATTTTTTCTATGGTTGTATGGTGTGAGGTATTCTCTGGATTAAATTATCAAAGGGAAGTATAGGTCCTTCTTCTACTTCTGTGCTCTTTTCCTTAAATTACTCAAAAGCAAACATTGGCCAGACAGAGAAATTTCACATAAATCCAACTAAGAAGTGGCAAAACGCATTTCTTGAGGACATCAGTTGGGATGGGATTTAAATAACTTTACTTTGGGGACCATTGCCAGAATCAAAATAAATATTGGCAAATTTGTCCACGTTAAAATTATAGAATCCCTGCAGTGTGGAAACAGGCCCAACAAGTCCGCACCGACACTCCGAAGAGTAACCACCCAGACCATTCCCCATGCCTTATATTTACCCTTGACTAATGCACCAAAGCTACACATCCCTGAACACTATGGGCAATTTAGCACAGCCAATTCAACTAACCTGCACATCTGATGTGTTATCTCCTTTGGCGTGCATTTATCATTACGTGATTCCCAAACACTTGCACCAACCTTAAAGTTCCGAAACAGAGAAAATTGGGCAAGCATTTCATAGATTCAAATGATGAACTTAAAACTGAACTTAATTTCAATCTTATATTTTAACTCCAAACAACACTAATAAATTCAAAACTGCCGGATATGTTTAAATTTAGGTTTTGCACATATTCACTGTTTCAAATGTCAAAAGGTTTCCTGTAAGTGATCCATCATATCTCAAAATGGTCAACATAAAATGAGACCATAAGGGTCTTCAAAATCTTTTACATCTGAAAGGAAGATACTAACACTTTACACATATGCTTTATCGACTGTACTTTGAACTTGCAAAGCTCATCGATGAGGAAATCTTGGTGGCTGTTCAAAATCACTTTACTTTGCACATATTGTTGCTGTATAGGAGCAGACTGAAGCTTGCTATTAACTGATAAATTAGACAAACAAAACTGGCAGAAGATAAAATTAGACTGTAAAGGTAAGGGTTTGTTCGTGGGAGAATTCAGGTATTCTAAAAATCTCCTCTCATGCGCAACCGACAAGAAAGTCATAGGTTTAATTTCTCAAAAAGAAAATTTTTTAAAAATTTAGCTTCACATAAAAAATTGTAAATTCAAATACAGAAATTAATTAAATAATTTAAAGCTGCAAGGGTGGGCGAAGGACCACTGAAAATGACTGTTACGTCTTATAGTAATATACAAAAATATTTGTCTACTACAGATAACCAATTGAATGAATTTGTTCACAACAGCCCTGCTCTTCCTCCACCAGCCCCAGTACACTCCAGGGGTTGGGTTATGGTCATTCCTACAGGTCAAGTACAACCAGGTGATCTCATTGAGACATACAGGATTCTCAAGCGACTTGACAGGGTAAATGCTGAGAGGATGTCTTCCCACAACAGCAGTGTCTACAACCTAAAGAGGTGATAATTTGAGATTGAGATAAGAAGAAATTGCTTCTCTGAGGGTTGAGAGTCTTCAGAACTCCTTGCCACAGAGGGCTGTGGGGCAGAGTCTACGTGTACATTTAACGCTGAGATAGATAGACACTTGATCAGTAGGGGCACGAAGGGTTATGGGGAAAATGCAGGAAAGTGGATGTGAGGAGTTCAGTTCAGACCAGCTACAATCCTACGGAATGGTGGAACAGGTTCGAAGGGCCGAATGGTCTATTCCTGTTCCTATTTCTTATGGTGTTATGATTAGTTGGGGGTCATTGATGGTCAGTCTGAGTGCTGTGGGGACATCAGCCTGTGGGCTGGACAAATTCAGGCAGGGAGGAGGTGGAGGAGCTGAGGACCTTAGCTGTGCTGCTGCTGCCACTGAAATGTTATTGAATTGGGAGTGGCATCATGGCTCAGTGGTTAGCACTGCTGCCTCACAGCACCAGGGACCCGAGTTCAATTCCAGCCATGGGTGACTGTCTGTGTGGAGTTTGCATATTCTCCCTATGTCTGCGTATTTCTCCTCCAGGTGCTCCGGTTTCCTCCTACAAACCAAAAATGTGCAGGTTAGGTAAATTGGCCATGCTAAACTGCCCACTGTCTTCAGGGGTATGTAGGTTAGGTGCATTAGTCACAGGAAATGTAGAGTGATAGGGATGGGGGAGTGGGTCCGGGTGAGTTGTTATCCAGAGGGTCGGTGTGGACTTGTTGGACTGGATGGCCTGTTTCTGCACTGTGGGGATTCTATGAATTGGCAAAGAAACTATTGCTTTTCAAACAAACATCTTGAACACTGAATATTTTGGCTGCTGTTACCAAAAAAAATCAACATATATTTTTCCAGTGCCATAAAAATGATTGCAAAAAGCAAGGAGCAACAAAGAAATGTGTGTATGTGTTAATGAATTACGTGTAAATCAATCTGCTGAAATTGAGGAATCAATGCAGTGATATAAATTGAGTGGTGGTGATGTTTGTATCATAAAAATTGACCTCGAGTAATCGCAAAGAGTCTGTTTTGTTTTGCATTTAAAGTCTTGTTAACAGAGCTGAAGGATTGCATGGAGAAAGTGAGGTCTGCAGATGCTGGAGATCAGAGCTGAAAATGTGTTGCTGGAAAAGCGCAGCAGGTCAGACAGCATCCAGGGAACAGGAGAATCGACGTTTCGGGCATAAGCCCTTCTTCAGGCTTGGCTTGGTAATGTGCAATTTCCAAGATGAGACTGCTAAATCTAGGGATGGAAGCATTATTATGGTGCAAGGGTATTGTCCCTAACTCTGATAGTCTGGGTTCGAGTCCCACCTGCAACAGAGTATCATAACTCATTCAAACAGCTTGATTAAATGTAATTACAAGTTACCAATTTTGGCATTGAAAGGGACTTTTCACTATAACGTGCCCAAATGTCACAGCCAGGCTATCTATCTCATGAAACAAAACACTAATATTTATAGCCAACTTTACTAATACTATGTTAGTGTAACTTTTGAAAACCAAAAAGATCTTAGTGTTTTTTGGAATATATTGTTACATTAAAGAAGTGTTATAAATGCCACTTAGTTCAGAGAGATAGCTTGAATAAATATTTATTTTCTGAATTCATACTTTCTGCTGTAGGTCACAATGGGAACTACACAATATATCTTTTACATAAGGTACGCTTTAAAAAAACACTCCAGGATTGAGAATCAGTGAAATATTTTGACAGGTTTGGTTATAAATATTAATATTATGCATTGTCAGAAAAAATAATCTGATAATGGCATTTGGTCACAACTATGATGAAATTCAATGATCTATTTGAGTTCTCTAAGGTTTAAGCTATTCTGTTTTTTAACAGAAAATCAAGGTTATTTCAGTTAATATGGATGTTCACATCACACCATTATAACCATCTCACAAAGCTTCACATAATGAATTTAATTAATTTCAGAGAAAAAAATCCTGATAATTTAAACAGAGCTGCAAAATTCGTCCATCATTTTTATTTAAAAAGCTTAAAACTAACAAGATGCTGTTAAGAAATGATAGCCAATCAATTATTAAAAGAATGGTATCCTTGTGTTGACTCCAACAGGACAAATTTAATGCATTAAAATTAATCAAAACTCTGCAACCTTCTTTTGTAAATCCCGTCCTCTAAACGACTTCAAAATTGTTCATTCTGCACACTGAGTATTTGGAACAATTCTGTAGACGTGCCCTTACATTTCTGGCCTTGGGATCCATCGGGTTTTGGCAGGTTTTGTAGGGTTATTTCACAAGTGGCGTGCGAAGTCAAACTACAAAATATTTGTTACACTTTGACCTCACAATGTGGGAGTCAGGAGCGGCTGCCTTACACTAAAATGCTTTCATCAGGACATTTCCATTTGAGATGTAGCTGCAGGGGTTTATGGTCAGGAAAAATAGCACAGGTTTATTTAGGAACAAAGGTGGGGGTTGGCCCAAGGACTATGTTGTTTATTCTCTCTTTCAGTGTATCTTTGTTATTGTGAGCTTGCATTATCATTAAAGAGGACTAAATCCAAGTACCTTAAGAAAATTTGATAAATGAAGAAATAGAAGAAGCTGAAACAAAAGAGATGAAAAAAAATCATGAAGACTTAAGTTAAAGAGAATGCAGACTGACAAAGAGAATGATATAGATCCAAGGAAGTACATATTGCTGAGGGAATGTAATGAAGGTTTAAGAGATGAGGGGATTTAGTCTGAGGGATGACTGAGTAGAGAAGGTTTATCTTCACCAGCATTTAGAATAATAACAGTAATGAGATCAATGCTATTTGATCTCATTAAAGCATGTAAAATTCTCCAGAAGCTCAGCAGGGTCAATGGTAAAGGCTGTTTTTTCTCACTAGGCAGCCTGCAACTAAGTATCACAGTCTAAGTGCCATGAGTTAGCCACTTAGGGTTCAAATGCGATTTTTTTTTCATTTATTTTCTATTCTCTATTCCCCGAGAACTAAGGATACTCATTTACTGACTGTAGTCAAGACAGAGATTGATAGGATTTTTGTCCACTGAAATGATAATTGATAAAGTGAGTAGTATGAGGAGGTGGAAGTGAGATACAAGATCAGCAATGATCTTTTTGGTGATGAAACCTACTGTTGTTCTGACTATAATGTTTTTTAATATCAGTTCTGATAAAGGATATTTGCATTGATTGTTATAGAATTTTAATAATACTTCATTACCTTATTTTACAATGACAAACAAAATTAAACTCAGTTTAAGAAATAAGGAAGGATTGTGTCTGGGTGAAGAGAAAATAATTAGGGGAAAATATTATTAGATCTAGAGAGCAGGATTGTTCCCAGGCCTGGCTACAGTGTATTTTCAGCAAGTGTAAATCAGATACGTTTATTCTTACTTTCAATATAGGTGACAATGTATGTTAAGCAAAATTCTGTTTATGTTGCAAACAATTGGACTGAAGTGAAATGTTTATTGGTGTCACTGATAGAACATTTATGAGCTTAAGCACAGATAGTATGACTATGTATATAGATACACACATATACATAATATACAATCATACATTTCATTTCTATAAAAAGTTATTTCAACAAAGAATTCCCAATAAACTCTGTGCGAGCAAGGAGGTTTCCATTCTATTTTCCTTTGTTTCCAGTAAGGTTCATGAGATTGCAATGAGCTTACTTTCTAATAATTTTAACTCAGCATTTAATTATTTTCTCATTTATCATCAAATACATGACAGAATATAAACTGCACTGAAGTACAATATTGCACTATTTACATGTGATGGAATTGAAAATGACATTTTTAAAAAAACATTCCTTTTCTAAACAAGAATAAGGCTCGTTAAACAGGATGACACAGTATACAAGGTGACCAAGGTGATCAAAATGCAGTCTAGGGTGTAGTAATGTCCTATCTCTTTGCTAGAAGGCCAGAGTTCAAGTCCCACTTATTTCAGAGATGTGTCAGAACAGGTTGATTAAAAATATCTGTATGGTGACCAAATTTTCTTGACCATAAAAACCATGTTTTTGTGTAGACTCAATATATAAATCAACACTTCCCCCATCCCCTTTATAGCCATAGTGTGTTATATTCACATTAAGAAGGAGCAAGGGAACGAGTTGTGAAGATACACAGGAATTTAAAGTCATGTTCCTCTTTATGTCAGGTACCAATAACATTTCAAAATTTTGACAACCCACAGCTACATCTGCAATTCACTTTTATGCTCAATGTATAAACTGACTCCTGTATAGATGGAGGAATTGTTTTAGGCTTCAAGGTCAAATAGTTGACCAATATCAACAAAATTCATACATAAAAGCTGATTTAAGGAAATCGGAAAAAAATCCCATTGATTGCCATAAACCTTTGAGATTTTTTCAAGCACCATGTTACACATTGAGATTTTGTTCCCTTGAATCCATTAAGCATGAAAATGTTAAAATGGGTACATGACTCTATATTGAAAATGACTTTATTGCCTCTCTGAAAGTAGGTAATAACTAGTTGTCAGGTCTCATACACAATGCAAAGATTTAATACAGTAACAAAACAAACTGATAATGTAGCAAATTAGTTTCCTATTACACATACTTTCAAAACCTTACAATTCACATTAAAGTGAATGAAAAACTTCTTGAACTGTTTTTTTTGTAGGTTTCCCTCAAATGTATTTTACCATAGGGCAGTAAATATCAAATGGATTTCATTATACGCAAGAATTTGCAGAAATTGACAATTCAAAACAAGACAATGAATGATCTTGGTCAATTCAGACCACAATATCTTCCACTATTCCCATTCCTATGTGCTTATGAGTATGGCTCAGCTTCTATTTCATGCTGTCTCCCTTTGCAAATGATTTGTTACATTTATCTTTTGCCAAGGACTCTCGCTGATTGTCTTTGTGTGAGCTTTCTCCTTCCTTTTCTGACGATACTGGGAGCCAAACCCATGGGCACTGTTTGTTGTTCAGTACTTAGCTCAAGTGACCCTTTTCCATGTATGAGCCAAAAAGGTGTCAGAAACTATTCAAGCAAAGAAAGCAGCAAAAATGAGGTTGATTTTTTCCTTATCCTGTATCTGAATGTGCACATTTTTCAAAGGATGTCATAGGATAACCATTAAGAACAGAAACCTTTGCTTATTTAATCCATCCTTCCCTCTTTCAGAAATGCTCTCGAATGGTTAAGACCAATTAAACCCAGCGTAGACTGAACTGAGCCTGGTGATTTCACGATGCATTACTATACAGGATATTGGGGGTTGGGAACTCTTTTCTTTTAGCTTAGGTCTCTACTTGCTTGATTGCTACACTAATGACATATCAATAATTCATTCATGTGGAGCAGTTTGTAATTTTCAGCACTCCTGCACAGAGAGAAAACACACCATAAGCATTGCAACGCAAATAATATGATGGTTTAAATATTTTCTGTGTTATTGCAAAAAGCTAACCCACCAGTTCCACAACATTTTTCGACCATTTTGCCAAAAAATATATTCTAGCCTAAGGTCGAAAGATTATGAACCCATTCAAGTATGCGCAAGCATGTTGGCGCACTCATATTATCGCAATCATTTTAAAAAATTACTAAGTGATTGTGAATAAGTAGTACACACAGACAGTTCCAATATTTACTTAATTGATGCTAAAGAAAATTTTAATCTACTTTCCTCATTGCTTGCTGACATATACATTCAGTGCCTCATTTATCATATACCGTTCACATATCCTTTCTCCCTTACTCCTGAGGCTAAAAATACATTTGTAACTGAGTGCTAGTGGAATATGAATAATCAAGGGGCAGTGTCTGGCCTTGGCTCATCTTATTGTGCTTTGATATAAAGCTGATAATTCATCTCCTTTAAATCCAGTGAACTTTGCAGTCTGAATGCGTATCAGTTCTGTAAGTTTCTTTACATTGATTGTTTAAAAAGGAAGCTTTGCGTTTAACTAATCAACCCCAGAACTGCAAAACAGATCAAACGCAAAGCTAAGAATTATTTGTAGCCAGGGGGAAAATGTAATTCACAATTGGTTTATGCTCATTGATCACTTTCTATAATGTAAATATTTAGTGTTTTAATCATTCTTATTTAATACATTTTTTTAATGGTGAGGGATGGATAATGGAAATCGTGTACCCTCAAATTTCAGCATACTTGTAAATGAGAATGATAGTGCAATTTACTGACACAGAGCCCAGGAACAAAATGCATCATGCCTCCCTGTGAAGGTGAGGGGCTAATTAAAATCCACTGAGTCTTATAAGGGCTCAACAAACAAGCTGTGAGGATTGCAGTTATGTCTCTTCCTTAATGTCGTTTGCTGCATTTTGCAGTTAGCACTTCAAAACCCCCTATGGATTTTCCTACTACCTCAAGCAGCTGATAAAATGAAGTCTGACTAAAGAACATTATTATTGCTGCAGCTGGGAAATGGAAAATTGCTAGCTTTAGCAATCCTTCCTTTCGACACTTGCTTTGTGTTAGAAATTTATAAGGACAACTCCTTTGATCAGCTTTTGTCTTCTTTATAGTGATGTCTTTTTTTTCCGGAAAACAAGTTGCTGAACATTCTCAGAACAATCAATTTGCTTAAAAGAAGTGATTAGTGTAAAGTATGTTCTAACAATAGCCATAGGTTTACTATAAGGTAGCCTCCTGGAATTAAGAGGGAGCATGCTAGCACTGAATCAAATGAATATGTTACACACAATCACAAATATGCACAGCAAGAGTCCCACACGCTGTAAAGTGCCGAAGCAGAAAATAAGATACTGTTCCTCAAGCTTGCACTGATCTTAGTTGAAAAGCTGTGGCAAGCCCAGAAACGTTAGCATGAGGGCAAGGTGGGTTATTGAAATGGCAAGCAACTGTAAGGTTGGTGTCACTCCCATGTTCAGAATGGAGGTGCTCTGTAAATCGTATCACAGTCTGCACTGACACATTTTATAACGTTTTTTTCCTTTTTCACCACCATTAACAACCTTTTTCCTTCTGCTCTGAGCCTTCACACCATCTGCTCCTTTGGATTCTACAGGTTCACTACCCCTTTGAGTGAAGAAACATTTTGTCATCTCAATCCAAAGTGGTCTAGCCCAAATCCTGAGACTGCGTCCCCAGGTTCTAGATTCCCAAATCAGGGAAAACAACCTCTCAGCACCTAATCTGTCCTGCTCTGTTAAAGTCATAAATTGCAAACAAAGACCCTCTCCTCTTTCTCAACTCTTGTGAATACAGACCCAATGGAACCAATCTCTTCTCGTAGGATTAGATTAGATTAGATTAGATTAGATTAGATTCCCTGCAGTATGGAAATAAGCCCTTTGGCCCAACCAGTCCACACCGACCTTCTGAAAAGTAACCCACCCAGACCCGTTTCTCTCTGACTAATGCACCTATCATTATGGGCAATTTAGCATGGCCAATTCACCTGACCTGCACATCTTTGGACCGTGGGAGGAAACCGGAGCGCCCAGGGGAAACTGACACAGGCACAGGGAGAATGTGCAAACTCCACACAGACAGTTGCCAGAGGCTAGAATCAAACCTGGGACCCTGGTGTTGTGAGGCAGCAGTGTTAACCACTGAGCCAATGTGCCACCCCCGGATTGTCCCACCAGCCCCGGTACCCACCCAGTGGATCTCTGCTGCACTATTCCAATGATGAGTATATCCTTTCTAAGGCAGGGAGACCAAAACTGCATGCAATACTCCATGTGAGGTCTCACTAAGGTCCTGTATAACTGCAGTAATCATTCCTACTTCTGAAACTTAATCCTCTTGAAATGAAGACCAATAAATCACTTGCCTTCTAATCTGCTTGTTGCGCCTGTCTGACTACTTTCATTGACTGGTGTATAAAAACAACCAGATTCCATTGTACATTCACATGTCCCAAAATGTCATCATTTAAACAATATTCTTCCTTTCTGTTTTGCGCGTCAAAATGTATAATTTCACATCCAGCCATGCTGTACAGCATCTATTTGTTCTCCCACTCGCTTAACTTGTCAACATCACCTTGAAGCCTCCTTGTGTATTTCCCACAAGTTCACATTCTTGCCCAGTTTGATTCATCATCAATTTTGGAAATGCTGGATTCTATCATCCTGGTCATTTTTTACATACCATGAACAGCTGGAGCTCAAGCACTGATCCATACAGTACCTTACTAGACATGCTTGTCACTGGAAAAGACTAATTTATTCCCACTCTCTTTTTCATGTCCATCAACTAATTCTCAATTCCTATTGATATATTATCCCTAATCCCATGTACTTTAACTGGATCTCCCTTATCTATTCAAGGAAGGGTTATTATTGCATTATTGTGCTTAAATTCCACAAAAAAGCATACCAAATTACACTTTCAAAGAAACCTGTGGGATGGTTTCATTCTGAGATAATTATGCAAAATACACTTCTTAGAAAGTCAATGGAGGCAGGAATGAACATTAAAGACCCCAAATCACCACTGCTCTTGGTGTAATAATAATGAGTTGCTTATTTTCCCAACTCTTGAGATATTGTGGTTTGAAATTACTCTAACATACTTACTCCAATTAGGACTCATCTAATCTAGAGTATGCTCATCATTTTGTCTTCATAATCTTCTTGTTGCATGGAATTACAAAGAGTATTCAGCACAGAAAGAGGCCATTGTCCAACCTGATCTGTGCCTGTGTTTACACGCCATGATCGTCTCTCCACACTGCTGTTTCTCTATCAACAGGAATAATGTGTCATTGGTTTCCTGTGTGGTAACTTTGTGGAATTAAGAGGGAGCATGCTAGCACTGAATCAAATGATTATGTTACACAGCTATCAAACGTGCACAGCTAGATGGACCTCCACATTTTATTAGTTTCCACTGATTAAGCATCATAATTAGTCCTCTGCCTTTAACTACAATCTCTGTTGTCTCATTCTGTGCTTCCTTCCCAGACAGTTTGGCACGAGTGAGAGTAGCAGGTGGAATATCAATGCACCGCAAACAAAGCAGAAAACAATCTGGATGTGAACACTAATGGATATTGCAGATATTTATAACATATTAACTTGATCCAATTATTATTGTTTTAGCTATCTCCAAGCAATACAGAAATCAATTATTATCTCCAGGCTATGACTAGCCCAAAAATGTTTTCTTGAATTGTTTAACATATTAAATTGATTCAAGGGCAGCAGCCACCTTCTTTCTTCCCCTTTTAATTTCATTGTAGACTCATGGCTTTTTCTTATTCATTCATGGGATATGTGTGTCACTGAATAGGCCAGCATTTATTGCCCATCCCTAATTGCCCAGGGGACAGGTAAAAGTCAAACACATTGTTGTGCGTCTGGAGTTACATTTAGGTCAGATCAGGTAAGGATGACAGCTTCCTTTTCCGAAAGACAGTAGTGAACCACATGGTTTTTTAAAAAATAAAATCAACAATTGATGATGGTTTCATAGTCATTAGACTCAGAATTCTAGATTTAAAAAAATCAAATTCTGCCATCTGCCATGACAGGATTTGAACACTGGGCCCCTGGGTCTCTGGATTAATAGTCTAGTGTTAATTGTCAAAGCATCGAGTATCAGAAGATATTTAGCAAGTCAGTTATAAAATACAAAACAGGAGTCACAGGCTAAGTCTAGTTATTCTACAGGAAAATGCATCACTACTTTTCAGTGCTTTTCTTGTTGAAGGAACAGTGAAAATGATGAGTGTAATTCTGGGGAACCATGTATTACTATATATCATATCATTTCCTAATGCAATATCTGCATGGAGCACCGAATATTAACCAAGTGCCTCTCCTTGAATAACATTAAGAATTAACTAACTGGTGCGAGAGAAGGAGAGTATGCCCTCTGCAATCTGGTCCACTTTGAGTTTGAACTAAATAGCCTCAGAGTAAATATTTTGGAGATAAAAACTGAAATAATATCATCCGGAAACACACAAAAGAATCTAATGTACTACCTCTTCAATTAGATTTGTTCATATTTGGGACTATGCAATCAAACTTGTATTAGCATACAGAAGAAACAATGACATGCATGGGAGAAAAATCCCAGGCAAAGACTTAAATCCAAAATGAGTACCCAATATAACTTATGGTCACAGGACACAGCAATACATCTCTGATCTGTTTCAATTTGATGGTTAGACCTGAGTTATTACATATCAGCTCTTGGTGATGTGGGACTGGATTTAATGATTCCAATGTGGATGCTACCCACTGGTTGGAGAACTGAAAGGAAAATTGCTTTTGTGGAGGGAGTGCTGGCCAAATCAAGTCTCTGTCAGCCACTGATCTGTCCAATATCAGACTTTTCCTGGGATTCAGGACCTTAGGCAGAAATCCTGTCCCTTGGAGGCTGCTGGACCATTCTAAGCATGGACTGTGCATTACTGACAGTGTCACCAGGCAGCTGCTATCCAATAGATTGCCTCATGGACCACTGTTGAACTTTTGACTCAGGTGAGTGAGGGCAAAATGGCAGTCATGGTGGGAGGGATTGCAGAAGGAATGAGCAGGGGGTGGGTGTGAGACAGGATTAGGGAGGGGGTGGTCAGGTTTTGGGGGGGGCCGCAGTGGGATGGAGTTGGAGCCAAGGACAGGCAGGCAGCTTGCCTCCTTCCCAAAGCCCTACCATCCATCAGACACAGAGGGTCTGACAGCAAGAGAAGTTTAACCTGGTAAGCCACTTGCAAACCTGAGGCAGTTTGCTTGGCATCCTTTGGGAGTCGTGAGAAACTCACCTGACTCTTAGTTAATCCCTGAGCCACCATTACATTCCAATGGATTCAGGTATAATTGATGCTAATTAGCTGAATAAGCCTAATTAACATCCCACTATCAGCAAGTCGGTTTCACACATTGGCTCTTCTTATGTGTGATTTATTCACAGAAGACTTTACCCTCACTAGGGAAGATGGGACCACTTGGGTCCATCAACCATATTTCTCACCATAATGTGTAGCTTAAATTCCATCCAAGGAGGTCACATCATACCAGCAGTTTGACACTGTGAATGCTTGAAATGTCATTTTAGTAAATTCATGAGTTTTTCTAATATATTTGAACATCATAGCTTAATCTAGCAGAAAAACCATCTTTGTTCTCAGAAACCCAGATGCTGTCTTTAAATTAAGAAGTCGAACAGTCTAGCCTTTTAAAAATGTCTGGCCATAGTGGATGCAGTTACCCTAGCAACCATAAAGCACATGAAAAAGAATTACTAACCAGCATGAATCGTCAGAGCAGGAAGAAAACCATCTTGCAATATTTTCAGAGCCCTTTAGCATAGTTTGATTAAGACTGAAATCAGCTCACGAAAACCAGACAAGATATATTCATTCACTGTCTAAATAAATTTATAAAGCACCAAGATGCCATCTCAATTTTTAAAAGTAAAATCAATAGATTTTGCAATCATGGAGAGGTGCAAAGCTCAAATTTTATCACTTCATGCCATTTTTCAATTAGTATTAAATCACAACTAATGATTTATCAGTAGATGGTTGCATATATCCTTTAGTTAAGAGTCCAGATCAAAGCCTTTTACTATCATTGTTGATAATTGTAACACCTAATGGATAAATAATCCAGCTTGTCACATGACATTTAAACATTCAAAGTTACCACTCCTGATTACTACAGTCTGATTCTAAGATTGACATTATCAGTTGATCAAAACGTCACACTGCAGCACACTGCAGTGATTACAGTTTAAATGCTTGCAAGGTTACTACTTTATTTTTCATGCATTAAGTCAAATTCTGAGAAAGCAAAACAAAGAGATGTCCGTAGTTAAGTTAAAGCGCATCACATTACGAGCAGCTTAACAATATTCATTACACATTTTTGTTTCACAAGCATAATACTGTCAATAAATAGTCATGCATTACATGCCATTTACTGTGATAAAAAAATGCTGGTAATATCATGGTCAGCTTGCGTATGTCAAAGACAGTCTTGCAAGCAACTCTACATAAAGATGCAGACTCAAAGCTGCCATTTCTTTTCGACCAGTACATCGTTTTCCTGCTAAGCCTTTACATGCTTTATTAATGGGGATGAAGAGGCTGCTTCTTGCATAACTAAGCACCGCACATTAAAAGGATTAATAAATTCATAACAGCAATAGGTGGGTTAATACAAGCTGCAAGCTTCTCATGCATGTAAACAGCACTTCTTCCGACAACCAAGAAATGACTGTCTGAATTTCTGACATTCAGTCCCTTAACCACTCGAGGTATTGGCACCGTATCTGTCATCAGAACATGGTTGCCACTGTCTAAAAGATTAATGTAGGTCAGATTCACCTCCATGCATAACCTTTCGACAAACATGCCATGTTAATCTCTGCAATGCTCAAATGTGCAGCTGAGTAGCGTGCACATTGCAGTGGCAAGGTTGTGCTCTGCAATGACTGTGATGGAAAGAGCTACCTGAAAGGTTTCACAGTGCCATTTCATTTCCATGCTGCTCTGTCCTGTCTGGCTACCAAGTGACCGCTGCGTGCATAAAGCTTTCTTTAATTCTTAATGGAAATCCTTGAAAATTTAGTCCATCCTCTGAAATCAATACTTCTGACAGGAGAGCTCCCTGACTCAGTGGGAGATCAAAATGATAAATTGCCTCCGCATCAGCCTGGCCTATCAGTGCCCTGCACACAGATGGGCGAGGGAAGACACAAAGCAGCTTCATCAGTCACGTGTCATCCAATGACCAATGTTTGTCAGAGGCTGCTGCAGGAAGGATTGCAGCAGTTTGTTCTGCATACGAGATGTATTATACATCACCAGCATCTAATCCTCTGACAAACGCTTAAAACAAAATTTGGAGTTCTGAACTCAAAACTCAGAAGGGGAAAAACCCACCTTCGGCAGTTAAAAAAGAAATGAAAATAAGAAATGCACAATTTACTGTCACGTAATCACTGATACAAAAATCCATAATCAGATGAGTACACTTGAAGTAAATGTAGTCCTGTAATACGTGTCACTCTCTTATAGATCTTTTACAGTCTAAAATTATTGAAAATTGGAAATCTCAAGCATAAACGAGCCAAATTAACAAGCCATTAATGATTAATGCATTGTTTTCATAATATTCCCTGAGATAACGATCATAGCTCAAGAGATAAATTCAGAAGAGGTGGAAGGTGCTAAAACGGGAATTTCTGTACTGTAAAGGATAGTAAATGGATCTGAGACATACATTTTAAAATAATTCTATGATGCACATACAACTGAGAGTGGAAAACTATATTGGGACACAATACAATACCAGAACCATCTGAATACACTACCTAAACTGATCTAGGTGACAATTAGTCAGCAGAAACCAGTAAATCCAATTCTAAAAAGGAGTAATATGCAAACAATAAGATGTTGTCCTGGAAATGCAATGTTGAACATACATTCATGTATCCAGAGGAAGCATAAACTGGGCAAACTGTTCAAAGGTATCTCAGCTGTGTCAGATGCACTTTTAAAAGGACATTGTTGAGCAACAATAAAATGCTGGCCCTTGTATTTGCCACAAGCAAAATTAAAAGGGTACATTTCCAAACATAATTCAGTGGCAACCTGGACAAATGGTGCACTATTCTCATCCATGTTTTGCCTAAATCCAGTACATATTACGGCCCTTGATGCAGAGTTAGAAAAGGAGGAGGCTTAGTTCTATATCCTCTGTCATACTTTGACCCACGACCTTCATCCAAATGTGGACAAACGAACAGAACTTCATAAGCGAAGCGAGAATTGATTGTTGGTTCCTTCAAGCCCAAAGTGATCTCGTTTGGATCAGGATGGCTATGTTTCTGGTTCTTTTGGATGATTCTTGTTAAGTAAATAGAATGAAGTTTACTGCATTACTGGAACTATTTACAGATAATATGAATGCAGAAAATATTACTATAGAGACTGTTCAGAGCAAACTAGTCTTCGGTTTGTTTCCTAAAGATTCCTTCTTTAATCTGTCCAAGTTGCTGTTATTTCCACACAGTGGTAGTACCCTGGCAGATAATCAAATCATATCCCTTTCAGACCTATATACTGCATGAGCATTTAACCTTAACATCAATACAGCATTTGACTAAGTATGGAACCAAGGACCCCAACAATACTAGTATCAATGGGGATTCAGCGAAAACTCTCGACTGGTATAAACCATACTTAGCACAAGAGAAGATGATTTTGCTTGCTGAAGATCAAATATCCAAGTCCTAAAACATCACTGCAAAGGTTTGAGGGAGGTGTCTAGAGTCCAACCATCTCCAGCTGCTCCATCAATGCCCTTCAGAATGGGATGTTTGATCATTATTGCACTCCATCAGCATGGTCATTATCCTTGGATACTGAAATGGCCTATGCCTAACAATATCCGTCAAACATTGAGAGCGTGGTGCTGTAAAAGCACAGCAGGTCAGGCAGCATCCAAGAAGCAGGAGAATTGACGTGTCGGACAAACATCTTTCATCAGGAATGAGGCTTGTGAGCGGAAGGGGTGGAGAGATAAATGGGAGAGGGGTGGAGCTGGGGAGAAGGTAGCTGAGAGTGCGATAGGTAGATGCAGGTGGGGGTGATGGTGATAGATCAGAGAGGAGGCTGGAGTGGATAGATGGGAAGGAAGATGGACAGGTAGGACAAGTCATGAGGGTGGCGCCAAGTTGAAAGGTTGGAACTGGGATAAGGTGGGGGGAGGGGAAATGAGCAAACCAGTGAAATGCATATTGATGTCATGGGGTTGAAGGGTCCTGAAGCAGAAGATCAGGTGCGCTTCCACCAGCCGTCGGGTGGTTAGGGTGTGGCGATAGAGGAGGCCCAGGACCTGCATGGCACTGATGGAGTGGGAGGGGGAGTTAAAGTGTTCAGCCACAGGGTGGTGAGGTTGGTTGGTGCGGGTGTCCTGGAGGTGTTCTCTGAAGTGCACTGCAAGTAGGCGTCCTGTCTCCTCAATATAGAGGAGACTGCATCAGGAGCAACATACAGTAAATGACTTGTGGAAGTGCAGATAAAACTCTGATGGATGCGGAAGGCTCCTTTGGGGCCTTGGATGGAGGTGAGGGGGCAGATGTGAGCACAGATTTTGCAATTTCTGCGGTTGCAGGGGAAGGTGCCGGGAAGGGAGGGTTGGTTGGTGGAGGGCTTGAACCTGACAAGACAGTCACGGAGGGAATGGTCTTTATGGAAAGCGATAGGGGAGGGAAGGGAAATTTATCTCTGTTGGTGGGGCCTGTTTGTAGTGGCGAAAATGGTGGAGGATGATGCAATAGATACAGAGGTTGGTGGGGTGGAAGGTGAGGACCAAGGCGGTTCTGTCATTGTTGCGGTTGGACGGGTGGGATTTGAGGGTGGAGTTGCGGCAAGTGGATGAGATGTCATGGATTAGAGTGGTGCTGGAAAAGCACAGCAGTTCAGGCAGCATCTGAGGAGCAGTAAAATCGACGATTCGGGCAAAAGCCCTTCATCAGGAATACAGGTAGAGTGCCTGCAGCGTGGAGAGATAAATGAGAGTAGGATGGGGTTGTGGAGAAAGTAGCATAGAGTACAATAGGTGAGTGGGGGAAGGGATGAAGGTGATAGGTCAGGGAGGAGGG
>NC_057718.1:50862949-50900403 GCF_004010195.1 Chiloscyllium plagiosum
GCGTGGACCTGACCAGGTAGTCACGGAGGGAATGGTCTTTGTGGAAGGCGGAAAGGGGTGGGGAGGGAAATATATCCCTGGTCGTGGGGTCTGTTTGGAGGTGGCAGAAATGTCGGCGGATGATTTGGTTTATGAGAAGGTTGGTAGGGTGGAAGGTGAGCACCAGGAGCGTTCTGTCCTTGTTACGGTTGGAGGGGTGGGTTCTGAGGGCGAAGGTATGGGATGTTGACGAGATGCGTTGGAGGGCATCTTTAACCACATGAGAAGAGAAATTGTGGTCTCTAAGGAAGGAGGCCATCTGGTGTGTTTTGTGGTGGAACTGGTCCTCCTGGGAGCAGATACGGTGGAGGCAGAGGAATTGGGAACACGGAATCCCTATTGTACTCTATGCTACTTTCCCCCCACCCCCACCTTCACCCTCCTCTCATCTATCTCTCCACCCTTCAGGCACTCTGCCTGTATTCCTGATGAAGGGCTTTTGCCCGAAAAGTCGATTTTACTGCTCCTCGGATGCTGTCTGAACTGCTGTGCTTTTCCAGCACTCCTCTAATCCAGAATCTGGTTTCCAGCATCTGCAGTCATTGTTTTTACCGAGATGTGGTGGAGGGCATCATCAAGTATAGAGTCATAGAGATGTACATGATGGAAACAGTCCTTTCGGTCCAACCCATCCATGCTGACCAGATATCCCCAACCCAATCTAATCCACCTGCCAGTACCCGGCCCATATCCCTCCAAACCCTTTCTATTCATATATCCATCCAAATGCCTTTTAAATGTTGCAATTGTACCAACCTCCACCACTTCCTCTGGCAGCTCATTCCATACACAGACCACCTTCTGTGTGAAAAAGTTGCTCCTTTGGTCTCTTTGATATTTTTCCCCTTTCACCCTCAACCTATGCCCTCTAGTTCTGGACTCTCCCAAAAAGACTTTGTCTATTTATCCTATCCAAGGTATTAAGTAAATGTGGAATTAAGTAAGCAAATATGGTAACGTACCAAAAACTGTGGACATTTTCGATAAATAAATACCAACGTTACTTCCCTGTTTCTTTTACTGAGTTGTACAGCATAGAAGAGGCCCTTCAGCCCATCAGATCAGTGCTGACCTATATACACCAATGCCACTTTTTGGCTCAGAGCTTTGAATGTTATGACATTTCTAGTGCTCATCCACGAACTTTGCAAAGGTTTAATTTCGAGTTTGTTTTTTATGAGGTTACATTTCCTAAGAACCTGTCAAGCATTGCATTTGATTCCCAGTATACAATGGATTAAAAAGAAAGCCTTTCCTCATATTCCCTCTAAATGTCCTGCTCTTCACCTTAAAATTATAGCCTCTCATTACTGGCTCTAGGGAACAGCGCTTCCTATGCACCCTGTCTATGCCCCTCAACCTTATGCTCAATCAGGTTCTCCTCACGGCCATATTTGCTCTTAAGAAAACAACCAGAGTTTGTCCAACCTCTCTCTCCATAGCTAAAATACTCCAAACCAGGCAATGCTCTGGTGAATCTCTTCCACTCTAACATTTTTCTTTTCGTGTCATGACCAGAACTGCACACAGTACACTAGCTGAGACCTATCCAAAGTATGGGTCACATTTGGTTGCTCACGTTCTCATTTTAAAACATCACATTCTCAGTCCTACTGCAACCAATTCCAAATGAGAGTTGTTGGGATTCAACATTTACGTTTTACTAAAATGCTCCTGCAGTGGCTCAATGGTTTAGACTGAGTGATTGAACTGGAGATTCTCAAAGGTTTAGTTTCACTACATACTGAATTAGATTGTCTCAGCACAGATTAAAATAGAAATGCCACAAATGGTTTCAGCATCGCTTGATGAGGGAGGAGATATAAAAGCTCAGGCTTATGGTTCCAGATATCTACAGGAATGTCTACTCAGCTGTGGGATAGGATGGCTTCAGGCAAGAATACAGTGATTAACTTAAGGTGAAATTGGATGCTGACATTTGTCGTTCCTGGAAAGACAAACAGATGCCTGGACATTGCAAAAGCTGCTGATGATCAGATAGGAAAAAACTAGCAAAAAATCCCTGCAGAACTACATTTCAATTATATCAATACAGATGGGCAAAAAGTACAAGTTTAGAGTTGTCAAGTACAAATTTAGGACAAGAGCAATAAATATTTTATACCGAAGTTAGCTTCTAGCTGGAAAAGGTGCCAGGAAGGATGATTTACACCATCATGCTCTGGCAAGAGCATGTATTCTGCATGGATCAAATTGAATAGGCTCTCTTCATGGAATCTGGTGATCTTCTGTGAAAAATTAAGGAAAGCTCATTTTTAGTAAAACAATAAATACCAGCTTTATTCTTTGTAAGTTTTTTGCTGCTGGCAGTCCTGTACCATAGGTTACTCCATCAATAGCAACCGAGGCTCCAAAAACGTCACTTGGATTGGGAGGGGAAATTGTGGTTTTTGAAGAAGGAGACCATCTGGTGTGTTCTGTGGTGGAATTGGTCCTCCTGGGAGCAGATACGGCGGAGGCGGAGGTTATTCCCAATTCTCCTGCTTCTCGGATGCTGCCTGACCTGCTGTGCTTTTCCAGCATTACACTCATGACTCTGAGCTCCATCATCTGCAGTCCTCACTTTTGGCTAATATCTGTATGACATTCAGGCTTAGGTTGATCAATGACAAATACAGTTATGCCACACAGTTCCAGATAATGACCACCTCAAACAAATGAGAATTTAGCCATCTCTGCTTAAGATTCAATGGCATAGTCATTATTGAAACATCCCCTTGGAGATTACATTGACCAGAAACTGAATTAGACCAGTCATTTAAATACTGTGACAACAAGAGCAGGTCAGAGAAACTAGTAAGTTATTAACCTCCCATTTTCCCAATTCACAGCCACCAGTTCCATAGCACAATTCAGGAGTGGAACGGAATACCTTAAACTTGCCTGGCGGCTCCAAGAACACTAAAGAAGTTTGATACTACCCAGCACAAAGTAGCCTGTTTCATTGGCACCCCATCCACACCATCGAAATTCACTTCTCTCATGAACAATCCATAATGACAGCTGCATTGTTAACTCTAAGATGCACTACAACACTACACCAAACCTCTTTCAATCACACCTTTCAAGTCCACAGTGTCTACCACCTAGAAGGACAAGAGTATGGGAGCAGTACTACTTATACGTTTCCCTCCAAGTCACACACGCCATCTTGACTTGGAGTTATTGTGCCATATCTTTGCTGTGGTTGGATCAACATCCTGGAACTTCTTTCCTAATAACACCAAAAATGTACCTACACAAGTACTACAATACTTCAAGAAGGTGAATCACCATCACTTCCTTTGAACAATTATGGATGGGCAATACATGTTGATCTAACCAACAATACTCACAATCTGTGAATGAATAAAAAGACCCTCAGTCATTACAAAGGTTGACAGGGCTTGTTGTTTGATGTCATGCTGTTACAAATGATGAAACACTTTCCAAAGTGGAAAATCACAGTGATCAAAAATAACTGTCTTAGATCAAAATATTATAATGTTAATATTCACATTTCCAAAACTGATTTAATCATCATTGTGCTCATTAATTTTTTTCTGGTAATCCAAATATTACATTGATCTTCAACTTAAGTTATTTTTATTGTTATATTTGCCTAATGTTCAATACTTTCTGTCAAAGATTTTAATGATTTACTTCTACCAAGACATAAACATGGATAAAAGCAAGGAATTGTGTCAACCTCAGAGTTAGAGGGAACACCAAGTGATATGCATGTACTCCTTTTCTTTCCATCCTTATCACTTTAACTTGCAGTTTCTTCCTCCCTTTTTCCATACATTTCCTATTATTTGCCTTGCTATGGGGCATTTTTGCTTTAGAAAACTGCTATAAATTCACTTTTATAAGGATTTCTTGCTCTTTTGAGGCTCAGGTAATTGCATTGAACCAGAATTGAACTTTGTATTGCATTTAATTTGTTGGATTTGACATGAATTAAGTGATGTCGATGCTAGATGCCCAAAATGGAGAGCTGTTGCATGGAATCCAATGACTTTGCTGCATATATAATGATGCTGATTAAGCTTTCTCTACTTTCACACAATTAAAACAGCACAAAAATTACTTATTGTATTGGATGCTCACAATACAATTTCACCAGTTTTCTCATCTCCACTCTCTCCAATTCATCTCAGATCCAACCCTCCAACTTGACACTGCCACCTTGAACTGTCCTACCTGTCCATTTTCCTTCCCACCTATCTGCTCCACCCAATCTCCATCACCCCCACCTATCGCTATCCCTGCTACCTTCTCCCACCTCCTATTTATCTCACAGCCTCTCCTTCCAACACCACCCCTGCTCCCCCCAAAACACACACAGTGCCTGACCTGCTGTGCTTTTGGAGCACCACACTTTTCCTTTCTGATCTCCAGCCTCTGCAGTCCTCACTTTCTCCTGCTCACAAGACAACCCAATCTGGATCCAGTGTATTCTCAAAAGATGAAAATAGCATTTCAGATCTCAGATATGCATGTGGGTGGCACAGTGGTTAGCACTGCTGCCTCACAGCGCCTGAGACCCGGGTTCAATTCCCGACTCAGACGACTGACTGTGTGGAGTTTGCACGTTCTCCCCGTGTCTGCGTGGGTTTCCTCCGGGTGCTCCGGTTTCCTCCCACAGTCCAAAGATGTGCAGGTCAGGTGAATTAGCCATGCTAAATTGCCCGTAGTGTTAGGTAAGGGGTAAGTGTAGGGGTATAGGGGTTGCGCTTCGGCGGGTCGGTGTGGATCTGTTGGCCCGAATGGCCTGTTTCCACACTGTAATGTAATCTAATCTAATTTCAGCATCATCACACAATATTGTACAGATAGATACAGAGTAAGATTCTTTGAAAATTAAATGGGATATTTTACTGCCCTTACCTTATTTTCACACATCATTCCCAAGTATTTGACCGGAACAAAATAAACACCATTGTGAAATAACTACTGATCACATAACCAATCCTTTGAAAACATAATTCGATTTATGTTTTAACATTTCTCAAAATAGTTGCACATAATTTGAAATGCCTCTAGTACAGTAGAAGGTGGAGAAATAAGGATAAATAACAGGCAGGCTTGGACTGATGCTATTTCTTCAAGATGAATCAGAATTGAAAAATGTCATGCAACTTTTACTAGTCAGTCTGTACTTTTAACATTAACTTTTATGAGAATGTTGCCAGAAATGGACAATTTTAACTATGAAGAAAGATTGGGAGGCTGGAGTTATTTTCTCTAGAATTCAGGAAACTAAGGGGAGATTTAATTGAGGTTATAAAATTATGATGGGTCTGGATAAATTTTTTAAAAAGCCTATTTTCCTCAGCAGTGAACATTAAACCAAGAGGCAAAGACTGAAAATAAATGGCAGAAGATTAGAAGGGAGTTGAAGGCAATTTGTATTAGCCAGACTGGGATGAAGGTCTCCAACTCACTGCCTGAAAGGGAATATAAATAGAATAGAAATGTATGTTTGTTTCTAGCAGTGCAGGAAAATGCCACCTTCTCGGAAGATAGAATGTCACCAGAAGGTGATGGTAAATAGTTTGTCCCCTTAACAAGCCTATACTGCCAGACACAATAAAAAGAGTATTTTAAACTCGGATAAGGTAATTTATCTCTCCACTCTGCAGGCAACCTGCCTCTATTCCTGATGAAGGGCTTTTGCCCGAAACATTGATTTTCCTGCTCCTCAGATGCTGCCTGACCTGCTGTGCTTTTCCAGCACCACTCTAATCTAGACTAAGGTAATTAGCCTAGTCCATAGGGCACATGAGTCGATTGGCCTCTCTCCATTAGGGAAAACACAGGCTTATTTTGCTTGAGCAGTATATTCTACAATAAGACCAACAGCAAGGAAACATCCCTCCAAGAACTACCATAGCTATTGTTGAGATTGAACTCCTGATACTGGATCATCCTGCACAATGTGGGCGGCACGGTGGCACAGTGGTTAGCACTGTTGCCTCACAGCGCCAGAGACCTGGGTTCAATTCCCACCTCAGGCGACTGACTGTGTGGAGTTTGCACGTTCTCCCCGTGTCGGCGTGGGTTTCCTCCAGGTGCTCCGGTTTCCTCCCACAGTCCAAAGATGTGTAGGTAAGGTGAATTGGCCATGCTAAATTGCCCGTAGTGTTAGGTAAGGGGTAAATGTAGGGGTATGGGTGGGTTGCGCTTTGGCGGGTCGGTGTGGACTTGTTGGGCGGAAGGGCCTGTTTCCACACTGTAATCTAATCTAATCCAATCTAATGTTCTTATCAGTGAGCTAACTGGACTTAAGACTGAACTAGAGTGCTTCAATTTTGGAAGAGTACATTAATTCACAATAAATAAGGAAACAAAACTGAAGTATGACTTGCTATAACAAACAGTTGTATTTAGCTTTAGACCTGCCACTACTGGAGGTCAGCCAAGTTCCAGATCAAAATGCTTGGAAGATAGTGAACATGACAGAGGCATTTAGAAGGGGATTAATATAAAATAATGAAGCAAAGAAAAATATTTACATCCTCATTTACTGTGCTAAATATATTTTATGTGAAGCTTAATCCATAAGTATAATCCATAAATAGATTTCAAACAGTTGAGGAGAACTTTAATGAGGAGTGAATATAGACAGTGAAATGAATGGCAGGGGTGGTAAAATGACGCAGATGAACAGGTCTTATATTGATTCTGTAAACAGCCTAATGTAAACTGATTTCATTGTAATATAGTTGATTCAACTAAAGCATACACCTAATTTGGTCTGTAGATAGAAACAGATAAATCACTTTTGAACAGTACTCAAAATGTATTCCTCTGATCCAAACGTTTTCCAGTTGTAAATGCGTTAATATTTTTCATACTGACATTTCAAATTACCCATTCATATTTTATTTCCCACCATCAGCCACCATGCTCAAACAAAAACAATGGTGGACTATGTGTTTTGGATTTCTTTGTTACATGCAATTCATAAAATTTAAGCATTCCAATCTTCTAGATTGTTTTACCTAATAAGAGTCATATGCCAGCCCCATCAGATCATATTTGTTCTGTGGTAGCGGTGTTGATGATAAAGACTCAACATGGTGTACGTGTTTTATTGCAGTGATCTGCTCATTCAATTATTCAATAACAGAAGCAATTACTTGAGCAACTCTACAAATTATGAATACACATATTTTTAAATAATATCTTTGAGAAAATATTTATTAAAATGAGTGCACACATTATACTAATTTTTGATGAGTCACAGCCAGAGTGTACAGCAAAGCTTTGCATCGTATCAGTGAATTGGAGGAAATAAGGGAAGTTGAGAACATGAATGGGTTATAATATAAAACAGGATAATCCTTTAACACTTATCTTTTCAAACACAACTTAGATTTGCAATTTTAGCTTGTAAGAAAGAAGCTTTTGTTAATTCTAAGTTTGAAGTAATTTTAAAATCTTGAACAAAAATGAACTGACTTGTCAATTCTTTTGCTTCTACCATTTCTTTACCACTGTGTCATGCTTACAAACAATACGGTCAGTCAAAACGCATTGAGGAAAGAACTTGCATATTTGAAACCCTGTTAATTATCAATTAAATAATTGATTTGTCATTATACTTATAGCTTATTTAGTCAACAAATAAAAGTAAATTAAACTAAATATGACTTTTGTTTTTAAAATTTCCATCTAAAATATTGAAATGTAAATAATAGGAAAAGAACACAGAATTAAGAAAGTTGAAAATAGTCATTTTTAACATATTTTAACAGTTAATGGTAATTTTTGAATTAATATGGGATTGCAAACTTCATCTGCCCATTTGAATCATAGAATCTCTACAGTGTGGAAACAGGCCATTTGGCCCAACAAGTCCACACTAAACCTCTGAAGAGTATCCCTCACAGATTCATTCCCCAACCGTATCACTCTACTAATGCACCTGGCCTACACATTCCTGAACATTATGGGCAATTTAGCATGGCCAATTCACCTAACCTGCACATCTTTGGATGTGTGAGGAATTCAGAGCACTCAGAAGAATCCACACAGACACAGGGAGAATGTGCAAACTTCAGACAGACAGTTGCCCGAGGCTGGAATCAAACCTAGTCCCTGGCGCTGTGAGGCAACAGTGCTAACCACTGAGCCACTGTGCATTATTAGCTTGTTTATTTATATATTTTTTAAAGTTTATCTCCAGTACAAAAGATAATCAATTACAAATTGAAAAAATATTTTACCTTTTTTTTAACAGGACTTCTCAACTCTTTTCTTTCGAGAGTATCCCTGTCAAAAGATAAAGGCTCCATGGATCCATTGTAGCATAGCAGAACTGTTTTGTGGTACCCACGAGGTGCAGCATGAATTTTCTGCCATGGCATCCCAAATAGAAAATTGGGTGGTATATTACTCACATAAACACAAGGCCTTCTTCTGAAAATAAAGGTCAGACTTTAGGGCTGACTGTCCTTTGCTTGAATGATACTTGATGTGGCTAAGACCTAGATCTGGTTACTCCTGGGCATTTTGATCAGTTTCTCCTGCCACACTTGACTCTTTAACAGTTGGCACAGATAAACAACACTGAGCTGAGTAAAGAATGAAAGGTGAAACCCGTGATGACTCGCTGACATTATCTGATTCATTCTCTCACCATTTTCCCCCTAATATGGATTTCAAAACCCTATTCATCTTTTGCTCTACTTTCTAGCTTTAAGCATAAAAGCAGGAGACAGTGCACCTCAGGGCCTGCCAGTAAATGACTCCTCTCCAAACTATTGTTAATCTAAAAGAGGAGAGTGGATGTGGTTGCTGTTGCAGCAACAAATTAAGTCAACTTTCTGTCAGGGTGTGAAATTAAAATGCCTTTCTTGGTGGTGGGGAAAAAGAAAAAGATAGCCTGTTTAAAGGTCTCAAATGGATACCAGTGAAATCAAAAGTACCAGCATGGCTTTCCTCATTGGCTCTATTCATTCAATAAGAGGCCGAAAGAAGATCTTATTCTTGACAAATCTACATTTGGCGCAATGCTTTAAAATTGTTCATGGATCCTTTGGGGGCTACTGATGCTTTATACGGTATATAGAATTTGATCCAAGTTTAGCATTTACTCATTGAGCTTTACAAAAAACACCCTTAATTTTAAATACAGAAATTATTTTAGTCTTGTATGTCTTAGTTCCAACATATGTTCTGCGCTAATGTTTGGGTGTGGTATGGGGTGGAGGAGTGGGGCAGGGGAGTGACTTGCCTCTACTCTCTGGTGAAGATTGGCAGAAGTGTGTTGCATCTCATTTGTCTCATTGTAGTTTGCATTTTGCCAGTATCTACCTTCTGCAGGGGGCAGAAGTCTCAGCCCCTGAAGTCAGTAAATGCTTAATTGTTGAAATTGTTCCAATTTTAATTGGATACATTTCTATATATTCGACAGATCAATGAATATGAGGATCGTGCAGAAAAAGAGTGTTGAATTAGAAGATCAACCATCAAGACTGAAGGGTGTACATCTGCTCTGAATTCTATGCTCTTGTGATCTGAGCAATGTGTGCGAAGAACTTGTGGAACAGATGTCCTTCTGTTCTGAATGCCAATCTGTCCATCTTAAAATGATGTGCAGATTCGGTGGATTGGCTATGCTAAGTTGCACATCGTGTCCAGGGATGCGCAGGCTGGGTGGGTTAGCTACAGTAAAATACAGGGTTACAGGGATAGGGTCAAGAGTGTTCTGCTGGAAAAGCATAGCAGATAAGGCAGCATTTGAGGAGCAGGAGAATCAACGTTTCAGGCATAAGCCTGTTATCAGGAACCCGAAACATCAATTCTCCAGCTCCTCGGATGCTGCCTGACCTGCTGTGCTTTTCCAGCACCACAGTCTCGACTCTGATCTCCAGCATCTGCAGTCCTCACTTTCTCCGTACAGAGATAGGATAAGGGCTTGGATCTGGGTGGAATGCTCTTCAAAGGGTCAGTATGGACTTGAAGGACCGAATAGCCTGCTTCCACACTGTAGGGATTCTATGATTCTATGAAGCCATCTGGAATTACAGGAGTTTTTTGTTAAATACCAAGCTACAATTCTAAACAAAGAGAATAGAACACGGGACATTGAGAAGATTCCTAGATCATGGATAGCAGCAATGGAAGTCAAAGTAAAGAGGAAAGATGTTATAGTTCCATGCCTCCAAAGATGAGCTTCAGAAGACATTAGAGCATCTGGTCAGGGAACACAATTCCTGGCATCTGGTCCTGTTATCCTGGTAGCAGGATTACAAGAAATCTAATAGGCTCACACAGATGGCCAAATCAATGAAGGTGCATAAGACCTTTGACGCAACACTCTGTTAGACTCTCTCACTGCATAAAACACCATATCCCCATCACTCACACGGCACCAGTTCCTGGCAATGGACTCATTTCTAACACCAAAATACATCACCCAGCTGCACACAGCTAATGCTGCTAGCCTGAGAATCTGCTTCAATGGGTTCCATCTTTTTCCAATATTCAACTTTGACAAATAAATCACCTGAACAGTGTATATAATTGCAACATCTTATCCTCTCCCTCTGCGACAAAGGAATCATGTATTAGAAGGTTGAACGGCAGAAATGATTCCCGGAGATTGACCTCTGTATTTCATAAGTTTTGGGAAGCAAATGGCTCTCCAAATCCTGGGTCAAGCAATAACAGAGTTCATGTCATCCATTGCTGCTGAGGATATTAAGGAATATTGGAGATCAGCCAAGCATTCATATAAATGCCAGCTGAAGAAACAGATGTCTAGCCATCTGCTTCTATGGACACAGTTCATAAAGGACCTTATACTTTGCTGAGCTCCAAGGCACCGATGGATTAGCTCAGCTATTATTTTCACAGATGGAAATGGAGTCGTTTACTTGATTAATTAACAACTTTATGAATTTAAAATATGTTATTTGTTCTTTAAATTATCTATGAGGATAAGTTGGTAATTTTCTTGACTCAACATCCTGAACTGATGGCAAAATCTGTCCCTTGATCTTTGGTATGGACCTGTGCGTCTCAACTTCAGAAAATGGGTATCACATCAAGGATAATCTTGTGGAATCATGGTAGAGTTGATAAGATGTATTATCTAAAATACAAATTTGTAATATCATTAATTGAACATACATAAATGTGTGTGGTGAATTTTGCAAAAAAAAAAAAGACTGATTTTGCAACACTAGCTAAAATAATCATGTTACATTAGGAAGCAAACAGCTGAATGGGTGGTGACTCTGAATCTGCAATACTTTCAGAGGACAAGTGAGCCAGTTTGTCAGTGACAATTATATTGCTGTTTGAAGAAAGAGTCAGAGGGAACATTCCTCTGTCCTCTCTCCCTTCCTTTGAATCCCCTCTCATCACAAAATATGTGTTGAAAACTAACTGAATGGCATCTTAATTCAAGTTCTCAAAGGACAAGTCTGGATTGCCACCACACTATTCAGAAGAAAAGAGAAGCAAAATTCAGTCACCTGTAACTGAAAGGAACCTCAGTGTCAATAGCTTGTGTAGCTACAGTCACTTGAGCTACAGACCAGGGTTTGGAAAATCTGTGAACAAATTGTGTTTTTTTTTAATTTTAACTGCTACTCGTTCAAAGTACTTTTAAGTTAGTGTGTTGTAGAGTCTTTTCTTTTTCTCCGCTAGAATTAAAGATAACTGTGTGAGTGTATGTGCTATTCTTCATGAAGGGTCTTTGTGTATATTTGCACATTTTAATCCTCTTGTCCATAATCTTTGCCTATTTGAATCCTAGAATCATAGAACCCCTACAGTGTGGAAATAGGCCATTCAGCCCACTGATCGATTCTCTGAACAGCATCCCACCCAAACCCAGCCTCCCAAATCCCATCATCATAACCCAACATTTGTCATGATTGATCCACCAAGCCTACACATCCCTAGACATTATGGGGCAATTTACCCTCCGTTGTCAATCCACCTAACCTGCACATCCTTTGGACTGTGGGAGGAAATCGGAGAACCCAAAGGAAACCCTTGTTAACAAGGAGAAGACGTGCAAACTCCACACGTTACCCAGTGATATCGAACCCCGGTCCCCAGCACTGTGAGGCATCAGTGCTAACCATGCAACCACCGTGCTGCCCTCAGTAAGATTTTGTTTGCCTCACTGAGTTTTTTTTTTGCAGTAGGCCATTTGCTTACGTCTTGTTTAAGGATCTTGGCTGAATTGTTTGTATTACTGAGTTATATACAATTTAATATAATATTGGCAATGTCATCTCTTCTCCAAAAATCAAATCAAATTTTGTTATGCTCACTCTCAGAGTGGGGGGAAAGAGGAAATAAATCAGCTCACCCCTTCTAACTGGGTGATAACATTCCATATCTTAAAAATTGAATGAAAAAAGAAACAAAGGGATGATTATTAGCAGCAATGACAATCCAGCCTCTCCTTCTAACTGAAACCCTTAAGTTTTGGTAATGTCCTTGGAAATCTTTTTTGTACCCTTTCCAGAGAGGCAAGAGAGCTACAAAGTGGACATTGGGCCACTGGAAAATGACGCTGGAGAGATAGTAGTGGACAACAAGGAAATGGCTAAGGAACTGAATAATTACTTCGCATGAGTCTTCACAGTAGAAGACACAAGAAATATCCCAGAAATTCAAGAGAGTGAGGGAGCAGAGCTGAGCATGGTGGCCATCACCAAGGAGAAGGTGCTAGAAAAAATGAATAGCCTGAAGGTGGATAAATACCCCTGGACCAGATGGAATACACCCAAGAGTTCTAAGGGAGATAGCTGAAGAGATAGCAGAGGTGGTAGTGGTGATCCTTCAGGAATCACTGGATTCAGAGAGGGTCCCAGAGGAATGGAAAGTTGCTAACATGACACCTCTGTTTGAAAAGGGAGTAAGGCAAAAGATTGAAAATTACAGACCAATTAGCCTAACCTCAGTTATGGATAAGATCATGGAATCCATTGTGGAGGATGAGACTTCTGAATACTTGGAGGTATACGGTAAAATAGGGCAGAGTCAGCATGGTTTCATCAAGGAGAGGTCATGCCTGACAAATCTACTGGAATTCTTTGAGGAGATAATGAGCAGATTGGACCAAGGAGAGCCAATGGTTGTTATCTGCCTGGACTTCAAGAAGGCCTTTGACAAGGTGCTGCACAGGAGGATACTGAGTAAGATGAAAGCATATGGTGTTAGAGACACGGTGCTAGCATGGATAGAAGCTTGGCAGTCTGGCAGGAAGCAGAGAGTGGGATAAAAGGGTCATTCTCAGGATGACAGCCAGTGTTCTGCAAGGCTCAGTGCTGAGCCTTTTCATTTCATACATTAACGACCTAGAGGAAGGAACTGAGGTCACTTTGGCTAAATTTGCAGATGACACAAAGATCCGTAGAGGGTAACAGTGAAGAGACAGGGAGGCTACAGAAGGATTTGGACAGGTTCAGAGAGTGGGCAAAGAAGTGGCAGATGAAATACAATGTGGGAAAGTATGACGTCATGCATTTTGGTAGGAAGAATAGAGACGTGAACTATTTTCTATATTAGGAGAAAATTCAGAAGTCTGAAGTGCAAAGAGACTTGGGGGTTCTAGTCCAGGATTCTCCCAAGGTAAACTTCCAGGTGGAGTCAGTAGTTAGGAAGGTAAATGCAATGATTGCATTTACTTTGAGAGGACATGAATTTAAAAGCAGGGATGTACTTCCGAGGCTCTACAATGCTCTGGTCAGGCCACATTTGGAGTATTGTGCACAGTTTTGGGCCCCATATATCAGGAAGGATGTACTAGCCCTGCAGCATGTTCAGAGGAGGTTCATGAGAATGGTCTCAGAAATGAACAGCTTAACAAATGAGGATTGTTTGAGGACACCGGGTCTATACTCAATGGAGTTTAGAAGAATGAGGAGGAATCTAATTGAAACTCATAGGATACTGAATGGCCTGGACAGAGTATATATTGGGAAGATGTTTCCATTGGTAGGAGAAACTAGGACCCTAGGGCATAGCCTTAGAGTAAAAGGGAGACCTTTTAGAACAGAGATAAGGAGAAACCTCTTGAGCCAGCCAGTGGTGAATCTATGGAACTCACTGCCAAAGAAGGCTGTGAAGGCCAGATCATTGAGTATATTTAAGACGGAGATAGATATGTTCTTGATTGTCAACAGGATCAAGGGTTATGGGGAGAAGGCAGAGAATGGGGATGAGAAATATTTCAGCCATATTTGAATGACAGAGCAGACTCCTTGGGTTGAATGGCCTAACGTATGCTCCAATGTGTTATGGTCTAATGAGAGATGCAAGGGAATATGAGAGTGAATGGAGGTGCTGAGAGACAAAGACTCAAGAATATTCATCATGGGCTCAACTGGACTGATGTCACAGTAAACAGAGCCGGGGTTCTTGCCCTCAGCCTTGTCATCCAATCACCTCAATTGCTGCCTTCGCCTGTCCCTGGAGAAAGTGGGATGGACTTCATTCTGGCCCCCCTTCTGTGGAACGAAATTAAGGTGGACAAGGCCTCTTTTGACAGACACAGGTTTGAGGAGTTGGGAATATTCCAGATTCAGAAAACCAAATCTCCTTGACACATTTCTGGCTGTTAGAATAAAACCAGGATATGTAACAACTTGAAGACTTCTCTACAGGTGGTAGTGACACACTGCAAAATAAAATGCTGCACTTCAATAAATCACAATTTAGTAGAACATGACTAAACTCATTAATAGCGCTTGCTTGTAAGTTTAGACATTCAATGAAAATAGTTGAGTTCCATTTTAAGTTCTAACCTTTCCATGCTTTCAGACTCAGTCCATTATCACAGTCCATAAATTCCTGAACAAAAAATAATCTGCCAGAAATGAAAATAGGAATAAAAATCCCATTACAGAACCTATTGCGGAAAATGTCTGGAAACATCACCTTTTCTATGTTCCTTTAATCCTATCAAAATTCATTTTGATGAATTATTCCTGTTTCCACTAATATTTTGTTTGGCACAGATGCCCTCCATTTATCAATTAGAATGCAGTTTGCTATTTAATCATGGTCCTAAATTAAACAGGGATTTTGTAAATGAAATATTTTCTTCCAAAAAATTACTTTGTAATGAAAACTACTGGTCAAGCTCATAACACCTTTTTGCAACAAGTCATTTTTAATTATGCCATTTACTTGCACTGCACATTTTGTAACAGACTGAAATTATTATTGAGTGAATTGTCGACAACACCTTTATCTTGCTTACACAAACTTCCAAATTGATGGATGGGCTTGTCATGCCATGTAGCCCTTACTAAACATCAGCGTCATTGTAGGGTCTTGTAGAGACAAACTTTACAGTCATTTTGTACCCTTTCTTTATCTTGTAATTTCCCACTGCATCTGTACATTTTTGCTCTCTCTTGACAGTTCCATTCATTTGACTAATTACCACGAGTCTTCAGAGAGTTTTCTTTACAGTGTGTAATCGAGAATACAGACGCCTGGTCTGTTAATGACTTTTAAAGAGAGAGTAGACTTGATATGAATTCAATAAGAGCTGTTAATCATCTTTAAAAAAAACACTTTCAGCATCTGTTTAGTCTGGTGACTGCATCCATCTATTTACATTAAATGGCATTGCATCTTATCTTATTATTCAAAAATGCAGCTGAATAACACATGAATACACAGCTAATTAACAGTTTTATGGAGTATAATTAGATAGAAATGTAATCCAAAGATTAATTTGTGCTGGAATGCAACCAGATGTACAAAATTTTCAGAACATTGATACACACAAGATTCTGAGGGAACTTGACAGAATCAATGTTTTTCTGTTGCAGGAGATTGTCAGGGCAGAAGCCATAAACACAGAATATGTGGTTGTCCATTTAAGATATGAGATAATGAGGAATTTCTTCTCTCAGAGTGTAATAAATCTGTGGAATTCTTTACCATAAAGGAATGCAGAAACTAGATCATGAATCATATTCAGGGCTGAGATAGACAGATTTTTAATCAGACAGGGAATCAAGGATTATGGGGAAAAGAGAGGAAAATGGTCTTGAGGATTATCAAACAGCCATGGTCTCAGTCAATAGTGAGCAGACTCAAGGGGCTGAATATCTGCCTTTGCTCCTATGTCTTATTGAACAGTATAAGGCTAATACAGCTTCAGATAAACCTATTTTAAGATGACAATTTACAATTTATGTTATTGCTGAACAATAATACATTTTGTCAAAGCTTTTCATCTTGCTATTATCAGGATAAGTTGCAAGAAATACCCAAATAAAACAACACTGTGCTGTATGAGAGGAGAGTACTGACTGATTCGCAAGTGGACTCTGAATGGTAGAAGCTTTGGAATGGAAAATACACCCATTAATGATGATGGACAGTTAACTATCAAGTTGGTTTAAATTTTAACAATGTAAGTTAACGTCATGCTTGTAGTGAAGAGTGAATGTATCAAACAGATACAGTGAATGTATCTGTTTGATACATTCTGCCAGACTTTGGGACAGATCGTCTATGCACTAACAACATAATGACTTATTTCTTATTTGTGAGATTGGCAGAACATCTTTTTGGGTTGATGGAAGCTTCCTGATAGTGGCTAATACCACTGACATTACAGAGTACTGGTGTGAAAAAGGTTGCTTTACCCACTATTCAAACTTCAGAGATACTTTACTGAGGGTAATCTGAAGGACACTGGGCATTTTTCAAAACCATTAATGACAACCACACGATTTTGCATGGTGTACATTGAGAAATAATTTTGAAAAGCTATTCATATTGCTACTATGTAGTTGCTACAGGAATGCTGCTCACTACTAAAAGCATGTTGCAGTCATATCCCCTTCAGCAGTTCAAAACTAGCAATGCCCTGCCAGCCAGTGTTTGCAAAGTCAAAACAGTATCCAACATTAGATGTGTTTCTCAAATTGGAGTATGTTTACTGCATAACTCTGAGTGTATGACTAATTAAGCTGACACCAATTTAGACTTGTCTGGCAGCCCACAATATCACACATAAGCATGTGCCAGAAGATTCATATATTAATGTGTAAGGCATTGTTCCTTACAGATAGAAAGAATTATGCACAAAGCACTTTGCTTATTTAAACACACACAAATAGATTACAGCCATTCTTGAGTTCATTACTCAATGCCTTGACCAAAGGCAACCTACCCCATCTAAGATATCAACAAAACCTGGCATTTAACTGTCCGTCATCATTAACTAGTGTAGTATCCATGACAATAAAAATCAGAATCTAGTTGTCAAATAGTCAGCAATCTCCTCTCAAGCAATATTAATGTTTTCCTTTTACATTAGCATTTGTTGCAAATTGTCTGATGAGTGCAAGACATTACATTTTACCAGAATGTATATTTCTTTCAGCACACACAAGATCAGTGTTGATAAGTTATTCCCTTTAAATATCTATGAAAATTTACATCTAAAATAAAGAAAACTTTAACCTCAGGATATTGTTTACAGCTTGGACAGGTGCTAATACTACTACTTTTCGAGAATACTCCAAAAGTTGACAACATTGATCAATACAGTCAATGTGCCCGAAGCTCAAAAGTATTACCATTTTCTTATTATCAGCTACGAATGGAAGTTCGTTGAATTTGTCAAAACGTACAACACATACTAAATGCTGTCACTTGCACGTTAATACAAAAGACTGACTTTCAGCCATACCAACAGATGTAGTGGGATTTAAAAACCTATGCACCAATTAAGGAAGTTCATCAGGAACTGTCACAATGATTGTATTTCTGTTTTTGCTGTCTTAGTCTTGATTATAAATGCAAACTGCAAAGGGAAAACAGTTTTAAAAAGCTCACTGCCACTAAGTAAACTCCAAACTATCCTTTATCTATATATTGAGAGATTAATCTCTCCCATGCTTGGTTTTAAGGTGATTTTCAAAACTAGATTGAAAGTGGACTGGATTTTACACCCACTGTGTTGTTTCCATTCTGACCACATTGTAACTTTGAGTTTAACAATTTTAAGTCTCACCTGCCTTGGAGGTGTATCGTGACATGTCCAAACAGTTGGATTAAAAACAAAACAACTTTCTAGCAATCTCCTGGAATAAGGAACACCTACCATTAGTAATATACTGTCTGTTTGGTGAATTACATGGCTGCTGCAGGACTTAAAGACTTGGAAAGGTAATTTTAAAAGATAGGCTTTTTTGGGAGAAAATTAATCTTGAATCATAAATTTAATCAGAGATTTCAATGGAAAAAGGTGGAAATACAAACTAAGTGATGATTCCTCAAATGTGACTAAGGCAAGTAAAGCAGAAGACTGTGGCATTTAAATGCTCCAATCAGCACTCAGAAAATGTGGATGCATGTCTACAGCATACTTAGAAATCTCAATAGAATAGTCTTGGTAGAGTCCATTTTACCATGCTCCTGTGAAGCCTTGGGAACTAGCATTATGTTAAAACTGTTACATAAGCTGTTGTTCATTGAGGCAACATTGAAGCCATTTCTGAATCAAAGGCAAACAACTCAATGAAAAAATTAAAAATACCAATTACTGTAAAGTGATCCCGACTAACATATTTGAAACCAGTTCAAGCTGCTTTAAGATCACAGAATGCAACAAACCTCCTTTGCACTTTGATATTTTATATTGTTGATCCTTCAAGGTAAGTCATCTTCACCCTCTGAGCTGTTTGAGTTGCTACCAGAACCCTTAAGTGAAACCTTCAGAGTCACCTCATAGAGCTTCCTTTGACAGGCATGAGAATGCATTCCAGATTCATGCACTTCATGGAAGATTTGCTTTGGTAAGCACGTGTCAGACATTCCAGCAAAATGACCAACCAAACTAGTTTGTTACTGTCTCAATATGCTGCAGATACTTAGTATGTCAGCTCAATTGATCACTACAGTGTCTGTTTCATTTTGCCCTGCTAGTCTGATCTGTGCAAGCTTCTGCAGGCAGCTCAAGTGAATGCATTTGAAGTTCTTGACATTTTACAGAACAATGGTTAAGCATTGGGGGTGGCACGGTGGCTCAGTGGTTAGCACTGCAGCCTCACATCATCAGGGACCCGGGTTAATTCCAGCATCAGGCAACTGTCTGTGTGGAGTTTGCACATTCTCTCTGTGTCTGCATGGGTTTTCTCCAGGTGCTCTGGTTTTCTCCCACAACACAAAGATGTGCAGGTTAGAGAAATAATGAATTGGATATGAGTGAGTTAATCTTTGGAGGGTCGGTGTGGACTTTTTCGGCTGAAGGGCCTGTTTCCACACTATAGGGGTTTTAAGATGCCTACTATTTATGTGATATAACATATATGCATAATCTTCCTTTTACATGATATTGTCAAAATGGTGATAAAATTCCTAAGTACACCACAGAATCTCACCTTATATAACAGCACCTGCTACATGCTCAGGTGAATTCTTGGGAAGATAACATGGATAAAGGGGGCAATGAGTCCTGCATAACTCTAAGGGCACTGTCACGAGGTTGGAGGTCTCAGCATCTTCCTTCGAAACATTCAGACCAATAATGATCAACAAGCACAATGAGATAATGTTAGGGATAATGGGATCAGTTAAGCTAACCGTTAAACACAGAGCAGTACAGCACAGGAACAGGCCCTTCAGTCCATCATGTCTATGCCTAGCATGATGCCATTCTAAACTAATCTCACCTGTTTGCACATGGCCCTTATCCCTCTATTCTCTGCCTGTTCATTTGTCTGCGTAAATGCTTCTTAAATATTGCTATTGTATCTGCCTCTACCACCACTCCAAGCAGCACATTCCGGGTACTTACCACCTACTGTTTAAAAACCTTGTCTTGTACAGTTCCTTTAAACTCCCCCTCTCACCTTAAACCTATGCCCTCTAGTATTTGACATTTTAACTCTGGGAAAAAGACTCTATCCACTCAATCCATGCTCCATAATCTTATATACATCTATCAGGTCACCCCTCAGCCTCCAGCGCTCTATTGAAAACAATTCAAATTTGTTCAAACTCTCCTTATAGCTACTACATTCCAATCCATGCAACATCCTGGTAAATCACTTTTATACCCTCTCCAAAACCTCCACATCTTTCCTACAGTGTGTTGTCCAGAATGAGACACAATACTTCAAATGTAGCATAGCTAAAGTTTTATACAGATGCAACATGACTTGCCGACTTTTATTCTCAATTTCCTCCACTGATGAAGGCAAGCATGCCGTTCACTTTTTTTTTTAGCACCTTATCCACTTGTGTTGCCACTTTCAGGGAGCTATGGACTTGGACCCAAGATCCCTCAGAATAACAATGCTCCTAATGATCCTGTGTTTACTGTATACTTTTTTTTTCATTTGACCTGCCAAAATGAATCACCTCACATTTGTCCAGATTAAACTCGATCTGTTATTTCTCTGTCCAACTTTCTAACTGATCTGTGTTCTGCTATATCCTTTGACAACCTTCTTCACTATCCACAACTCCACCAATTTTTCTACCGTCTGCAAACTTATTAATCAGAACATCTACATTTTCATTCAACCCATTTATAGACATATATTACAAATAACAGAGGTCCCAGCACTGATCCTTGCAGAACACCACTGGTCACACACCTCCAGTCTGCAAAAACAATTCCCCCAAAACTACCCTGTCGTCTATGACAAGTCAATTATGTATCCAACTTACCAACTCACTATGGATCCTATATAACTTCTGGACCAGCCTGCTATGAGGAACATTGTCAAATGATTCAGTAAAGTCCATGTAGATATCTACTGCCGATTGTCAATCCACCTTGGTCACTTCCTCAAAAAACTCAATCAAATTTGTAAGACAAGACCACATCCACACAAAGCCATGCTGACTATCCCTCATAAGTCCATTCTTTTCCAACTGCAACTAAATCCTGAAATCCTGTCCTTAAGAACCTTCTTTAACAAATTCCATACCAAGATATAAGGCCCATCAGCCTATAATTTCTTGGATTATCCCCGTTGCCTTCCTTCAACAAAGGAACAACATTGACTATTCTCCAGTCTACTGGGACCTTACCAAGGATCCAAAAATCTCTGTCAATGTCCCAGAAATCTCCTCTCTTGCTCCCTCCAGTGTCCAGGGATAGATCCCATCATGTCCTGGGGACGTATCTACCTTAATACCTCTCACATCCCCTGTACCTCTTGCCCAAAGATTTATTCCTAGTACTCATATGATCAACAAAGGAAATAGCTTATGTGTGTTTATCTTGTTGAAACCTGGTATCAGACTGTCCACTTCTATCAGAGCCCACTCAACCACTTTCATGACAAGGAGAACAATTCCAGTTTTCAAATTTAACTATGCAGCTAAATTGCTTCAATGGCTTTGTGCGTGGGAAATCATGTCTCACAAACTTGATTGAGTTTTTTGAGGAAGTAACAAAGAGGATTGATGAAGGCAGAGCGATAGATGTGATCTATATGGACTTCAGTAAGGTGTTCAACAATGTTCCCCATGGGACTCTGATTAGCAAGGTTAGCTCTCACGGAATACAGGGAGAACTAACCATTTGGATACAGAACTGGCTCAAAGATAGAAGACAGAGTGTGGTGGTGGATGGTTGTTTTTCAGACAGGAGGCCTGTGACCAGTGGAGTGCCACAAGGATTGGTGCTGGGTCCTCCACTTTTTGTCATTTACATAAATGATTTGGATGCGAACATATGAGGTACAGTTAGTAAGTTTGAAGATGACATCAAAATTGGAGATGTAGTGGACAGCGAAAAGGGTTATCTCAGATTACAACAGGATCTTGACAAGATGGGTCAATGTCCTGAGAAGTGGCAGATGGAGATTAATTCAGATAAATGCGAGGTGCTGCATTTTGGGAAAGCAATCTTAGCAGGACTTATACATTTAATGGCAAGGTCCTAGGGAGTATTGCTGAACAAAGAGGCCTTGGAATGCAGGTTCATAGCTCCTTGAAAGTGGAGTCGCAGGTAGATAGGATAGTGAAGGCGGCGTTTGGTATGCTTTCCTTTATTGGCCAGTGGGGTCGGGGAGTCCAGAACTAGAGGACATAGGTTTAGGGTGATAGGGGAAAGATATAAAAGAGACCTAAGGGGCAACTTTTTCACACAGAGGGTGGTACGTGTATGGAATGAGCTGCCAGAGGCTGGTACAATTGCAACATTTCAGAGGCATTTGGATGGGTATATGAATAGGAAGGGTTTGGAGGGATATGGGCCGGATGCTGGCAGGTGTGACTAGATTGGGTTGGGATATCTGGTTGGCATGGACAGGTTGGACCGAAGGGTCTGTTTCCATGCTGTATGTGACTCTATCTTAAAACCATTTGGTAAATCGCCTCTGCACCCTGTTGCACACTGTCAATGACCTCCATATCCTTCAGATATATTTCCCTGCATTTCCAAACACTCATACCTTTTTTAAAAAGATGGAAAAAAATGAAGGGGTAATTTGCAAGGCAAAGTGAGTTAATTGAATAAAAGCAGTGGGAATTTTCAAATTACTTATGGGGTCATGGGAAGTAATCAAAAATGTCAAAAATATCTAATGAAGAAAATGGAAATGAAAAATTAAGAGCTAAGAGAGTTAAACGTGAATGAAGTGTGATATATTTAAGTTGTACATTTACACCTTAGTAAATGTGTTGTTATATTTTATATATTCTAGTTCTTTTTTTCCTCTCTCATGACATTGTAAATTGAAGGATCTCAGAAAGAAGACCAATAATAGTTTGGAATACTAATTTGTTACATTTGTACCTATCAATTTACCGTTCAGAAAAATACCACCCTTGTCCAGGAAATCTGTGATTAGCAAATTTACATATCTTTACTGCTTGACATGTACTGAAAAATGTAATTCAACTAACAGGACAGCATTTTTAATACCATACGGACCAACTTTCAGCACAGGTAGATTGGTATCGACAATTTAAAGATTGATTCTGTCAGAGACAGTGACTGACATACAAGCATGACTATTACAATCCAGTGATTATGGAATAAAATTTGATCAATTATTGAAATTTATTCACAGTACATAGCATTAAATTTAGAATTATATTGTATAGTATTTTGGTGGACATAACAAATGTCATACAGCAGGAAGATAAACGAGGAAGATCAATAGACAGGAACCAATCATGATGGCTCATGGACAGGCAGTGCATCAAGGACATTGTGAGGCACATTAAATGTTAAAAAGAGTAGCTAGAAAGATTGAGCCAGTTCCCAAGTGAGAATGAAACTACTTCATTGAACTGCACGGCAGGATGCTGAACGGTGCCCAGGGCAGGAGCAGTGCTACTCTGCTGAAAGACCAAAGGGGAAAGGAAAAGCTGAGCTGAGCAGAAAGGTTAAAAAGAAAGCAAAGTCAGCTGGCCCACAGGGTGCTGTGAATTTGAGCACTGCTCTTTCTCCTGAAAGAGCAGGGCAAAAGTATAACATAAGCAAATAAAATTCAAGACAGATAAGACAGTATTCTAAACAAAAATGAATGCACCTGAGAAGAAAATGGAGTTCTAAATAAAAACAAAATTGGTTTTCTCCATTAAGTTGCCTCCAAAAAAATGTATCCAGGGATCACAATGCTGGATTAACATGTTGAAGTGGCACACAGTTGAATGGTTGCACACCTCAGTCAGCATGCAAAATTGAGAGAGACTAGTATCAGTAAAAGGTAAAAACAAAATGCTGTGCTGCGGAAAGTTTGAAACAAAAACCTAGAATGCTGGACGTAGCAGATCTGGCAGCATCTGTGATGAAACAGTGTTAACATTTCAGGTCATGAGTTTCATCAGGAACATCTGATGATGTTCTTGTTACTTGAAACATCAACTCTGTTCCTTTATCCACATATACTGCCAGCTCAACTGCGTTTTCCCAGCATTGTTCCAGTTTATACCAGTTAAAGGTAATCTCCTTATTTTAAAGCAAGATTGTAATATGAAAAATCATGATCATCTCTAACCTACAGTTGACATTCATCCTCACCTAGCTTAGTATTGTTGCAAGCCTCACAGTCACAACTTGCAGTCTGTTGTACACATTGTTCATTAATGCACAAAAATGGTACAGGTACGCAATCCTTTATCTGAAATCCATGGGGCCAGTGTTTTTCGGAATTCAGGATTTTTCGGATTTCGAAATAAATGACATTTTTACAATGAAATGAAAAGATTACCTAAACAGCAGACACACGTGTGAATAGTACGAGTGCTGAGACACAACTGACACTTGCCAATCCTGGGCCATGCCGCCATGTCACATCTGAGTGACGTGGGTCTGGAGTTGGGTCACTGTTCACATGCCAAAATGACGCTCCACACTTCAGGAAAAAAAATTCAGATTTCATAGCTTTTTGGATTTCAGAGTTTCAGATAAAGGATTGTGTACCTGCATCACACTTGTACGATTTCTCGTGCAGGACAAGGTGACATACCAGGGAGGCCACAGATTCTAAATGGTGGAGAACAAAGTTGCAAGTCTTATCATCCACGAATGAGACAGTATGCAACATTATGGGAACAATCATTTCTAAGGTCATGGGCTGTGCAGGCTATGAAACCATTAAAGATCAAGATATCCTCATATCAATTCCTTCATCTTGCATCTCACTTCATCCTCTTCTTTCAATCTCTTCTGATTTAGAAGCTTCTGATGGTGTAATCATACACTTCTTACTTCACTTTGTCTAAAAATCCACAATGTGACAGTGCCAAAGACTTTATTTGCCCAGCAAGAGCATTTGTAACATCCTAAGATTAAGGGCTTTGCTTCAGTGAAAACTGGTTTCTTTGAAGTCAACACTAGCTTGATTTCTCCAATTTCATGGAAATGGCACAATACCAAACCCAGCCTCTACCATTCAGAAGATGGGGAAATGGGGTGGGGGCTGATTTGTGTGTCCACATCTACTGGAGGATTGTGTTAAAATGCAGCTACCTTAATCAAATGTGATTTTTGAGAGACATCCAGAATTTAACTTGTGCACTTTGGACTTGGAAGGAAAAATGTCTAAACTTGTCTGAATTGTTTGGAGACGTTTGCTATCCTTTTGGGATAAGTTTTGGAGAAGTTAAATGCTCTTCAAAATTGTTAAAATAACATATGGATGTGTATACAAACTGTATAAAACTCATTGGAACTGTCAAGCTAATTGGAAATGTCAAGCAAACTAGCCAAATGAATGGTTAGGCTTTTTCAAAGCATTTAAATCTTCTGGCCTTTAAACATTTGAAGCATTTTGTGATGTTAAAAAAAAACCCTTGTTATTTCATCCTGGCTAAAATTTATCTAAGACTGAGGTTATAAGTAGAGAAGGAGTGCTGCATGGCTAATTTCAGAAACTATCTCCGTGGCAGTGAGTTCACAATTTCATTGTCAGCTCCAATTGATTATAAAATCATGTGCATTGCTGAATGATTACCAAAGCTTGTTTTTATAAAGGATTTGAAAAGATAAAAAGTTCTAACTTATTAAGAAAAATGTGTTTATTTCTAAATGATAAATCCTCATGAATCATTTAATTCATCAATGGATACATAAGGATTTTAAATAAACTCAGCATGGATCCTGAGGTCTAACTCTGGTGGATACTGGGTGGGTTTGCTCGGTAGATCTCAGAATAAAGGTCAGTGGCAGGGGGTATGAATTGACGTAAATTTGAACTATGTTGGCATTTGTATGGTAGAGAATCTTGAGAGAGTTGACAGGGGTGTAGTTTGGCGAAGAGGTGTTGAAAGGTTAGAGTGGCATGAGACATCATGAGTTGGCATGGATAGGGCGTTTATTTTTTCTGTTGTGCTGTAGCATGAGTTTAGACATTTCCCCAGAGCTCTACAATCAGCAGCCCCTGTTCTTGCCTTCACACTAATTACCTTCATGATTCTCATTTTTACCTGCCATCTCTACTCCCCCATGCCATCCATGAGGTATAGTGGCATAAGAGCCAGTCAGGCAGACCACAGCACAGGGTGGGGTGGAAGAGTCACTGAGAACAGGCAGGATCACTTCTCTAGTTACATTCTTTGTTATCATGAGATCTATTCATGTTTCCTGGAGTACCCCAAAAGCAGAGTCTCTGAAGCCAGTTGGGAGGCTGCCAGACTTTGCCTGGCAATCTCTTCACACACAATGGCCCCACACTCCATTTCCACTTCCATAACAAAAGTGCCTTGAGGTGGTGTGGATCCTATTCAAGAGAAAGAGTGTGGTAAATGCTTAGAATCATAGGACTAGACTAGACTATTTGGTGAGTATTTTGGATTGGTAATAACTAAGGAAGAAGAATGTGACAAAATATCAATTGAAGTAGAAATAGTAAAAACAATGATAAGTGTATAAATTGAATGAGAGGAGCTACTGGGAAGGCTGTATATGCTAATGGCATATAGGTCATTTGGTTTGCATCTCAGGTTGCTAAAGGAATTGTGGCTTACCTCTACAAGCCTGCAACTCAAAGCTGCCTATTGTTGCTGACCTTGTGAATTTTCAATTATTAATGAGCATTTGGGAGAGGGAAGTGGTTTGCAAGAGACACAGTGAGAGGGAAGTTCTCAGAAATGATTGGTGGAGGATCAATAAAAGAGAGATGCAGCAAATGTGGTCAGTGATAATGAGGATGTCAGGGAGTGCAAGAGATAGTGAGTTGGAGAGGGTGTGAATTGCAGTGCTGGGAAACCAGAGGGATAGAGAGCTGAAGAGGTGTCAAGCCAGAAAGTAGGATAAATAATGAGCCAGAGCTAAATCAAAAAAGCCAGCACTTCTTTTATGTTATTAAACTCATTTATTTTTAAGTTTATTTCAATTATAAATACAGGAATTTAGCAATGTAAAATGTATTTGTTGAAAATTATATTGGATTTTTATCTCTGATAAGGAAAGTTCTTGAGGGCCTAACTATTATTTTTGCATTGTATATATGTGAATATTTGATTTGTTTTACTTTCAGTAAGTGACAGTTTACAGTACAGTGTAAAATTTCCAATTTTGTTGATACTGCCAAATGTGGAGGGTGACAAACAGTGAGGTTGTTACGAGTTAATATAATGGAATGTAGATTGACTAGCAGAATGGATGAAAAATATTGTCAGATGGAAATTGATGCAGATAATTGGGAGATGATACATTTTGACAGAAGGGACAGGGAGTGGACTTAATGGTATAATTCTAAAGAGTGTGCAGGAATGGTGGGACTGCAGGATGTATGTGCATTGATCTTTGACTGTGACAGAATATACTGAGAGATTGAATAGCAAACATATGGGAGCTTGGGCATCACTAAAAAAAAGATATTGAGAACAGAAACAGGGACATTATGTTGAACTTTAATGAAGCTCTGATTTGGCCTCAACTGTTATGACATGCATTAATTCTGATTTGATGAGAAATAATTAATTCTCTTGAGTAACTTAGTAATATTCTCAGCCAATCAAGTTTGCGTATAATCACGATTCTGGAAGGAAGGTTGGCAAACAGTCCACCATTTCATTGGCAAGAAGCCAATACCCCCTAAATTGGCATTAAAGTAACCATCAGTGATACCATTTGACTGAGAAATTAGCACAAAAGCATTCTTAGGACATTCTTCAGCTTTGGTTCTGAATACTTACTCGTCAGAACAGAATTACTATTACGGCAATCTTATTGATCACAGGTCCATGTCCATGCAAACATGATTAGCGATAACTAGGGTGTCAGGGAGTGTGACAGGTGGTGTGTTAGAAAGGAGGGGGGGGGGGGGGGGGGGGTGAGCTGCAGTGCGAGAAACCAGACGGGTAGAATTTTCTGCAAAACTGCAAAGCTTGACCTACTACAGAATTCACTGACAAACATCTCAACTGTGCAATGTGTGGCCAAATACTAACCTCCACATAACCTCCACAGTCCCAGTGATATCCATAATTGTATATATTAATAGCTTATCACGTCACATGGAGCTTTCACAATTAAAGATTGTTTTGTTTCCAAACTTAATGTAAAAGTAAAAACATTTCTGTTCCAAAGGTATTTGCCTGAATGATGACTTTTCTTATATATTATCCATTTACCTGGGTTTTCCTACCTTATGATTTTAACAGGTCAGCTTTTAAGCTATTTCTGCAAGGTAAAATTCCATGCACCTTCAGTTAATTTAAATAAGAAATCTGCAATATGGTTAATTTTTGTTGATAGCAGCTAATTGCAATAGTTTGCCATCAAACTATTCATCCAGTACATTTACTGAATCCTATGAAAAGTGCTTCCCAAAAAATACGACAATAATTCAGATGTACATTTATTTCCCTCCATCAAGTGAAGGTCTGACTGGTCCTCCAATGTTTTGCACAATCTATTGAATGTGGTATATTCATTAGAATAAAAGAAAATCACAGTTCCTAATTTTTAATTGAGGTTTGGCTAACCTTTTTGTCTTTCATGAGGGGCAGCAGATGTAGGGTTGCACTGTGGTACAGCCTCACAGTGCCAGGGACCCAGGTTTGATTCCAGACTTGGATTTCTGTCTCTGTGGATTTTGCATGTTTTCCCCTTAACTGTCTGGGTTTCCACTAGGTGCTGCGGTTTCCTTTCACAGTTCAAAGGTGTGCAGGTTAGGTGGACTGGCTATGCTAACTTGCCCCGTAGTGTCCAAGAATCTGCAAAGTAGATGGATTAGCCATGGAAATGTAGGGTTATGGGTGATAGGGTTGGGCATGAGTCTGAGTGGGATGCCGTTCAGAGGGTCAGTGCAGTCTCAATGGGGTGAATGGCCTCCATCTGCATTGTAGACATCCTGTGATCGGAAAGAATGAAGGTCCAGATTTTCTGTCAGTGGCAATGCTGCCCTTTATGTTTTAAACGTGCAGAGCTTTTTGGGGATTTTTCAGTTAAGATTCCTGATCCCAGAGAAGACAAAACTCCCTTTTTACGACATTAGCTGCTGACTTCGAGTAAGATTTTGAAGCTCTCAAGTTTTTCTTGACTTAGTGAGTCAGTGCGTGAGTGATTGAGTGAGTGACTGACTATCTGGATCAGGATTGGTGGGCAGATGTTCAGGTTAGGTCACTGTTTGGATGATTGGGGAAGTTGCTTCTGGTGCTCAGCTCAGTGACACAATCATATATTTGTGTTGTCCCACATATTGATCAGTGTAACATTTCCAAGGTAATCGTCCAAATAAATCCTTTTGGTTTGGCCCACATCTCACCAAGTTCAGTGTCAAAGTCTTTCATGTAGCATCCTCAGCCGTACAAATTGCACCATTATAATTTAAACTCCCTGGGCAACAACAGCACATATGCATATACAAGGATTTCCACAGGGTCTCAACGTGCTGTGTTCAAGTTCAAATTCAAATTTCTCGACACAGAATCCAAAATGGCAGACTGAGAATCGCATGGATCTTGCAGCTGCTCCTAAGATTGTAGGCTTATTCCTAGATTTACTTTCCGATTTCTGTCTATGCAACACATAGATAATTCCTGCATCACTGATGTGAGCATCAAAAGATTTAGGCTGTTTGATAACTGCATCCTAATTATTCTCTTTCTTTTTCTCATCTTTCTAATGATGCAGAAAAGGATCTGGGAAATGCCCCAATTCTGGGCTGGAAGGGATGTGTTCAAATTACACCAACTCTTGAGGTGTATCCTAACACGTCAGAACACATTGATTATGTAAGAACTAAGAGTAGGGGTAGGCAATGTAGCCCCTTGAGCTTACTCCATTATTTAATACAATCAGCACACAGAATGCCTCAGTGTGCCTCATACTACCTATGTCTTATGTCATGTCCTCCAAATGTTGCCCACTGTTACTCTAAATTCCTTTGTATCATATTTTGGAGCTGATTAGTTTGTCAGTATACTTTGCCATTAACTCTTCTGACACCAAACCACATTAACTTCCAAACAATTTAACGGCAGAATTTCGTAAGGTCTGATTTAACACAGGAGGGCGGTCAAATAGAATGCAATATTAATTTTGCTAATGCCTGGCAGTCCAAAGGAAAATACGAGCATTGACGAGTGGAGATCCAAATGTTGTCCCTACTTTTACCAGCTGTTCTTCAGAGTTCAACAGAAACTTTGACAAACCGAACAACATGAAGAATGTGAGCAGGGCGACGTTTGTGGGTGGGATATGGTGGTAGCGGATCAAAAAAACCAGACAGCCAACTACACAATGTTTGCAGGGGGGCTCGCCTGGGGTGACATGTAGCTGTCAGACTGGTGATCACAACTTTAACCCATTCAGCCTTGAGGCTAAAAGAGGCACAGATCAAATGCTCGGACATTTTTACAGAAGAAAGATATAACTCAAATCAATCCTGTAAAAAAAAGTTATTTTTGAAAGCCTGAGATTTATCTTAGCACTTGAGTACTGTCTTGCATACAAAGGATGTGTTGTCACAAATGAAGAGTGACATTCAGGTCACTCAGGTTCTGTCCAATGAATTTATAAAGAAGGTGGTTCAGAGCCTATTCCAAATGCCTGGAACTCTTCATTGATTCAGAAATTATCCTGCAGGATAGTTCAAAACATTTCAATTGTGAAGCATGTGGAACAGGTCACCAGCCTTCAAGTCTGCAACTTTCACCTGCCCTATCACCTCGTCTTTTCCCTGCACAGACTGTAATAACTAAGAGGAAGAACAAATAATTTGCTGTGCAACAAAGAAAAAATATTTCATTGGAAAGAGAAAAATAAATCGAAGGAGGTTTGGAGCTGAATAATAAGGTGAGAGTAGCAACCATGTAAAATTGGGAAAGGCAAAGGGACAAGAAAGAAGCAACGAGAACAGCATCTCTTGCTTGATCATAGGGATATTATGCTCAAGGACGAACCTGCTACCTTCTCCAACAAATAATGCACATGAAAGACATTTGATGTGCAGTATGAAGCCAAGTAAGTGAAATTTGATCCACATATATGGAGGAAAGCAACAAAAAGAACCAACACAGAATATTCTGGTGGGTCTGGACATTTTTATTCTCAAAAATCGCTAATTTTTAATCAATATTTAATTCTTAAGATTTATGATGGAGACACAGACACGGAGGTGGGGGGGGGGGGGGGGGGGGGGGGGGAGTCAAGGGCAACATCAAAATAATATGAACGCAGATGATTCTTTTTTGTAAACACAGTGAATATGGCATAAAAATAGATAATTCCCATTGCAAGAAAACAGACAGAATGGAATAAAATGTATTATACAATCCTTCCATGACTACAGGACGTCTCAAAACCTTTGACAGCAAAACATGTATATTTTAAAGAGTAGTCACTACCATAACATACAAATCACAGTAGCCAATTTATATGCAGCAGACTTCCACAAGCATCAATGTAATAAAGACAGAGTATCTGGGATCATTTGATCATTGGAACATTGGAATGCTGGATTTGATTTTTGAGCAGCCATTCCAGAGTAGTATTTGAATACAGAATATTCTGGCTCAAAAAGCAAAGGTGCAGACAAATGCCTGAAGTAATGGATAGCATACAAAAGTGAGAAGTATAGAAATGCAGTGAAAATAGTTAATAAACTGTTGAGGAAAGCAGGATTCAATTTTTACGAGAGGTAAATTGTTAAATCATTAATTTGGATGCATTTCCCCTATAATTGCATATCAAAAACTTGCCAGAGCTTGGCATGTCAAATATTTGGCAAGGAAATAACAAATCTAACAAGACAGCAGCTTCTGTGGAGGTTTCCATAAGAATTACAGAAATCTGTCTCACAGAAGGGAATCATTCTCAAAGATTTCAGCTCATCATTTCAGGGCAAGTCCCAATGATAGAGTAAAGTTGAGCAACCGTGCATGGTAGCACTATTTATATCTCACAGCTACCATTTGTAGTGTTGTACACAGTCAATGCCCATTTGCACTTATTTTATTCACAGTACCAAAGTCATATGAACACTTTTCTTGAGATTAAGATCTGGAGAGAAAGCATAAGAAACAGAGGGCACAGTTCTCAGGATGAAGGTGGTTTAAAGCTTTCATGTGGGACCACTCATCATGGCAGAGGCTCATCTTTGTTTAATCTCCTTCAAAATGTTAAGACATGATGGAATGCCATAAAATGAACAACTTCTAATTATCGAGCTTTTCAGAGAAGTAATGCCTGATAAAAGTGATACATTTTTAAGAGCATATTAAAGTGGGAGATTTTTTAAATTTATTCATTTTACTAGAATGTGGGCATCATTGGCTAGCTATCATTTACAGCCCGTCCCTAGTTGCTCTTGAGAAGGTGGTGGTGAGCTGTCTTCTTGAACAGCTGCAGTCCCACCTGCAGTGGGTTGACCAACAATGCAATTAGGGAGGGAATTCCAGAAATCTAACCCAGTGATAGTGAAGTAAAAGTGATATATTTCCAAATCAGGATGGTGAGTGGCTTGGAGGGGAACTTGAAGGTTGTAGTGTTCCCAAATATCTGTTGCCCTTGCTCTTCTAGATGGAAGTGGTTGTGGGTTTTGAAGGTGCTATCTGAGAATCTTTGGTGAATTTCTGCAGTGCACCTTGTAGATAGAACACATTACTGCTACTGAGCGTCAGTGGTGGAGGAAGTGGATGCTTGTGGATATGGTGCCAATCCAGCAGGCTGCTTTGTTCTGGATGGGGTCAAGCTTCTTGAGTGTTGTTGGGGCTGCAATCATCCAGGCAAGTGGGAGTATTCCATCACAAGCCTGACTTGTGATTTGTAGATGGTGGACAGGCTTTCAGGAGTCAGAAGATGAGTTATTCACCCAATATTCCTAGCTTCTGACCTGCTCGGGTAGTCACTGCATTTATGTGGCCAGTCTAGTTAAGTTTCTGATCAATGATTACTCCCAGGATGTTGATAGTTGAGGATTCAGCGATGGTAACACTATTAAATGTCAAGGGGAGGTGGTTAGATTGTGTCTTGTTGCTGATGGAAGTAGGAAGTGTAGAAGCAGAGATATTTAACAAAAGAATTCCAGAGAATGGAATTTGGGAGTGGAATGCATAACTGCCAGTGATGGGAGCAAGGAGAGGAGGTAATGCAAAAGAGGTGATAATGGAAGGAACAAAGAACGCAAAATAGAGTTCAGGGAAGCTATAATTGTGGTGAGGCACAATGAAGCAAGTCAACTCAAGCATGATGATATTACATGTTGGATGCTTATCACAGCTCAGCATTATGTTAGATTCACCTGGTAGATTTACTGCTGCAATCTTCTTTCCTGGTCAGGATCTATCGGGGTTGCTTTGGTCACAGCAGAGGAAAACCACCAGGGGAGCCTAACAAGAGTTTTCTGTCTTATATAAGGTGTAGTTAGTTGCTTGTTTAAAAACTAGGTACATGTTACATTTGTATGAAAAATATTGTTCAAGAGAATATCAGAGGGACCTCAATGTTAGGTCTTATCCCTCACATTGTTTCCCCACCTGAGTCTGTCTGTCATCATTTAATACATTCCTCAGCATTAACCCATTCAAGCCCTTCCACCCTTATAGAACAAAAGATAAGAATTCGGATTGGAGGCACCAGTGATCTGGGAGCAAGTATAATTGAACCTGGACAAAGGTACTAATTGACTGGGACAGAAGCAGATGTTTGGATGAGTTGACGTTTATACAGAAGAAAGAAAGGATGATATCCGGAGAGCACTGAATAGTCAAAATGCAATACTGTATTAATTTTTTTTCTGGGAGAAAGTGAGGTTTGCAGATGCTGGAGATCAGAGCTGAAAATATGTTGCTGGAAAAGTGCAGCAGGTCAGGCAGTATCCAGGAAGCAGGAGAATCGATGTTTCGGGCATGAGCCTGAATTCCTGAAGATTCCTGAAGGATTCCTGAAGAAGGGCTCATGCCCGAATCGTCGATTCTCCTGCTCCTTGGATGCTGCCTGACCTGCTGCGCTTTTCCAGCAACACATTTTCAGCTCTAATTTTTATTCTGGGTTGCCATACACACGCAATCTGGACCATCAGGGATACTCACTGGTGACAGTCACCTCAGAAGCTCTTCAATAAAGGCACAGTACAGATATGACTGTCATCCTGTGAGCCTGTAACAATGACAAAGATATTGATGAATTCTCCACAGGATATGCACTGAGGTAGGATCTGAGGGAAGCAATGTTCTTGGACTAGAAGTAGGAGGTCCTTATAATGAGGATGACATTGTGACCTTAGCTCAACGCCAAATAGAATGTTGAGGTTACTAAACAGTCACCTCTGGTCAGGGGCAGTGGCTGGTTGAAATGGTATTAGTGACGCCAATGCAGTGTCTGATAAAGACTCTAGGCCTCCAAATACTTAGCTTGAAGAGTTTGCAGCTGATCCAAAATTGGATGTCTGACAAGCAGAGCAATAAAGAAGCAGTGTTTGGGAACAAAGGACGTGAAAAGCAAAAGCTGGGTGTCAAAGTGTACTTGGGTATCAAAGACAAGACTGTAGTTTGTTTACTGCAGAAACTCAAAATATATATAAACTTTAAATATGTATATAAATAAAAACATGTGCTTAAATAGTAAAGAGAAGATGGATTACTATAATACCTTCCAAAGCACCTTCTAGTGATTATGACTGGGAACTAGCTACCTCCTTTAATTGTCTCTGATGTGTAGCCCAGGATCTTAGAACGTTGAAATATAAATCTCAAAATCAAACTTGGAGACAAACAATGTTGTTTGTAGTTTTATACATATGTTGGCCGGTGTGTCATATGTCACTGACAGTTGGTTCTGTTGAATCAGATATCTTGAAGTTTAATTACAGTAATAATTATTTATAAGGCTACAATACGATAGACTTAAATGTATGGTCTGTATTCCATGCTTAATGCTGTTGTTGTATGGTAGACACAAAAAAGAGACAATGTCACTGTCTCCATTATAAAGAGGGACTGAGTGAAGGTGAAACAGATACCTTTATACTGGAACATTACATATTGGAATGGCATGTAGCTGTCTTAAAACCACAAGCCTGTCTAGTCTGGAATCAAAGCCAGAATATAATTTGTCCCTGTAAAGAAGGGGAACCCTTTCTTCAATAAACAAGCATGCAAACAGATATGTTGTCTCTGTACATACAGATTATACTTTAGTCAATGTATGACGCAACCAGATGTAAATCATACACAGTTTTCATGCCTGTGCTATCTGTCATCACAGATGGATGTCAAGATTAGAGTGGTGCTGGAAAGGCACAGCAGACCAGCAGCATCCGAGGAACAGGAAAATCAACCTTTCAGGCAAAAGCCCTTCATCAAGAATGAGGCTGAGAGCCTCCGAGGTGGAAAGATAAATGGGAGCAAAGTGGGGCTGGGGAGAAGGTAGCTAAGAGTGCAATAGGTGGATGGAGGTAGGAATGAAGGTGATAGGTTGGAGAGGAGGGTGGAGTGAATAGGTGGGAAGGAAGATTGGCAGGAAGGACAGGTTATAAGAATGGTGCTGAGTTGGCGGGTTGGAGCTGGGGTAAGGTAGGGGGAGGGGAAATGAGGAAACTGGTGAAGTCCACATTGATGCGATGGGGTTGAAGTGTTCTGAGGTGGAAGATGAGGTGTTCTTCCTCCAGGCATCAGGTGGTGAGGCAACGGCGGTGGAGGAGGCCCAGGACCTGCATGTCCTCGGCAGAGAGGGAGGGGGAGTTGAAATGTTTGGCCACAGGGTGGTGCGGGTGTCCCAGAGATGTTCCCTAAAGCACTCTGCTAGGAGGCGTTCAGTCTCCCCAATGTAGAGGAGATGGCATCGGGAGCAACGGATACAATAAATTACACTTGTGGAAGTGAGGGGTGGGGAGGGAAATATATCCCTGGTGGTGGGGTCCATTTGGAGGTGGCAGAAATGTTGGCGGATGATGCGGTTTATGCGGAGGTTGGTGGGATGGAAGGTGAGCACCAGGTGGGTTCTGTCCTTGTTATAGTTGGAGAGGTGGGGTCTGAGGGCGGAGGTGTGGGATGTGGATGAGATGTGTTGGAGGGCATCTTCAACCATGTGGGAGGGAAATTGCGGTTTTTAAAGAAGGAGGTCATCTGGTGTGTTCTGTGGTGAAACTGGTCCTCCTGGGAGCAGATACGGCAGAGGGAGAGGAATTGGGAATACGGGATTGCATTTTTACAAGAGGCAGGATGAGAAGAGACGTAGTTCAGGTAGTTGTGGGAGTCAGTGGGTTTGCAAAACTTGTCAGTGTTGAGTCGGTCATCGTTGATGGAGATGGAGAGCTCCAGGAAGGGAGGGAGGTGTCAGAGATGGTTCAGGTGAATTTAAGGTCAGGGTGCAATGTGTTGGTGAAGTTGATGAACTGCTCAACCTCCTCCCGGGAGCACGAGGTGGCACCAATGCCGGCATCAGTGTAACGGAGGAAGAGGTGGGGGTGGTGCTGAGCAGTTATGGAAGATGGACTGTTCTATGTAGCCAACAAAGAGACAGGCATAGCTGGGGCCCATACGGGTGCCCATGGCTGCTCCTTTCATCTGAAGGAAGTGGGAGGATTCGAAGGAGAAATTGTTAAAGGTGAGGACCAGTTCAACCAAACGAATGCCAGCGTCAGTGGAAGTGTACTGTTGAGGATGTCGGCGAGGAAGAATGGAGGGCTCGGAGGCCCTGGTCATCGCGGATGGAGGTGTAGAGGGATTGGATATCCACGGTGAAGATGAGGTATTGGGGCTGGGAAACAGAAGTCTTGGAGGAAGTAGAGGGCGTGGGTGGTGTCTTGAACATATGTGGGGAGTCCCTGGACCGGGGGGATAGGACAGTATTGAGGTAGGTGGAGATGAGTTCGCTAGGACAGGAGCAGTCTGTGACAATGGGTCAGCCAGGGTGGTCAGGCTTGTGGATCTTGGGAAGGAGGTAGAATTGGCAGTGCCGGGTTCCCGGACTATGAGGTTGGAAGCTGTGGGTGGGAGATCTCCTGAGGTGATGAGATTCTGTATAATCTGGGAGATGATGGTTTGGTGATGAGGGGTGAGGCCATGGTCGAGGGGACGGTAGGAAGAGCTGTCTATGAGTTGGCGCCTGGCTTCAGCGGTGTAGAGGTCAGTGTGCCAAACTACCACTACACTCCCTTTATCGCTGGTTTGGTGGTGAGGTTGGGATTGAAGCAGAGGGAGTGAAGGGTGAGAGGTTGGAGTGGGGGAGGAGTGTAGACAGGTTGAGGCGGTTAATATCTCGGTGGCAGTTGGAAATGAAGAGATCGAGGGCGGGTAATAGGCCAGCGTGGGGTGACAAGTGGATGGAGTCTGTTGGAGGTGGGTGATGGGGTCCTTGAAAGGTGAGTGGGAATCCTGATTGAAAAAGTAAGCTCGGAGACGGAGGCAGTGGAAGAGGTATTCAACATCAAGACGTATATTGAATATGTTGATGCGTGGATGGAGGGGGATGAAGACCTGTGCTGAGGACTGATCGTTCATTCTCAGTGAGGGGAAGGTCTGGGGGGATGGTGAAAACTCGC
>NC_057718.1:50900903-50966013 GCF_004010195.1 Chiloscyllium plagiosum
CATTCACCAGAATTAATCGTGCCCTTGAACTGACACCTGCATACAAATTGGTCGATAATTTCATCTGGATGTTGATGATGTGGCATGAATTAAAGCTTGTGCATCCTGAAGTTGACAGGAACATGAAGTTGATCTTCTTAAATCTGAAGAGTATTATTTCTTGAAAGCATCTCTATAGTCACTGAAGGAACTAATAGAGAATTTTATTCATAATCTTTCACTTCTTAAAGTGAGAAGATGCTTCACTGCCTATTGTTCTTTGTCAGTTATATGCTGATCTATATAGTAAAGAATGACTAATTCTTTAAATGAGTGACGTTCTGACAGAATGTCAATGGAATGTCAATCCATGGTTAAGTGTGTTTTTGTTTCATTTCTCTTTGCAGATCACTGCTTTTTCTTTTAGAAGTACCGTGCAGTGATTGATTTATATTTTTATATTTGTTTCTCTCTCTTTTTTCACCCCTCTTCTGCTTCTCTTCCCTTCTTTTTCCTGTTTTGATTCTTCTTTTATTTTTGCCGGCTGCTGCTCTTTTGAAACAGCAGGCTGGAGCCACTAGACAGCATTGCTGCTGAAGCACAAAGGAGATTGCAATGATGTAACAAGTGCCATTTTGGAGACTTCCTGCTATTTTTATAAAATGAAATGGCGGAACCTACCACCAGGTTTGAAGTATAGCAGAAAAGTGTCGAGATTTTTTTCAGCTCTGTCTGTGCTCCACTGACACTGATGAATAGTAGATACCTTGTGCTTTCTTAGGCATCCTGCCAGTTGGAAAATGAGAAGTTCAATTGTCACTTTATTGGCTAGGGAAAGCACTGCAGGACTAGACCACCGGAGAGATTAGGAGAGCCTGATCTTCATTAAGATAATTATAATTATTACATAATTATAAATGCTGAGAACAAGACTGCTCCATTTGGATAGATTGATGGATGTCTGTTAGGCAAAACAAACTTCACACAACTGCCACACTGTTGTCCTCTTTTCAGTCTTTAGTATCTGCATAGTTGTCATGACTAGCATGTTGCACCCAATTATCACCACCAGCTTTTAGTATATACCTACTGTCACTGTCTTTTTGAATGCATATCATGATGCCATTTGTGGTTTTCTATACACGTTAGCCTACATAAGACATACCGTAAATGGTTGGGTTCTGTTGTGTCAGATGTCATGAACTTCATTTACAATGCCAATAACAAGGCTACAATATCCCAGAGTTACAAACATAGTCTGAGTTCTATGTTTACTGATATTCTTGTACATTACATACTCACAATCAAACAATTACACTGATTCTAATACAGAGATAGTGATAGCAGGTGAGGTGGGCACCTTAAAACTGAAATATCACGTCAAGATGTCATGTAATTGTCTTAAGTGCACAGGCTTGTCTCATCTGGAATCTAGGTAAAAACAAGGACTGCAGACACTGGAAACCAGAATCTAGATTAGAGTGGTGCTGGAAAAGCACAGCAGGTCAGGCAGCATCTGAGGAGCAGGAAAATTGACGTTTTGGGCAAAAGCCCTTCAACAGGAATAGAGGCAGGGAGCCTGCAGGGTGGAGAGATGGGAGGGGGATGGGATGGGACGTACCCTTTTTACATGGTTCACTCGTGATTTTGAACAGATATGAAACAGACTTTCAAACTGGTTACTACAATTTTCAGTATTTGCAAACCTGTATACTTATCCAACATAAATGATCAATCTGCTTGATATTTTCCTTCTGATCTCTATTCCAAAAAGCTTTGGCATGATAATGAATATTTCTCCTATAGCAATGCTTGTAACCTTGACTTGACCTAAAAGGTCTCTAGAAACTTATTTTTTTTTCAAAATATCTCAGTCTGAAGTTTTTATCTTTGAGAATACTGAAAACTGGGATAAATGCCTTGTCAGTCAGCCTCAAGGTAAGTGGATTATACTGATTCTGTATAAAATGTAACTATTACGATCGCCAGAAGAATTTTCTACACATTCAGTTGCGATTTTTAACGGAATTGACGATCATTCTTTGCATTGGACAAAGAAAAGGTGAGATCTTTCTTGCTGGAGCAAAGAAATAGTACCTTTCGTGAACCCTGGTTGCTCTTGGGTACCACCTAGTGGAAAGTTCAAGAGTGGAACCGGACAGAAGTGGCCACTTGCGAGATGTTAATGATAAACCACTTAAATCAAACAACCTCAAAAGAAAAGAACGGGAGAAAAATATATTTCAGAGATGTAATGAAATCAATATATACAAAGGTGTGATCATTTCTTGGTGTAATTTTTGTTAAATTAGAAGCTTAAATGTTACAGAAAGCAAAATAGGTTGAAACGGCACCGAAGCAATAAACTGAACATACAAGTCACGGGATTTCTTTTGCGTGTATAACAGCTCTAAAATCAAGTTCATAACTTAATCACTTTCGCGGATATTTTCGTGCATATAAAATGTTCATTATTTATAAGTCAATACAATATTGCAATAAAAGAGCAAATTTCGCAAGAAGGTTTTTGAAAATTCCTGTCTACACTAACTTATGAGAAAATGCAAGGTCATTAAAACAAATTGCCTTTAAAGTAGCAGAGTGAATAGAAACCAGCATCCTAATTGTGTTGAGACTTTTCCAAGTATCCAATTAAGAAATACAAAGGCAAGTAAAACTGCACTTTTACATTTTCATATCACTATATTTTTTTAAAACATCAGTCTATCTTAAAACTAATGCAATGAACTACATCCAAAATGATGATATGGGAACACTTGAATATACTGTGTGAATGTTATTACTATTTAAATATACCATAATTGAATGCCTTTTTTTGAACAGCATAAGTGAACCATTAGAAGAAATGGAAGAGTTCCTGCAGAAGAATATACAGCTTGTTTAGGTACTGTTGTGACATAGTAAACAAGGACAACAGAACATGGGCTTCATGCACCACCTCTAGATACATGGTAGGTCCAGAATGTGTGCAAGACAAGTCATTCCATAAGACCAAAAGACATAGGAGCAGAAGTTAGGCCATTCAAACCATCGAGTCTGCTGCACCATTCAATTATGGCTGAAAGGTTTCTCAACTCATTTCCCTGCTATCTCCCTGTAACCTTGATTGCTTTTACAATCAAGAAGCTCGCTATCTCAGTCTTAAATACACTCAATGACCTGATCTCCACAGCCTTTGGTGGCAATGAATTCCATAGATTCACCACTCTCTAGCTGAAGAAGTTTCTCCTCATCTCCGCCGTGCCCTCAGGTCCTATTCTCTCCTACCAATGGAAACATCATCCCCCAACATCCACTTAAATAGGTTTGATTACTATTCCAGGTATTAAAGAGAGAAAATACTCAAGGCAGCCAGCATCTTAAGAGAAGAATATACAAATTAATATTTTAGATGCAGAATCTTCTCAGGAGAAATCAGATGACTATGATTTAAAAAGGAATAAAGCAAAGGGAAAGAAGAGGGAAAAGACACACATATAACCAAACAAGGCAGACAGGTAGATTACTGTTTGGTGTTGAAACTATCAGATCTCTGTGCTGAGTAGTGACCTTCACCTACAGGTTGGGCCTGCTTTTTCTACTGCAAGTCTTTCAGGCTAACAGAGTCCAAATCACTTAGCCAGTTTCTCATGCTTCTTCTCTGCCTGTCCCACTTCAATTGTTTAACTATTTCCTGTTTCTTTACTGGAACACAGCATAGGTCAATATATTCCTTCCTTTGGATCAATATGTTTTGCCCTCTCTTCATTTCACTTCTCTTCCTTTTGAAATGCCACCCATTTTAGCTCTGCCTAGTACAGCCAGTTGTAAGCACTAAGATGGCTCATTGAGTACATTCTTGTCTCTGAGTCAGATGGTTGAGGGTGCAAGTCCAATCCAGAGACTTGTGCACAGAAACCTAGGCTAACAGCAGGATATAGATAAATTGCAGATTTGCAAAGAGAAATGGTCGATGGAGTTTAATCCGGACAAATGTGAGTTGATGCATTTTGGAAGATCAAATTCAGTTGCAAATTATACAATAAATTGCAGAAAATTAGGAGCATTGACAAACAGAGGGATCTGGGCGTACAGGTCCCTGAAAGTGGCAACACATGTGGATAAAAGTGGTCAAGAAGGCATACAGCATGTTTGCCTTCAAAGACCAGGGTATCGAATATAAAAGTCGGCAACTTATGTTATAGCTGTATAAAACTTTAGTTAGGCAACATTTGGAATATTGTGTGCAGTTCTTTTCACCACACTACTGGGCGACATGGTGGCTCAGTGGTTAGCACTGCTGCCTCACAGCACCAGGGACCTGGGTTTGATTCTCGTCTCGGGTGACTGACTGTGTGGAGTTTGCACATTCTCCCTGTGTCTACGTGGGTTTCCTCCGGGTGCTCTGGTTTCCTCCCACAGTCCAAAGATGTGCAGGCCAGGTGAATTGGCCATGCTAAATTGCCCACAGTGTTAGGTGCATTAGTCAGAGGGAAATGGGTCTGGGTGGGTTACTCCTCGGAGGGTCGGTGTGGGCTTGTTGGGCTGAAGAACCTGTTTCCACACTGTAGGGAATCTAATCTAATCAGAAGGACGTGGACACTTTGGAGAAGGTTTACCAGGTTGTTGCCTGGTCTGGAGGGTTTTAGTTATGATGAAAGGTTGAATAAACCTGGATTGTTTTCATTGGAAAGACAGAGGCTGAGGGGCGATCTGATAGAAGTCTACAAAATTATGAGAGGTATAGGCAGGATGGATATTCAGAGGCTTATCCCCAGGGTGAAAAGTTCAACTACAAGTGAGCGCATATTCAAGGTGAGGGGGGAATGTTTAGGGGAGAAGTGCAGGAAAAATGCTTCATCACAGAGGGTGGCGGGTGCCTAGAACGTACAGCCAGTGGAGGTGGTGGAAGAAGGCACGTTAACAACATTTAAGATGTACCTTGATAGACACATGAACAGGAGGTGAAGAGAGGAATAGAAACCACGTATGGGCAATAAGTAGTGGGTCTAAATAAGTGCTAAGTATCAGTGCAGGCTTGGTGGGCCGAAGGGCCTGTTCCTGTGCTATATTATTCTAATGCCACAGTGCAGTATGAAACAAATGTTACATTTTCAGAGAAGCCATTTTGGAGATGAGATGTCAAAATAAGGCCCTGTCTGTTCTCTCAGATGGACATAAAAGACTCTGCAGCATTATTTCAAGGAAGACTGGCAGGGAGGGGTGTCCATCAATCAATAAAGAGAAAATGTTTTCTGATCATTGTAACTATGTTTTGGGAGTTTAGTGTACAATTTGGTTGTCTCATTACCTATACTACAACAGTGACAACACTTTACGTGCACTTCATTTGCTTTAGAATATCCCGTGGTCACAAAAGGTGCAATCTAGCTCATGGCTCTCTTTCCACTAACTTGCCTTACCTTCTCAGCTACCGACTGCCCTGTTGACTGATTGCAGCATGACATGCTTTGCTCAGCTTTTCGGTTGTTTTTCAAACAAAAATGTCCAATTCTACTAATTGGACAAATCAAATCTAAACAGACTCTTGTTTAAAAATGCTCTGAACTGCAATTAACAAATTGTCAACTATCTGCTTGAAATTCTAAAACCAATCAAAGTCACTTTCTATCCATATTTTGGCATCATCGATATTTGTAAATAGAATCAGTGAACAGCAACAACAATTGGCAACATGCATGGCAACTGTCCAAATTTCCTGCTGCCAGCCAGTGTATCGGTGATATATGACAGACCCATTTATTATCAATTTTGTTCTGATCATTGGTGGAGTGACTGTACTTGCTGTTTTAAAATAGGATCTTCACCAACTAGAACTTAATCGATACAGCCAATTCAAGTAGGACTGCTGATGGAAGTGGACCAGATGAAAATGGAAATGGAGAAAATTTAATGATGTGAACCATTCCCTCAAACCCTGAGAAATACACCATCAATTTTATATCCTCAATGTTTATGCATCTCCCAATAAGTTTCACATACCTATGTTTTTATCTTAACCATAAGATTCAGGAGTAGAAGTAGAATGTTTGGCTTATCAGGTCTGCTCTGCTATTCAATTAGATCACAACTGATCTGATCATCCTCAACTCCATTGTTATGCTTGGTCCCATAAACCTTGATTCCTCTGTTTATTAAAAATATTGACCTCAGCCTTGAATATACTTATCGACCCAGTTTTTATAGCCCTCTGCAGTAAAGAAATCCACAGATTCAATACCCTCTGAGGTTTTTTAAAAATGCAAGTGAAGAAATGCTGCATATTCTTGTGGTTTAGTGTTACATACTAAATGCAACTACATGTTTTCAACAGTAAGCTTTTAATCAGGGATGCTCTTGTGTTGTCAGTTTTTTTTTTAGGAGGGCTGGGCAGTGGTGTGAGCTATTTTTGAAGCCATTAGTAAGTTTTTGCTACCGTTCTTGGTTGAGAATGTGTTAAACAGTGATGCAGATGTGAGCAAAACGCCAGGTTTTCTAGCCTCTGCCCTCCCCATAGGTTGGAACTTATATTGGCCTCTCGCAATGGGGAGTGACAGGTCCTTGCTTAGGTCAGGTGGCTCAGTGGTTAGCACTGCTGCCTCACAGCACCAGGGTCCCAGGTTCGACTCCAGCCTCGGGTGACTGTCTGTGTGGAGTTTGCACATTCTCCCTGTGTCTGTGTGGGTTTCCTCCGGGTGCTCTGTTTTCCTCCCACAGTCCAAAGCTGTGCAAGGCAGGTGAATTGGCCATGCTAAATTGTCCATAGTATTAGGTGCATTAGTCAGAGGGGAATGGTTCTGGGTGGGTTACTCTTCGGAGGGTCGGTATGGACTTGTTGGGCCGAAGGGCCTGTTTCCACACTGTAGGGAAGCTAACCTAATCTAAAATAATCTGATTCTTGTATGGAATGCAAAGTGATCACAAGGAGGAATCCAGAGTACTAAAATGCTCTCCTGGAGGAACCATTTCTAGAGCAGCAAAAATTAGAAGGTATAATTTATTACTGGGTTTATCATGTTTAGCACAGTTGCCTGGAACATTGGGTTGATTTTACTCTTACAGACTATGCTAGGCACCAGTGGTGCAGTATACCAGAAGTATGCCATATCTGTGAGGAAAATGCTGCATCTAACCTATATACTGGCTTGATCTAGAACCCTTCTGACATATGTCCTCCTTCTACAAGCTGTCCTCAGGATGAACTTTGTGTTGACATAGTGAATCAGAAGCATTGCTGCAGCCTTTGAGTGAGCAACACACAGAAAGCCCTGACATCTGACAATCATCTTGAGTGTGGTCCCAAATATACAAAGAATTCAAGACCTTCTTGGATGCTTGACTTTCGGTGAAACTCAACAGTTTTCAGAATCACAGTGGGACTTAAAATTCTAGCATAAATCCCATTCACAGGTTTTCAAGGTGGCTCTATTTTCAGGAATCCTATCAGAGAAGGGGAAGTGATGTGGGAAGCCAGATAGAGACTCCCCAACCCATCTCATTCAATCTAAAGCTGCGGATATAGCTATAGACAAGTTAAGGAATGTGGGAATGGGTGGGAAAGTGGACACCAGTTGCCATAATTTGGAGTGTGCAGCAAGTTCAATGCACTATACAGTCCTCACATGCCACTGTTGTGTTCGTACACTAGCCCCAAGCTTAATGCATGCATAATCTCCATTCTGTCCATTTGAGCAACTTGAGCTCATTCCAAAGCATGATTTAAGGGTTGGAACCCTGATCTAATGGTGTTTAATTCTATTTTCTCTTTGCTATTCTTGATTTTACACTAATTAGTGCAAGATGACCATTTTTGGCAGCATGCCTTTTTTTTCCAGAAATACTCATGGTCTGCACCACCCACTAGATATTCTCACTTTTAATGTTAATCAATCGCTTTGTTAAAGTATGGAGCAATGGGTGGAACATGCTTCCAGGAGGCGAGGAAGGTCTACTAAGAGGACAGTAGAATTGTACATGAAAGAGTGATTAGATCAACTGAGCCAAGGGAACATATTTTATTCCAAATTATCATGAGTTACCAATTTTCATATTCATTTCCATAACAGACTGCCTCATAACTGATTGTGCTCCATTAAATTCCTTAACTTCTCATCCATCTCATCAACCCCCTCTCATAGATGAGGAACAATCAAACAAGAAAATAATGGAAAATCAAAAATAGATCAATACCACAATGTTCATTTCAAAAATTGGTGTTCTACAACATAGCTTTCAAACTCAATTTATTTTATGTACAGGCAGATATTCAAAGACCACACTATCCATTTCCACGGGTTTCATTTTCATGCCACTTTGAAGCCCAATCAATTCCAAATATGTACAAAACCAAAAAGGTATGTTTCCTTCGTGATGCAGAGTGGTTTACTGCTGTTGCAATGCATTTAGAAACTGACTGATATTTTCATGACGGATGAATTTACAGCAGTTCTACTGAATTCCCTGCAACTCATCACCATTTACATTTTTCAATTTTTATGATAATTATGTTTTGAAATTGCTTTTTAGAGAATTTCAGGATGCCAGTCTTGTAATTAGAACTGCCTTGAAGTACATACCAAAACTCTCATTCAATGACAAGATTACAAAGAATGCTCCACTAATCCAGCTGATCTTCTTTTTCTCCATTCTCCCAATGCTCCTTTTATTTGCCACTCATTTATCCACACACCCACAAACAATATTTTTGTTTTCTCTCTCTTTCTACTTGCAGTGACTTTGCAGTTCTTGCCAAAACAATTTTTGACATAGTGCTCCGCCAGGTATTCTTTCCAATACTGCCATGGCCCCACTTTCTCTTTCTTGCAATCACTAGAGTGGAGTTTTCATGATGTTACTTTGGGGATTTCTAAAAAAACACCTGCTTCCAGTCTGTCACCAATCTGCAGTTGTGAAGCATAAAGCCAAATAACAAAGAACAACTGAGAGTACAGGATATCAATAACTTATAGAGATCTTATTTTATACATGTAGGAACTAGAACTTAACAAAGCAGCAATTTGACCCCTTTAGAAACTTGTCCTACCATATTTTCTCACCAACACAAACAGTAAGTATTGATTATTCCATGTCTAATAACAGAGAGATACAATCAAGATAGCCTAATGTTATACTCTGTCAATCCAGTTTAAATTTCAACAATGATACATATTATAAATGGGGAATTATTCATTTATGAGTACTTGTAGATTGTTATGAAAGCATCTAAAATTTTATAAGAAGAAACATTGAAAAAATGTTTAATTACACTGCATGACATTTCAAATTAAAGAGAGTTTGGGACTGTTTTATCTTCAAAACATATTCTGAGGCAATGCTTCATTTCAACATCTTCCAGGCCAGTCAGTTTTTAAAAAAATGAACAACTCACCAGATGACCATTCCCTTTCGTACTGAAGGCAGTATCATCTTAAGGCAGGAGGCTGGAGTTACAGAATCAGCAGCGGAAGCATCTTCCTCAGAATTATACGGCCATGGAGTCACATTAGTCACTAATTCTATCAGTTAATGCCATTCCAGTCAGTTCACAGCTTCAATATAGGTTCCTTGATCCATTGTTACATAATCAGACTGAGTGATCAGTCCGGCTTGCAAGAGCTGTCCACAAACTCTCAAAAGCTCAGGTTCAGCTGTATTTTCTTTCAGCTGCACCCATTTTATATCTTTCCTTTACTGACCATAACCATAGCAAAATGAAGTTTGCAATATTGTTTTGATTAAAAATTCATGGCAATGAATAAACTGATTAAAAACTCAGTCTGTAAGGAGCTAGTCATTTTCCAGGGGTTAAAAATAAACCTTGCCAGTTACCATCCAGAGGTTTCATAACTCGAGCATCCATTAGTTAACCTTGGAATGGTATTCTTCAGAAGCCTGACAAGTTCCACATTTGTTAAGCCAGAAATGTCACGATATACAGGGCAGTGTGTTTTTGCATTGGAGATTTGACATTTTATTGCACAGATTGAAGAAACCCAAATAAAATCAGAACAGTCATCTAAAATTGCTGATTGAAATAATAACTGATGATTACAGAAAATGTTTGGACATTTTTGAATTGCCTTAATTGTTCTTTTCTTTTTTACCAAAGCAGACATTTTCCAGATCCATTTATATAGGTGACAACAAAAGGAGTCTGCTTCTCTTGCTGTTTCCCAACAATATAATTCCTGTCATGAAAGGAGGAAAACACTCTTGGAAGAAGCTTCCAGAAACGTTCTGTGCCACTGAGCGCATCATACGTTCAGCACTCTTAAAAGAATGCAGGGGGAGATTGACAAACGCCTTCAATTTGTCATTTCAGGGGTCATTTAATTGGTCTCTCTGACCATTTTCTTTTGAGTAATGACAAGAAAAGTTTTCGCTCTACACCCAGGTTGACCTTAGAGAGATCACCAAACCCAATTTCTCTTGCAATTTTGACAGTTTTTTCCAATAACATTTGATCAGAAATCCTCAAGAGACTTTTAATTGCTGGCTGCCTTGAAACATTTAAAAAGTTCAGCTCCAAAACTATAATGTTTGGCAGTGGACAACCATTTCAAGTTATTTCTGAAACCATTTTTCATACATTTCAAGACAGAATCCCATTCAGCATTGTAGATTTTTTTTTGAGAGCTGGCTAAATGGATTTTACAAATTCATTTTTGTGACATTCACTTTTTGGCCTGAACAGTTACTTTCTTTTAAACTTTTGTCTTAAATTTAGATTGCTATAGCCTTTTTAAAAAAAAAGATTTCACTTTCACAGACATAAGACTTAAGACTGCACTGCACCAGCATCTATTAAATACTGCGATGATCCCAGCTTTGTTTGGTCTGGACAATCAGATCCCAGATTGAAATCTGGCTTCATAGATATATTTTTTTAAATTTAAATGAAGTACCCTTTCACTGAAGTGCAAGCACATAATGCAGCAAATCTGCTTTTAACAAGAAGCCAGGAGCTTATTATGTAAAAGAAAAGAACTTAGACAGAACAAACCAAACTATTTACACATGATTCAAGTTGAAAGAAATCAAACCTTATATTTGAAATGTACTGCATTCAATCTCTCTTATGAGGGGATTTAGTCGTTAACTTGTTAATATTTACAGAGCTATGTATTGTTTTGCAGAACAAACCAAACTATTTACACATGATTCAAGTTGAAAGAAATCAAACCTTATATTTGAAATGTATTGCATTCAATCTAACCCAACAGTATCTTCTTACTGCACTCAAAAACTAAAGGCAATGCCTATCTCTATCATTTCTGTGGGTTTGACTTTACTGTTGCTTTCAACTCCTGGTCCTGAGAGTCTGATAACTGCTTCCTTGAGCATTCTCAGAACTGAGTTTAGAGTTTCTCAGCTTCAAGTAAGTGCAGGGTTCTAACAAAACACTTCTGGTCTGGAACTTCCAAACAGAAACCCTTGCACTAAGATAATATATTTCCTAATTTTTCTGAACTAACTCTTTTCTCTTCAAGAAATTGTTCCAACTTCAACCAGGGCATCTGTGAACTGATATTAAAAGCTTTCCAAGCTATTGATGCTACCCCAAAGTCATAAAAATGGGATCCTTAATCTTTCTAACTTGAAACTAGGCTAATGCTCTTCAAGTTTACTTCCTCTGCCTGCAAAACTTTCCCAATGTATACACATTCCCATTAGCACTACAGGAACTCTCTCTGTCATACACATTTCAAAACAATACATAGCTCTGTAAATATTAACAAGTTAACGACTAAATCCCCTCATAAGAGAGATCAAAACCCACATGTCACTAGTTCAGAATCCAAATTCAAAAATAAAAGAACCAAACATTAAAATAGTCTCTGCTAATTAATTACCCTTGTATGAACCTCCATTCTTTCTGGTCAATATTTAGCTTTCTCTATCCATGTGTACTGTTATCGCCTTCCTGATGATTAGATAAATCAATGCTGGGATGTGGACCTCTTCCACTCTGCAACTCCATTCTGTTAGTATCAACCATCTGTCTCTTTCTATGTTTTTATCTCTCTCTGTCTCTGTGCCAGACATCTCATTCATTGTCAAACATTAATCTCTCTTTGAAAACTTTAATAATCAGAAACTTGGCTGACCAATTTGTTGGCTCACAGTTTTGACAACATCCAGTTTTACCACCAGTCCTCTTAAGAGCACTGAACTGTCTTTGGTTCAATATCCAGTACTGAATGGGCAAAAAAAATTCTCCAGCTAAATACTTGGAAGACCAAAGATATTGTTTCCGTTTTCTGCCACTGTCCCTGCTCTACAGCCATTGACTTAAGCTCTCCTCCTGGCAACTGACTGAAGCTGTAGCTTTATTGTTCTACTTCATCCTGAGCCTAGTTGCCAACACTATACCTTTTCCATCACCAACTCCACAGCATTTTGGGACTCACAAACATGACAAATAACAGCTAAACTACACCACATATGCCTCAATCCAGCTCTGCCATTCAACATAACCATGGCCGATCTTCAGCCTCAGGTCTACTTTCCCACCTCCCAATATCCTTTGATTCCCCCAGGGATCACAAATGTGCTCATCTCAACCTTAAGTATGCTTACAACAGAATATCTCCAACCTTCAAGAGTAAGGATTTGAAAGATTCATAACCCTCTGAATGAAGAAATGTTTCCTAGTCTCAATTCTAAATAATCAAATACAGAAAATGAGCCCTTGTTCTTGATTCCCTAGATGGGGTAACAATCTCTCAGTGTTGACCCTGAAAAGCCACTTCAGAATCCTGTGTTTTTCAATGAAACCATTTCTCATTTCTTTTTTGTAGCATCCAGAGAGCTTAGCACCAATTTAATTAGTCTTTCATCACAGGACAACACTCTTGCTTTCAGAACCAATTTAGTGAACATTTGTTGTACCACCTCCAAAGCAAACATGTCCTTGTTTAGATACATAACACAGTACTTCAGGTATAGTCTCACCAACGCCTTGTATAATTTTATCAGGACTTCCTTGTTCGCATGCTCAAATGCCCTTGCAACTAAGGCCAATGTATCAATTACCTGAATTGCTTGTTTTACAGACATTCTAACATTGTGTTCTATACACACCTGTACCCAAGTCTCTCTGAACATTTAGAAATTTTATACCTTTTGAAAAAAGAATAATCTGCTTTTTAATTCTTATAACTTAGGTGAATAAGTTCATTCATTGCCATATTATACTCCACTGAACACCTGGTTGCCTACTCACTTAACCTGTCGAGGAGTGCGGTGCTGCAAAAGCACAGCCAGTCAGGCAGCGTCCGAGAAGCAGGAGGATCGATATTTCAAGCATAAGCTCTCCATCAGGAATGAGGCTTGTGGTCAAAGGGGGCTAAGATATAAAAGCATCCACATTGAGCCCATTTGGTTGGAGGGTCCTGAGGCAGAAGATGAGGTATTCTTCCTTCAGGCATCAGGTGTTGGGGTTTCATGGTGGAGCAGGTCCAGGACTTGCATGTCCTTGGCGGAGTGGGAGGGGGTGTTAAAAGTGTTCGACTTCAGGCGGTGGGGTTGTTTGGTATGTGTGCCTCAAACATGTTTTCTGAAATGTTCTGCAAGTTTTTGTACTGTCCCCCAGTGTAGAGGTGACCACATCAGGAGCAATGGACACAGTAGATGATGTGTGTGGAAGTACAGGTAAATCTCTGTCGGATATGGAAGAATCTTTTGGGGCCTTGGATGGAGGTGAGATGGGAGGTGTGGGCGCAGGTTTTACACTTCTTATGGTGGCAGGGGAAGGTAGTGGGTATGGAGGGGAGGTTGGTGGGTGGCATGGACCTAACAAAGGAGTCATGAAGGGAATGGTCTCTCTAGATTGCAGATAGGGATGGGGAGGGAAATATATCCCTGGTGGTGTGGTCTGTCTGTAGCTAGCAGAATGAGCAGAGGATGATATGATGTTTCCGGAGGTTGGTGTGTGGAAGGTGAGGGTCAGTGGGGTTCTGTCCTTGTTGCATTGTGAGGGATGGGGTTCAAGGGCGGAGGTGCAGGAAGTGGAGGAGATGCGCCAGAGATCACTATCGATCACGTGGGAGGGGAAACTGTGGTCCATGAATGAGGAGGCCATCTGGGATGTTCTATGGTGGAACTGGTCCTCCTGGAAACAGATGTGGCAGAGGCAGAGGAATTGGGAATAAGGGCTAGTGCTTTTCCAGGAGGAAGGGTGGGAGGAGGTGTAGTCCAGGTAATTGTGGGAGTCTGTGAGTTTGTAGTAGATGTTCGTGTTGAGTCACACATCAGAGATGGAGATGGAAAGGTCCAGGAAGGGGTGAGAGGTGTCTGAGATGGACCAGGTGAACTTGAGGTCATGACGGAAGGTATAAGTGAAGTTGATGAACTGTTCAACCTCCTCGTGGGAACATGAGGTGGCGGTGGTACAATCATTGATGTAGCAGAGGAGAAGATGAGGAATGATGCCTATGTAGCTGCGGAAGATGGACTGTTCCATATACCAGACAAACAGGGGCCTATATGGGTGCCCATGGCTACATCTTTGGTCTGGAGAAAGTGGGATTATTTGAAGGAGAAACTGTTGAGGGTGAAGATCAGTTCAGCCAATCGAATGAGAGTATCAATGCAAGGGTACTGGTTGGGTTGGCATGAGAGGAAAAAATGGAGTACTTGGAGGCCCTCATCATGGCAGATGGTGTACAGGGACTGGATGTCACCTAAGCTGTCCATTTCAGCTTATTTGCATCATCTCCACTGCACACATTCTTAACTTCATATCACTTGTAAAGTCAGATGACGTCACTCTTGGTATCTCCATCTTAGCTTCCGTCCCTGTCTTAGATCAACTGCTGCTGAAACTTATGTCTGTGCTCTTAATACCTACAAACCTGACTACTTCAATGCTAACTAACATTCCATCAACAACTCAGCAGAAACTTACACTTATCCAAAAGACTGTTGCCCCTATTTTGACACATTTCAAGTCCCATTCGTCCGAGTCCTTTACTTACTGACCGACATTAGTTTGTGATTTAGTAATGCTTTGGTTTAAAAAATCTCATCCTTGTTTTGAATTTATTCTCTGATCATGCCCCTCTCATTCTTTACAATTACCTCCAGCCTTACAACCTTCAGAGATACTTGCACTCCTCTAATGCTGATCTCTTAAGCATCTCTGATTTTAAATCTCTTCACCATTGGTTGTCATGTTAAACACTGTGAACTGCTTAGAGTCTAAGCCCAGGAATTCTTTCTCTGAACTTTTCGCCTTTCCAACTGTCTTTCCTTATTTAAGGATCTCTTTTAAAACTACTTCATTAATCAAACATTTAGTCATCTGTCAAAATGTGTCCTCATGGCTTAGTGTCAAATGTTGTCTGATAACACTGATCTGATGAGATTTGGAATGCTGTACTGCATTAAAGCTGTTGTACAAAGGCAAGCTGTTGTCATTCCTACAGCTGCTACTATTGTTGTAAAATCATGAAGCCATTTATTGGAGCTGTTACTTACCTTAGCAATTGTATGCCATTTCCTCTTTAACAGAAATCAAAAACAAATCTAATCTGATGACGACTGACATGTGAACATACACATGTCACATTAAACAATACTCTTGAGCACAGACAATCCATAAGTGGAGATCATTCTCACAATCTTCTGAAGGAATTAAATAAAATTACATCAAATATACAGCAAGGTAACTGCCATTCATTCCAATCATTTAATTCCAGCTTTAATCATCATCCTTCCTCATGTAAATCCAGCAGCACCACAGGAAGTGGGGGCCATTGCCAAATCTGCACATAGCAGAAAGAGAGCCATGGGAACAGCATGCCCTTCCAACCAGACAAGTTAGGGTTGGGGATATCAAGGCCAATCAGGCATGCCGATGTGACCAAGATTAGATACAAGCAGAATATCTACTTGATACAAATGTGATACAAACTGAGCAAACATCTTCAATTTTACTGTTTTAATGGTAATGTTTTCTGCTCTTGTCACTCACAGTTCATCACGACGAATCTTCTTATCCTAAATAATTACCATCCATTTTCCCTTGCACTATGTCTTCATTGCCAGTTAATTACTTCTCCCCTCATTCCTGGAACAGATTTTTTTTTAAACTGCCTCACTATCCCACCTCACTTCCTGACTCTCCAGGCCTCTGGAACTACTTAAAACGATTACCTCTAACTTCTACCAGCACTGACAAAAGGTCATCCTTCTGAAAAATTAACAATGTTTCTCATTCCACTATTGTCACCTGACCAAGTGAGTATTTTCAGCGCAGAGTTTCTGTTTCCTATTTCCAAAATGAACAGTAACCAATTATGTAAGTAAAAAAAAGACAGTGTGACGACAAACAAGATGTACATGGCTTTTGGCAATTTGAATTTGTTTAATAGCATTTCCTCCATTTGGTGTTAGGCTTCAATGTTATCACTGCCTCGTAGTCTTTTCACTATAATACAAATAATGAAACTAGTATTTCTAAATTTAGCTCAAAATAGTTGGTTATTTTGATGAATATGCACTTAACCTAAAAGCTCAACTTTCAATCAGAGGTTCAATCAGAGCTACGCTAAGGAGAAAGTTGTAAATTCACTGTGTGGACTGTGCTAATTTAAGTGACTTCAGCTGGATGGCAGTATGTGTGGTGTGATTGATGTCAGTGATCATAGAAAAGTAGGGAGCAATAGGGTGGTGGGATTGGAAGGGAGATGAGAATCAGCCATGATTCCAGTTTCTGAACACAAACCAATGTCCCCAATTAGAAAGTATTCTTGTGCGGGCGTTCAGTGAGAACAGCACCAGGAAGACTGTCAGTCTTCCTGAAAATGAAATAATTTGCTAATGATCATGGGAAGTTCCATTGGAACTCAGTAACAGCAAAGCCTTTGCCTTCAAGAGAAGGCAAAAGAAGAAAAAGTAGAGAAAATGGGTAAACTTTTTTTACAGGTTATACTATTATGAAATTATTTTATTTTCATAAATACATTAGCGTTAGGGTTACAGATTTATTGTCATCCTGTATCACCTGCAAATTATTTATTCTGTGTCCTGCAGTTTATTTGATAATGCGTGCATCTAACATCATGAGCTCAAGATTAATTGAGATGCAATCATTGTTTAAACAGTCTCCATTTTTGCTGAGATTTAAAAAAAATCAATGTAATTAAGTGTCGTTGCACCAAAATGGTTATCAAACTCTGCAGCTAGATAATCTGCAGTAGTGTTCTGCTCTTAAATAGTTGCATCAGTGCAGATTATTTCAAAAGGTTTACTCAGATTTTGCTTCAAACCATTTCCTGCCAGTTTAAGTATGTACTTCAATCCTCTGTTACACAACATATCTTGAAAATTCACTGGCTAGTCTCACTTGGTGAAAGCATTTAGTGCTGGTATATTATCAACTGAAGGCCTACTCACAGGTTTTTAACCGAAGGGCTTTAGTATCATATACCAACTGACTTTCCTAAAGGACATACCTATATCAAAAAAAACACTTACAGGCAATAACTAATTCCAAGTATGTATGCAAGCCTAATGTTCTCATTTCTATTTTGTCATTTAATCTATTTATTTGATTAATCAACTCAAATCATTTGCTATTTACAATATGATGCAAAGGGAAAGAAAGGTGTCTGTCAATAGAGTCAGCTTATCAGACATTCTGTCATGATTAAGCAAGGTGAATTTCGAGAATCTTGTAAACAGGCCTCTGTATGGAGAAATTGTAAAGGTAACTGTCTGAAAGAAAGTCACTGCTGCTGATACCATCATACAAAATTGTTAAAATTGACTGATACGAGATAGTGTTTCTAGCAAAGTGTTTTCTAGCTCAATTTCCGGAAATAAAAGTTGTTTGTGTTTCTGGTTACAAATGGTAAGAAAACAAATGATCTTAGAAGATAGGAACAGGAGTAGGCAATTCACCCATTGAGCTTGCTCCACAATTTAATACGAACACAGGTAATTGAACACTTCAATATCTTTAACCCACAATATCCCCATATGCTTTGTCAATATATCCTCATTGACAGTCTAAAATTTATCAACCTCCATTTTTAATGTGCTCAAACACTAAGCTTCCACGTTCCTGTAGGGTGGAGAATTCCAAAATTCAATACGTTCTGAGTAAAAGTACTTTTCCTCATATGGTTCTAAACGGCATGCCCCTTATTTTCAAATTGTGTTCCCCGCTTCTAGACTTCTGAATCAGGGGAAGCATCTTACCTGCATCTACCTTGCCTGTCCCTTAGGTATTTTGTAGGTTTTAATGAGGTCACCAATCATTCTTCAAAACTAGAAAATACAAGCCCAGTTTATTCATCTCTTCATAGGATAGTCCTGCCATCCTGGGGACAAGTCTGGTGAACCTTCATTGCACTGTTTCTATAACAGTTATATCTTTCCTGAGATAAGGAAATTAAAAATGCACACAGTACTCCAGGTGTGGTCTATGTTTTTATCTTAATTTGTAGGACTTGGGCATCGCTGGCTGACATACATTGACAGCGCAGCCCTATTTGCCCTTGAAAAAAGGGGGTGCTGAGCTGCCTTCTTGAATCGAAGTAGTCCACTTGCTGTGGGTTTACCCACAATGCTAGTAGGGAGGGAATTCCAGGATATTGATCTAACAACTGCGAAGGAATGGTGGTACATTTCCAAGTCAAGGTGGTGAGTGGCTTGGAGGGGAACTTGCAGGTGGTGGTGTTCCCAAGTACCTGCAGCCCTACTCCTTCTAGATGGAAGTGGTCGTGGGTTTGGAAGGTGCTGTCTGAGGATCTTTGGTGAATTTCTGCAGTGCATCTTGTCGATAGTACACACTGCTGCTCCTGAGCACCGGTGGTAGAGGGATTGACTGTTTATAGATGTGGTGACAATCAAGCGGGTTGCTTTGTCCTGGATGGTGTCAAGCTTATTGAGTGTTGTTATTGTTGTTATTGTTGAGCTGTTATTTATTTGAAGCAAGTCTTCACCATTTCTGTGCTTGAAACCCTTGCAATAAAGCAAACCTTCCATTACCCTTCCCAATAACTTGCTGCACTTGCTTGTTAGCCTTCAGTGACTTATCAACAAGAACATCCAAGTCTCTTTGCTCATCTACAGTTTCCAACCTCTCAGCATTTAAGAAATAATTTGCACATTGTTACTCCTATCAAAGTGATTAACCTCACATTTTTCCACATTGTGTTATATCTGCCATGTTCTTGTCCAATCACTACCCTTAGCCATATCCTCCTCCTCTTTAGGGGTTCAAATGTAATCGAGCGATTGCACAAATAAGGTTTTTTTCACTTGGAAAGTGCATTCTTGGAACATCCACTCAGATGGTGGAACTTACCAATTTTTTATTGGTCAGAGTGGGGATGAGTGTGTTGGTAGTGATGAACATGCACTTTCACCACCAAGAAAACTTGCCCAATCATCAGCCAATCAGCTCACTAAGTTTCTCAGTGAATCACAGGCACTGACATTGGTGAATTAGATTGGCAGTCTTTCACTGCCTAGAAGCTTCTGAATCCTAAAGAACACTGGTCTTGGCCTTTTCTTTGGAGCATTCAACTCGCGATGGTAAGTCTTTTTTTTTTACTTTCTTGTCATGGAATCGGGAAATGTGGTGCAGGTAAAGTGGCATCTCAAAGGTTAAAGATAAGAATAGGTCAACAACTTTTACAAAACAGCTCCTTGCCTCTACATTCATGTTTCCAACTGCCCCCATACTGGAGCAATATGGAATCCCAGGTAAGAAGTTAGTTACCTTTCTCACCCATCAAGGAGACAGGTGATCAGTGAGGTGCTGGATTCAGGCCCTTAAGTAGCCATTAATTGATCACTGAAGATACTCAGTTGGTACAAAATCATTGAGCTCTCTCATGTACTTTCTCACCCAGAACTTGTTAGTAAGGTGGAAAGAAGTGGTAAGTTTCTTTCATGACAGATGCAGTATTTCACCTTCTTGTAACCTCCACAGAGGGAAACTTGTACTGTAGTAAACATGGTATACGCTTAAATGGCATTTTCAGAGAGACAAAATATAAATATATTTTTCTCTCCTTTTTATCCTATTTCCTATCTGCTGTCTTTCTCTCTCTTTTCTTTTTCATTTTGAACTAATTGCAAAAATATCAATTTCAATTCTTTTAATCTATTGAAGGGCTCAAAGTAAATTGAGTTGCTGTGAATATCTAGTTAATAGTTCAATAGCATTTGCTATTTGGTATGCACTGTGAGGTGTTCAACCACAGTCTGTTACTCATTTTACCTCATGTTAATTTGGTATGTTAAAATATAACAGTCCAGTTTGCTTTGATATTCTAACTTTGTATAGTCTATTCTGTGTCCAGGATCTCAAACTTTGGCTACTTTAAAATAAAATAAGTTTCTAGTCAGATTGTAACATAATTTTGATGGCCTCATCAAGAATCATTACATGTAAAGGTAACAAAAAGTTGCTTTTTGATAGGTCTTGAATGATTTTTTTTTAAATTACTGACAAAATGAATACTTTACCTTAATCTAACTACAGAATAGTTCTGTGTATTCATTAAATAAAACACTTTTAATTACATTTTAAAGTATTCCCAAATCATTCATATGAAGTCAGAAACAAAAGATGGAATCTTTGAGAGGCCTGAATAATTGGGCTATGATTAGAAATCTGATAGAATTACATGAGAAAATCAGCAAGGTGTTTTGTGATGTTAACTAAATTCCAGGCATCAAGGCAAGGAATTCCATGTTGGATACCAGGCACTGGCATTTCAGGGCATGCTGTATAGGCACCTATCACATGAACCTAACCTCCATGGGCACTGATAACTGACAACTGCCAGCATCTGGCATAAAGTACATTCCAATCTCTTCTTCAAGGCTGCACCATAGAGTGCAATGGTAATCATCACCACAGCAAGGACACTTTATGTTCACACAAAGATAACAGGCTGAAAGATCTGCTGTATTGCCCTGTCATGTAGTGAAACACAAAGTCAGGAGTCATGGTTGTCAGCTGTCCTCAGTTAAGGGAGACAACCTTCTGTCAGGAGGTCCTGGCACAGTGACTCAAGAGCAGCCACCAATACAGTCCAGGTGCGTAGACACCTTGGTCAGCCAATCACTCAGGATGTCAGGCTCACAATCTTTTCTATCAAAGGGGTAACGAGTGAAAGGAAACTAGTCCTTCACATATCTTGTCTGTTTCTGTCTCTTTCTGGCCTGTTTTCCTCCTGCAATGAGACACAGGCAGGTATTAAGGGAGTTGAATTTTGGTGATACTATTGTGACCAGTACAGGTGGGGTAAAGATGGGGAGATGTTCCAAGTGAGTGAGAAAGCAACGTAGCGGGCTATTAGGGGAATTGGAGTAGGTGAGAGGGTGTGGGGGGGATAAAGTTGCCTTCAACAGTGAGAATGCACCTTGATAGGAGGTGAGTGCAGTAACAGAGATAGTGAATGTGACATATCAGAGAGAGGATGGTGTCAGTGCCCCTGGCAGACCCTTCTTCTTACATTGCGAGGCATTCTTGTATACACAAACTGATCTGGGTTGGGATGGTCTGATGTTGTTGTGGCTAAGATTATGATCCATCTTATCTGCATATTTGTAAATAACCAAAAATGGCATTTTGTTTTCTACCATAAATTTACTTTTGTGGCATATGAAATGTTCAGCATTGTGCATAGATCACATATGTAACATTTTACCTCTGAGTATCTTTTTGGAGTTGTAACAACTCTTGTGTGCTGGAAAGGATTTTATTTGGAACAAAGGCTGATACAGTTTACTTTTAATACAAAATTGAAATGCAAAATATTGAATTGCAGAGTGAGAATTCTTTTAAATGCATAAAGGTATCTTTAATGAGCTAATAAAAGAAAGTTAACATTTGTTTATAGAGTTATGGAGTCATAGAGCATGGAAACAGATCATTTGGTCCAACTCGTCTACATCGGCCAGACATCCCAATCTGACCTAGTCCCATTTGCCAGCATTTGGTCCATATCCCTCTAAACCCCTCTACTCATATACCTATCCAGATGCCTTTTAAATGTTGCAATTGCACTCACCTCCATCATTCCCTCTGCAGCTTGTTCTATACTCGCACAACCTTCTGCATAAGAAAGTTACCTCTCAGGTCATTTTAAAATCTTTCCACTCTCACCTTAAACCTACATTCTCTAGTTTTGGACTCCCCCACCCCAGGAAAAGAACCTTGGCTCTTCACCCTCTCCATGCCCCTCATGATTTTTTAAACCTTAATAAGGTCACCCCTCAACCTTCAAAGCTCCAGGGAAAATAGCACTAGCCTATTCAGCCTCTCCCTGTAACTCAAACCCTCCGGTCCCAGCAACATCCTTATCATCGTCTCAAGTTTAACGACATCCTTCCCATACAAGGGCAACCAGAATGATATGCAGTATTCTAAAAAGGGCCTCACCAACATCCTCTTCAGCCGCAACATGTCCTAACTTACTGTTGTGATCAATGAAGGCAAGTGCACCAAACACCTTCTTCACCACTCTGTCTACCTACAACCACTTTTGAGGATCTATGCACCTGCACTCCTAGGTCTCTATCCATGGCCACAACCCTAAAGACCCTACCATTAACTGTATACAGTAGAAATTCAATTATCTGAAAGAAACGTGCAGGGAGTATTTGTTTGGATAAATGATCATTCGGATAATCGATCTGATTCTAAACAAGTGGTAATTTATAAATGAAGGTTATCCAAACATTTCTCGGTTACCTAGCTATGCATGCCATAATGTTGTTTAACTGATGACTGAATGCTCAGTTGCCTAATGCCGTTTTCACAGAACTTAGAGATATTGTTCAGATAATTCAAAATTTGGATAATTGATGTTAAGATAATCGAGGTTGTACTGTACATTCTGTCTTGGTTTGCCTTACGAAAATGCAACATCTCGCATTTATCTAAAGTAACTTGCAACTGCTACTCAGCTAGTGGCTCATTTGATCAAGATCCAGTTGCACTCTGAGATCATCTCCTTCACTGTCTACTACACCACCTATTTTGGTGTAATCTGCAAAATTACTAACCATACCTCCTATGTTCAAATCCAGAACATTTATATAAATGATGAAAAGCAGTGGACCCAGCACTGATCCATGTGGCTGCTAGTCAAAGGCCTCCAGTCTGAAAAGTAATCCTCTACTACCACCCTCTATCTCCTACCTTCAAGCCAATTTTGTATAAAATTGGTTAACACCCCCGGATATCATGTGATCTAACTTTACCATGCAGAACCTTGTCCTAATACACAATGTCCATTTCTCTGTCTTCATCAATCTTCTTTGTCCCCTCTTCCAAATACTCAGTCAACTTATTGATACATGATATCCCATGCACAAAGCTATGTTGACTATCCTAATCAGTCCTTGCCTTTCCAAATGCATGTAAATCCTGTTCCTCAGAATCTCTCCAACAACTTATAGACCACTGTTGTAAGGCTCACCAGTCTATAGTTCCCTGACTTTTCCTTACAACCTTTCTTAATTAATGGCAAATCGGCCACCCTCCAATCTTCTGGCATAGAGTCCAGGGATTTATCCACTTTAATGCATTTTAAGACTCTAACATCTGCAATGTGAATTCTTTTCATGACATCACTATTTAACTCACCAATTTCCTTAGCTTCTGTATCCTTCTCCACAGTAAATATTGAGGCAAAATATCCATTTAATACCTCACCATCACTGTAATGGTCACATTGATCTTTAAGGGGCCTTATTCTCTCCCTAATTACTCTTTTGCCCTTAATGTATTTTTTGAATTCTCCTTCATTCTATTTGCCAAAGCTATCCCGTTTGCCCTCCTGACTTCCCTCTTCAGTATACTCCTCTAAGTATTCACTCAATCCCAGCTGTGTATACCTGACACAGGCCTCAATTTCTTTAGTCACCCAGCATTCCCTACACCTAACATCCTTGCCCTTCACATGAACAGGAACATACTCTGAATTCTCATTATCTCAATTTTAAAGGCTTCCCACTTCACAACCGTCCCCTTACCTGTGAATGGCCTGTCTCTCTGGAGCTAAAACACTAAAGTTTCATTCCAGGTCTCAAAAGATCAAAGGGGAGAACAAGTCATCTCGTGAGAACTCAAACCATAAAATGAGGAAACTAGCTTTGAACAAAGCAGTTCTTGCCCGCACCAACAACACAATTCCAGCAGTTGAGTTTCTTGAGCTTCGAATCTGCTCATTTCCTTCACAGTATAAGGGTTACAATTTGTGCCAAACTACTAAACACATGCCATTGAGACCCCGATGTCATTGAGAATTGATTCAAAGAGATTGGCTAGAATTTCATCAGAGCATGTGGGCCCCAAAACTGCACACAATATGCGAAATGTGGTCTGATCAGGGCCTTATAGAGCCTCAGAGGTACATCCCTGCTTTTATATTTGAGTCCTTGCAAAATTGCCATCATTGCATTTGCCTTCCTAAGTACTCCCAAAACATTTTTTTTGTAGATATTCTCCTCAACATCTATTTGTCACTAGTTAGTGGTATATAAGCTACCCACAATACCATGATCGCACCCTTTTTGCTTCTTAACTCAATCCAAATGGATACTATCATCATCTCCTGAAAGAGGATATCTCTTTCCAACACTGAAATGTTTTCCTTCATCATTTTCTCTCCCAACCAAACATCTTATTCCTTTTCCTATTGTTTTTAGCACACTTTCTATCCATTCATGTTAAACACCTATTCCTATTGCCATATCATATTTCCAGATAGTAATTTGCACTGTTTGTCATCATACTTTGTGCATTTACATATATATATTTTAAATGTGCCTTTTTTGTCTGCTCACATCTAACAAGGTATTATCTTCTCGAGTAACAACTCTTACTTTCACTGTTTACAGACCTTGTTCTACTTTCACTTCATGTTGGTGCCCAACCCTCTGGCAATTTAGTTTACATCCTCAGCAACATCATCCCACTGGCAACCCCAGATGACAATTGTCTCAGGTCTGTGTAATTGCAACTCATCACTTTTGCAAAGGTGTCTCCTGGTCTAAAACTAGCTCAATGCTCTAATATCTGAATCAAAGCCATAAAAATTATATTGGATTTGAAACATTAATTATGTTTCGCCCTCCACAAATGCTGCCAGGCCCTCTGGAATTTCTTTCATTCTCTGTGTTTGTTGTCCTTCCTCCCACACCATGACCCTGCCTAACTTGTTACTTCTACTCTCACTGATATAGAAATTCTATATGACAATTTAGTCAAGGTTTCTTGAAAATAATTCTGTTCTAATTGTAAATGTTCTATGTTGATTATTTGTGATCTACAATCTTCTAAACAAAATTACAGTTCAAGAAACCACAACAATTTGCATTTATTTATCTCCTTAAACAGAACAAAATGTCTAAAGATACTTCACAGAACCACAATCAGACAAAAACTTACATAAGGCAGAAGAAATATTAGGAGTGTTGAACAAAAGCTTCGTCAAAGAGAAGGCTCCAAAGGAGGAAGCAGAAAGGTAAGGAGGAACAAAGAAAAATGAAGGATGTTGAAGGCAGAAGTTATGGGCAACCGGAAATCAGTGTGATTGTGTCAAAACCTAACACCAATTTAATAATAAAGTAAAAGTCTCCCTTCCTAACTTTGGGTATGTTTGTAATATGCTGAATGATAACTGTGTTGGTACTAATGGAAACACTCAGCAAAATGGAGTTTCCATGCTAGTTTGCGCAAGATTTTTGAAATATATCTTTGTCTCAAATGTAACTTTTCTTCCTGACTGATTCTGCACATTTCATTTTTTGTAAATCACCAGTTTTCATCTGTAAAGTCTGTCCTGTATTTTGACCTAAATAATTTTCAAGTAACTGCACAACCCTAAAATACAATATCTTCCTTAGAATTTACTATAATCAATTTTGCACTTAGGCAAACTAATATTTCTTTAAACTGTGTCTAATTCTACATGTATTTATTTAGTTATCAGCAAGTTAAAACTACATTTTTCGAACATTCATTTTTTTTTCCTTTTAGAAGAGCAATCAAAAGCTATAATCCAGATTTTCATTAGGCATATTTTCTAATACATGCTGTGTTTTAGATGCTAATATTTTAGTGTTTTCACACAACAGATTACATGCAAATAAATTCAATGTACGTCTGGATGAAATAAGACATAATTAATCAAAGGACAGTCACATTAATTTAGGAGGATATTGCAAACCTAAGCTAATTAGCACTGAATAACATATTATGTTGTTGTAAATAAAGAAATTCTATATGACAATTTAGTCTGGAAAAGGTTTCTTGAAAATAATTCTGTTCTAATTGTAAATGTTCTATGTTGATTATTTGTGATCTACAATCTTCTAAACAAAATTACAGTTCAAGAAACCACAACAATTTGCATTTATTTATCTCCTTAAACAGAACAAAATGTCTAAAGATACTTCACAGAACCACAATCAGACAAAAACTTACATAAGGCAGAAGAAATATTAGGAGTGTTGAACAAAAGCTTCGTCAAAGAGAAGGCTCCCAAGGAGGAAACAGAAAGGTAAGGAGGAACAAAGGAAAATGAAGGATGTTGAAGAGGCAATAGGGAGAAGAACACAGATATTTTGAATGCCAGAAAGATGAGTTAGATCAGATTTGACCACTCAAAAGATTTCAAAAATGACAGCATTTTTAGATTTCTTAGATTAGATTCCCTACAGTGTAGAAACAGGCTCTTCGGCCCAACAAGTCCACACCAACCCTCCGAAGAGTAACGCACCCAGCCCTATTTCCCTCTGACTAATGCACCTAACACTATGGGCAATTTACCTGACCTGCACATTATTGGACTGTGGGAGGAAACCGGAGCACCCGGAGGAAACCCACGCAGACATGGGGAGAATGTGCAAACTCCACACAGACAGTCTGCCCGAAGCTGGAATCAAACCTGGGACCCTGGTACTGTGAGACTATAGCCTGGTGTTGTGTGCTTTTTAACAGGATAATTCATGTCTTACTCAATTTCAGATACTTTCCCATTTGTATAGCCTCCTATCAAAAAGTAAATACTTCAATTGATTGAAAGAGATGCGTAATCTTCACTCCTGTTTATTGCTAACACCATCCTCCCCCCAAATGCATTGGTCAGATAACAAAACCACCAAATTTATGGTCAAATAGATGATTTTTGTGTGAAATTATATTACAGAAAATATTGGCAAGGGACACATGCTTTGCATTCAATTACAGTGCCATTTGTGGATTAAAGAAAGGTATCTGATGCCATCAATCCGTAAAGATTTTTGATTAGAAGAGACATGTTTCAAATCTATGCTCTAATTAATACCCAACGGAACATATGCTTTTCTTGTTACATATTTTCATACACACTCTCTCTCTTTAGTGAAAGCAAAATCTGCAGCTATGGCATTTCTGCTTTAAAGTTCAAAATCCAATAAAATGTTATGGTTGCCTACAGTAGCATCCCACTTAAGTAAAAGTGCCATCAGTAATGTACAGCTAATAAAAATGTGAAGAAAACAGGTAACTTAATCTAACTCAAAGGCAGTTTTAGGAGGTTATAAAAGTGATAATTTGTAGGCTAGTATTTACTACAATTTAACTGGACAATGAAAAAAATTCAATGAACAACCTCCATATTATCGATCTAAATTAACTACACTTTCTATTATTTATGAGTGGGCAAAGGTTCTATCTACAGATACTACTCCCAATTGTTCAATTAAATGAAGGTAAAGATACTTTGATGACTAAGATTTTTATTACAAAAATCAAGCACCAAGAATTCCCATTGATATCCCATGGAAACTTCCATGAAAATATTAGAGAAATGGTCATTTACATTTCATGTATGGAATTTCTGCCATTCCTGATGGTACTTATGGCAGAGGAATAGAGAACACTGCAGACAAAAAAAAACCTTGACACCATTTTAAGGTATTTCACTTGTGTTACTTCAAAAACCACTCTTGAGTAAAGATTATATAATCTAATGTAAGACGTTTTTCAGCCTGTCAAAAAAACTTGGGCATTATAACTAGACTTATAATATACCTATAATATATACCTATAATATTGTTATGAACAATATTATTCTCAATATGTTGGTACAGACGCATCACCACTGTGATAAAATTACAGCAAATTATTTTCCAGCAATCTGATCAATTTTCCTCAATCAGACAAGCAAAATATACCTCTCCTAGGCATGTGAGACTTTAACTAGAAAAGTTTGTGAATCACAGAAAATCCTTTTGAATACTAATCACTTTCATAGAATTTATAGAGCTATTCTAAACTCTTTCCATCCAGATGTATTAAGGGGAGTCAGAAAACTGAAAAGCTTACTATTGTGTACCCTTCCCCTCTAATACATGGCTCACCTCTCCCCACCTCTAAGACCAATCCTGGAGAAGCAATAAATTACAAAATAGATAAACTATGGTGTGGCAAATAGTTATATGGCTCATTATGACTGTGCCTGAAATTAAGTTATGCTCCCTTACCCCACACTTCAGCTTTTAGCCAGTAGCCTCCCAATTTAAGGCACTTCAAGTGTTCATTGAAATCTTTTCGAATATATTTCCTCTCTTTGATTAATCTGTTCCTTTTAAAAGAATGATTATAGCTGCTCCACAGAATCTTCTCCAATTATTTGCTCGAAGTTTGGTATTAGTCTCTGCGCTAAATGACAAGACAGACTAATACCAGCCTTGGTATTAGTCTGTCCATTCTTTGTTCCTTTTTAAACAACTATATAGGGCGTGATCTTATTTGGGGTCTGCGTGACAGGCAGAATTGATGGCAGAATTAGACAAGTTGTCCAGCAGAGCCTATTTTAATGATGGAAGCATTGTGCTGTATCTTTTCTGCTTTTACAGAGTGACATAGCATTTTTGCACTGGGTAGCAGTGAGTTGTCGATTAAGTAGGATTATTGCTTGTTAACTACTTTATTAATGCTATAACGTGTCTCTCTAATATTTAACTTCCTATCTTACCAAATGGGCCACTTCACTTCAGCTCTGATGAAGAGACACCTCGACTCGGAATGTTAGCTTGCTTTCCCTCCACAGATGCGGCGTAACCCACTGTGGTTTCTAGCACTTTTTGTTCTCAAATGAGTCAGACGGTGAGAAATCTCAGTGAACCTGCTGACATCACATTCCTGCTGGTCTAAAGAGTCTCCATGTTGGACACTGAGGACCAACATCTAAGACATGGTCAATGGGTGGAGGCCATTTGCACCCTACATCCAGAGACATTAGCATCTGACATGTGCCCAGCCACAAAGAATCCTCTTAGTAACTCTCTGACCGCTTAAAGGATTTGTGCACTTCAATACTGCATCTCGAGCTGCATCAGTAACTATCATTGTATTGCTGCAGGAAGGCCTCTGCACACTCAGGGACACACACTCCGCTCACGGACTGGACCAGACTGTACCTCTGGGCTCTTTGCTCACTTTCATAGCACACACTCTGACATACTTAGATACGCACACACACCCTTGCCTTGCCATCACATTGCCCCCTCAGCTACAGCTACCAGATTCACATTATTTCTGTTTTGCCTTGTCAGTTAGTGCAGACACTAAAGGAGGAAGCTTGTCAGTAGGTGTCAGTCAAGTCAAGGGGGTAGCATTCATATCAGGGAATCCTGGCATAGTAGACAGGGGAGTCTCTGATACCAGTCCAGGACATGGTCAGTTAGTCACTTGGGACAGTTAAAGTCAGAATCCTTGTGTGAGGAGCCAAATATCTTGCAGCCCACAGCCTCCATCTTGCCTCTTTCTGCCCCTTTGTATTACACTGTGTGTCAGCTGGGGCTCAGTGATAGCACTCTCGCCTCTGAATCAGAAAGTTCGAGCTTCAAAGCCCACATGAGGGCATGAACTCAAAATCTAGACTGACATAAATGCAGCACTGTGTGAAATATTGCACAGTTGGAGGTGCTATCTTTTGGATGAGATGTTAAACTGGGCCTCCTAAGGATGTTACAGGTCTGTAGACGACACTTGTTCGACCTCAGCTGGAGTGCTACATCACATGAAGGATGTGAATGCATTGGAGAGAATGCAGAAGTGGTTTATAGGAATATTTCCAAGGATGAAGAGCTTCAATTAAGAAGAAGTTGGGACTGTTCTCCTTGGAGAGAAATGGTTTATAGGAAACATGACAGATGGTTTCAAAATCATGAGCTGCTGGATAGAGGTGATCAGGAGAAACTTTTCCTTCTTAAAGGAATAAGAACAAGAGGCATAGATTTTAAAAAAAGAAACAAAGGTAATGTGAGGCAAAACCACCTCGGGGGTCATTAGGGGATGGAATGAGCTACCTGGAAGCACGGTGAAGCAAAGTTCAGTTGAAGCATTCAAAAGGGCATTGGATGATTATTTGTATAAAAATAATGCGCACGTATAGGGATACAGCAAGAGATTGACTCGAGATAACGACACTCATTTACGAGCTGTTGCAGGCACAATAGACTGAATGGCCTCCTTCTGTAACATAACATTTCTGTGAGCTTTGACTGCTTTCCTCCTGTTATGAGAAAGGCAGATATTACAGAAGATGAAAATGGTGGCACCGCTGTTACTTTTAGTCCAGGTGGGAGATGTCCCGTGAGTGAGTAGGCAACGCAGAGGGTATGCAGAATTCGTGATATTAGGGGTGAGTTGGGTGAGAGTCAATGAGGAAAGATGCTGTAGTCAATGGAATGAACGTTAAAGCATGAGCCTTGGTGGGAGGTAGGTACAGTAGCAGAGATAGAGTAATAGATACTGGAGAGAAGATGGTGGCATTTACACTGGCAGAGGGCAGAAAGGCATTGACTGACTTCCTACTGTGCTGGGCATTCCTCCAGAAGCCTGAGACTATTCTAAAAGGGTAACCACCGTGGATCAGGCTGGCTTGATCTGCTGTCCCAGCTTCACACTTCATCCTGGAGAAGAGGACATCTGAGCCTGCATCACCCCATCCAGCAGAATCTCCAGCTCCCTGCCCTTAAAGTGGGGCATCAATTTCCCCACAACTCTCAGGTTCAAGGCAAATGTCAGGAGCCACACAGGACTTTTAAAGATGGCATGGGCACCAGCGTATTCGCCGATTGGTGAGTAGTTCTGAGAACAATACAAAGTAAGATGGGACTAGAATCAGATGTGAGAAACATTATGGGGCAGGGTAGATAGTTAACAAGGTGAGTTTTGTAGGCTACAGTGAGCTGTGAGAACTGTGAGGGGACGAGATATTAATTGGAATATGGGAGGGAGGGTTTGGGATGAAGGTGAGATATTCTCATGTTCTCCAAACATAGGCCACTGTCTGTGAATGAAAGTGAGCTTTTTAACCTGGCCGTTTCAGCATTGGCCAACTGTCTCTCACTCTGATGGATGAAAATAACTTGACAAGAGTTGCTAGTTTGAGGTGAAAACCTCCCAATTCAAGGTGCAAAGTTGAAAATCAAGCCCCTTGTATCTTATATGCCACAATCTGACACAGTTCTTTTATTCAGATCTAACCAGAGCTTTGAGCTGTTTCAAAATGCAACTTTGATCAACATAGGTACATTCATTAAGGAGGCAACTGTTGAGTTTCTGTCAGTGAGAGCTGATAGGTCATTCGAGATTTACAAGAGGGTCTGTTCGCTGTATTGGTTAATGTAATTTACACTCGTCAATTTTTTAATACAGTTCAGCATTTGTTTTGCTGAATGTTGCTTTATAATAACTGCTATCACAATTTCCAACAGTAATGTGAAACTATTTCATAGCAATCATACTTATGTCATTCATTTTCTATTCAAATGCACAACTCCTCACCATTATCTGTGTTAATTTTCACAGTTCCATCATTTAAGCATCTTATCTAGTTCCGCATTACAGTTGAATGCACCCCCAACTCTCCCCTCACTATTCACTGGCCTTATCTATAAATTTATTTGTCTACAGTCCCTGAATCCATCATTAATGTAAATTAAAAACAGTAGGGATCTCACCATCAATCTCTGGTACATGCCAATTGAACTGTCCTTTGCCTGAGTCCTCAACATTATTCCCCAAAGAAAGCAACTCAAACATTCTTGTCTTCAAATCTCACTCATTTCCTGGTTTTACTTTGAATTCTCACGACACACCAACAACATAAAACTGCACAACATGCTAGTCACATTAGCCCTGCAGCGACTTGATATTCAAACATTAATTGGTTGAAGAAGGAACTTTGGTCCCTCACTGGCTCAGACAGCTGCTGACCGATCTGATTGGTAGTTATCTTGTTTTTATCACTTTCACTCTGACTTTGGTACAGCACAAAAAAAACCCTGAGCTAAGTTTTCACTGGCTTGGACTTTTCTCAGATTTTAATTTTTCAATTATGGCAACATTCAATTCATTCGCACCTTTTTTCATTTTTTATTGAGTTACTGCAAATATTAAACTAACTAAAGCTGTAACAACAATACTGACAATAATCAACATCTTGGATGGAATGATATGTGATTGACTTACATAAAGCTGAAAATGTCATCAATCTAAATTGCACTTACTTAAAAAAATAGAAATTTGGCACAGTTTGTATCACTTGAACTGAGATACTTGGTAAATTGAAGCGTTAAAATGTTCTTTTATCACTTCCTGGAGATGCGATGTATAGGGCAATAGATTTCATTCAGCTAAATTACACTTATGAATAATTAATAATACATGTAAACAAAACTCCAATTAAATTTTATTCAAGTTTAGCTACTTCAAATGAAATGCTTGTGAAATGAAAATGTTGCTGCACATGTCATGCATTGAATTGGCAAGAGAATTACCTAAATTTTCTTCCTCACACTAGTGAAATGTACCAGATGAAAATCTTGGCTCTCTTTCAGACTTGGACCATACATTTCTCCCTCTATCCCAAACTCTAACCTACTACTGACAGTCACTCCCTGCCCTTGATTCCAACTCCCATGATCTCCAGTCCCCCCTAGCAAGACACCCATCTCTCTAACAACTCCCTCCTTTATCCATGTGTCACCCTCCAACTTAGGATCCTGGGGCATGCTGTACCAGCAATGACCATGTCCCTCCTTTGTGGAGCTGCCAAGTTCGCAGGTCCAGAGGATGAGAGGTCATAAACTGGGGTCTGCAGTTGAGAGGAAAGAAGCTGGTGTCCTCTTAAGCATCTGCTGAGCTGAAAAAGAGTGAGCATGTCTTTTTTATTCCCTCAGCTTTTACACCAAACAAAGAAGATTCCAATTTTGCCTCTCCCTTTTTGTTCACCTTCTTTCAGTTGAATTCTAACTGGGAGGAAAACAAACCATTTGACTTCGATACAAACCTCCCTTCAACGCATCCATTTTCATTAGAACTGAATCCAACAGACAGACAGGTGGCCAGTCCCAATTCAGAAACGTCTTACAGTTTTGATAATGATGCTGTGGGCCTTTATTTAAACATCATTCAAATTTATCTATTCTTGGCAACGCAGCTTTCTGAAGTGAAAACTTGGTTGATTCAGGAATGAAGTGATCCAAATCCACCTCCTGAATCCAGGTGCTAACCTGAGAGGCCATTGTGATCAGAAATTCCTGGAATAACTGTCTTGTCTCTGATCCCTCGGACCTCTCACACAGTGCCATCCCCAATACTGACCAGCTTCTTCTTCCATTGCTCTGTCTTCACTTTTATCAAATCAATTCCCAATTGACCCCTACCCACCACCCCAATACTCACTCCAGTTGATTTCACACACCCAAACAGTATCCGTCAACCCCAGACCCTCTAACCTTCAGTCAACCTCCTGCCCTACAGGCAGATTTATATATTCCCCAGCAACTAGTGCCTCTGCTGTCAATCAAGCTGTCAGACAGGTAACCAAGCAGTGAGCATCAGGTCAGTGAAAATCTTCCTCTGTACATCTGTTTCTGCATTTAATTTTCCACTCTATTTCTCTTGATGTTATTTGCTGATTCATTCTCTATTTTTAGTGTTTATTGGTTAAGGAAATAGAGCAGTGGATCTGATAAGCATGACATACCAGACGATCTCAAAACCTTGTGTCATGCAATTTTCAGCAATTTGTGGTACCTGTATGATCTGAAGAGGAGGTCAAAAAGCCAATTCATAGATTTGCACTATTCCAGTAACTTCTGCATCATTTACTTTGGCATAAGAGTGTTTTTATGCAATTTATTTTGTTTGCTGAATATGTTGTTTCTTTGATCAAGAAAATCACCTTTTTTATACTTTAGAATGTTCACTGGGTAACCAACCTGATTCTTAATCACCAATATCTTCCAAATGACTGATAGTAGTTGATTTCAATAATTATATCACATATTTCTCAACAGGGGATGACTCTTAAGGTTTATTGTAATGAAACTTAGAACTTGATTGACATTGCTGGCATGGCTGAACCATTCACTTCATTTAGTCACCTGACTGAGTAGTTCACATTTTTGGAGGGGCAATCAAAAGAGTCACAGAAAATACTACACAAAAATAAAATTCTTCATTCTAGTGTTTTATAGAAAATGAAACTTAATGACAAAGAGATCAACTTAACATTTCACAAATTCCAAAAAGACAATGAGAAGAAATCAAAAACCTGGGGTTACTTACCTGAGTCATGACATCTCTTGTGGTTGTAGACCGCCCTTTTCTGGTGGTAGTAGTAGCCATGGTGGTTGTAGTTTCCATTATGGTGGTTGATATTTCTGCTGGCTTTGATGTAGTTGTTGTTTCTGTCGTCATTGAAGATGCTTCCCCTACTAATCTCACACTTCCTTCTATTTTGATGTTTGGGTCACTTTCAGCTGCCATATTAAGTACTTTCAAGCCATTGTAGTATAGGCCAGTTAGCTGTCCCTGGAATGGACGATCTTTGTCCTTGCCACCAATTTTTATAGTTGCTTGGCTATTGAAGATTGTAAGTTGCCGTCCTGTGAAAACATCGTTACATATATAGGGAAAATGTTGAATGTGGACTTAATTTAAGTAAGAACTTTATTTTACAGTTATGTGAAGAAACAAGTAATTTATGAGGTGGTTAATGATTGCAATAAATTACTGAAAAATATTGTGAATAGTAATTTATTGCTCTTCAATGGAATATGTGAGCGATGTGTATTTTCTTCGATAAATCTCACTTTTTTGTTGCTTAAAGAGCAATCAGATGTGTGTGCTCCTCTTTTTCTTTGTAGAACATTCTTTCAAAAGCAATTTTTACTGAATTTAGGATACAAGCATTAACAATAGCACAAAATGTTGCTTCACAAAAATACAGAACGTATTGTGAGATCACATGATGATTTGATTGCCTTCCAGCAAGATTGCCTTCTGGTTTAAAATGAAAAACAAACTGTCAATGCAAATGTGAACTAACAAGTGACACATAAAATGAGAAAATTATGTAGAACATTTCACTCCAACAGAACAAACCTTTTGCAATAGTACCACTTCTTGATTTTTTGACAAAAATCATTTATAATACTTTTAAAGGGTTCAGTTTTTGCACAGCAAAAAACATGCAGCAAATGTCATTTTTATTGTTAACTTCTTTTCAAACTACAATTTCTTCAAATGTTTGAAGTAAACGTTAAAGGGACTTCAGATCTTATTTCCAATTTCATATGAAACACTATTTAAAGTTATCTACAGTTTAAAAGGACTTTGTTGCAGAAATGAAAAATCATGGATCACAGCTAATTGTCCATCCTTTAATGACTAAATTTAGACATATAAATATATTCTGTACAGGATTTATCACTGTTTGTTAAATGTCTAGGATTAATGTTGTACATTGACCACAATTAGATGTCTATATTTAACAGTCCCTTTAACCTTAAGTTAATGGGGTATGCTTATTAAACTGTTGATATTTCATAATGGGAAAAGAATTATTCAACACGCAATGTAAATATTTCTAACTACTGTTTAAAACATTTTGTTTTATTTAATTTTACTGGCAATTTATATTTTAAGTTTATTAGAGTTACAATCCAACGCTACTTGGTTATGTTCAAATTATTTTTTATTTGAAGTTTTAATCAATGTTTTTACCTTTGTCGAGTAGCCAATCATCAACTACTCGACCAAGTCGATATGGGATTCGCTGTCTAGCAATCGCCAGGCGTTCGTTATCATTGTTTCCTTTAAAGTTTAAAGAGACATTTCATTGGTTAAAATCTGTAAGGTCAAAGGTTAAAGGTTAATACTTAAAGCTTGAGCTATACAGTTGTCACATGAATTTTTGAATTTGGATGTTTAAGAAATGCTCCTACAACATTTCAAATTTTTCAGTCATTTAATTTTTTTTAGCAAACAAAATTATTATATTAATTAAGAATTAGAAAGCTGCATCGCCAACTAAGTTATTGAAGTTATATTATAGACAAACCAGAACAACAAATTAAATCATATCATATAACAGCTTTACAAAAGAATATTCATCTGTCTGCTAGTTTTGAAAAGAGCCCATATTAACTAGTTAAACCTTATGTCAGATGTCGGATTTATTTGTGTTCACTGTAATTGTTCACCATATTAGTCTCTTAAAGAACAGACTATGAAATCTTAATGCCTGTGACACAAACTACTTCTTCCATGCCTTAAGATACAGCTGATGTTAATTTGTTTTTTTTTTGCATTTCAAAGTAAAAAAAACACATTAAATCACTCAAATTAGGAAAGCGTAAAGTGGTAAAATGAATGCTAATAGTTCTTAATAATCCATTAGGCTGAAAATCAGCAGTAATGCAAAATTATTGCATATTAACAATATCTATACAAAATCACAGATGTAGATAACAATACTGTTTTTATTTTGAAGCAAATGAGGCTTTGACAAGAGCTACTGTATATTTAACAGTCCATTTCTTTCATCATTGACATTAGGTCTTAAGCAACTGATTATTTTAAATCATTTGTTTGTTTCTTATTGAATTAATTTCTACACTCCAAATCATTTTAATTAAAAAAAATTGATGAATTTGGCTTTATTCCATGATTCCCACAAAAATGGACATTTTTTTAGGAATGTCCATAAATAGCCTGAAGATCCATAGAATGTCTATTTGTCTTTGTCCAAGTACTTTTTCATTTTAAAATTAAAATACATTCAGAGTTTTATATGTTTAACGTTCTATTTAAATTGGTTTTATATGAAGTTTGCATTATGTACTGTCAGCTCAGTCAGGCCTGGAGCTCTTCTGCAAACAGCCCAGGTATGGGTTGACTCTCAACAAATCATCACAATAATTTAAATTATTCTCTCTGACATACCTATGTTAAATATCTGTCAGCTGCAATTCTGACATAACTCAAAACACCCTTTCAAATTTAAAATAACATACAAAACGAACATCTGTCACACCACATTGGAAATATGTGGTAATAACTAGATCAATAATTGTTAACATTATCAAATAACTGAAAACTTACTCTGTTGAACCAAGCTAAACCTTCACTGGATATAGTCAGTTCACATGGCATTGTTTAAATGCCCAAACTTCATCAATAAAAGTGGGAAAGTCCTAAATCTGGAATAATGGGATTAAACTGTTTTAACACGGATAGAACATAGAACAGTACAGCACAGAACAGGCCCTTCAGCCCACGATGTTGTGCTGACCACTGATCCTCATGTATGCACCCAAACTCAGAACACAGAATAATTTTCAAAAATGAAGCATTCAAGATAATGTAGCTGTCAACAATACAGATATAACTTCATTTCTTTCATAATAATGCATTTTTTACATTACATTTGCAAACCTATAATTGCTTGCATTGTCTTTTTCTTAAAATATAACCTTCCAATAGCCTGGCTGGGATAACTATATTTTCACAACACAGTTATCAAAATTTATGAAGCTTAGTTTGAGTGGCATGCCTCATTCACTATCATGCACTGACATTCAGGTTTCTCGCTCGAAACTTGTTTGCCACTTTATTGGAAGTTGACTTGAAAAGGATTCAGTTTGGATAAAAGATGATCATCCAAGTATTGTGCTGTGACATTGCACTTGCTGATTGAATTCGAAGTAGCTCCATTCTTCCACCGAGTAGACAATATTTTGTCACATTGTAGTGTATTAATTCTGTTTGAAAAGGTAGACTTCAAGGGAATAACAGTAATTTAACACAATCTGAGAAAGCAGGGGAAAAAGTGAAAGAGGTCAATCCTTTGAATCTGAAGTAAAGTCTGTTGCAGAATTGAGAGAAAGCAGCAGAAAAGAATCTTAATCATATCTTCATACCTGCAGGTCAGATCGGATAGACTAGCTATGTCAAGCCGACTGGCATGTCTTTTTTTTTCTTTCCTAACGTATTACATTGCCACTGTTGAAGCCTAATTCTATTTTGCCCTTTCTCAAATAAAGGTGTCAGTCACTTGACATGAAACAACATCATCGTTGAAAGGCACTGAAGGAGATGGATAAGAAGCTGAAGCTACAGAAAAACAATTCAAAGTTTAGTGGATATACTTTATCTTGACATATGCCACTTTTTTGTATATTTTTGTCTTCTTTGTTCACATTATTTAACTTGCAGGTCACACCTAAGTAATACTAACACTCACTGTCCTTTCCAGACTATTTCCACGTTTATTGAATCATCAATCGTGCAATGCTTGAGTTATTCAATGAGAAACAATGTTTACTGGGCTTTCTGGAAATAAACATTTGTAATACTTCACCACAATGTCTCCTTGCTTCTGTAGTGGAAATGTATAACTCTAAGTCAAACCACCGTACAATAAATACAGACTGATGGATTACACGTGCATGACAGAATGCTGCACTAATCATGAGGCACAGATAGCATTAGAAGCCACAACAGCTGACTCAATAGTTTTACAACTGCTGTCTGAAGTGAAATATATTTTTGAAATCATGCCATTTGTGCTTTTTTTGTACAAACTTTTATACCAAAACTATGCCTGGACTCTCGGAGAAAGTAAGAACTGTAGATTCTGGAGATCAGAGTTGAAGAGTGTGGTGCTGGAAAAGCATAGCCGGACAGGCAGTATCCAAGGAGCAGGAGAATCGATGTTTTGGGCATAAGCCTTTCATCAGGAATGAGGCTTGTGGGCCAAGGGAGCTGAGAGATAAATGGGAGGGGATTGGGGTTGGGGGGAAGGTAGCTGGGAAAGTGATAGATAGGTGAAGGTGGGGCTGAAAGTGATAGGTTGGAGAGGATGATGGAACAGATAGGCGGGAAGGAAGATGGGCAGGTAGGACCGTTCAAGAGGGCAGTACCAATTTGGGAAGGTTGGGACTGGGATAAGGTGGGGGGAGGGAAATGGGGAAACTGGTGAAATCCACATTGATCCCGTGTGGCTGGAGGGACCCAAGGCCAAAGATGATGCGTTCTTTCTCCAGGCATCGGGTGGTTAGGGTTTGGCGATGGAGGAGGCCAAGGACTTGCATGTCCTTGACCGAGTGGGAGGGGGAGTTAGTGTTCAGCCACTGGGATTGGTTAGTGTGGGTGTCCCAGCGATGTTCTTTGATACGATCCGCAAGTTGCCCTCCTGTCTCCCTGCTTGTAATATCATTCATTCAAAAGACAATACAACTATAATGCTGCCGACTGAGGAATAATTAACGACTGAATGCCACAAACTTATACTCAGTCAATATCAGTGCTCATTAGCAATATTTTAAAGACCAATATAGAGAATTAAGACATCTTTTTGAATAACACCATTAGCTCATGAAAAAGTGTTCCACCATAGCAATTTGCTTCAGCATAACTTTACCAATAAAAGTGGGAAAGTCCTAAATCTGGAATAATGGGATTAAACTGTTTTAACACGGATAGAACATAGAGCAGTACAGCACAGGACAGGCCCTTCAGCCCACGATGTTTGTGCTGACCACTGATCCTCATGTATGCACCCTCAAATTTCTGTGACCATATGCATGTCCAGTAGTCTCTTAAATGTCCCCAATGACCCTGCCTCCACAACTGCTGCTGGCAACGCATTCCATGCTCTCATAACTCTCTGTGTAAAGAACCCGCCTCTGACATCCCCTCTTTACTTTCCTCCAATCAGCTTAAAACTATGACCCCTCGTGTTAGTCATTTCTGCCCTGGAAAATAGTCTCTGGCTATCGACTCTATCTATGCCTCTCATTATCCTGTATACCTCAATTAGGGCCCCTCTCCTCCTCCTTTTCTCCAATGAGAAAAGTCCGAGCTCAGTCAATCTCTCTTCATAAGATAAGCCCTCTAGTCTAGGCAGCATCCTGGTAAACCTCCTCTGAACCCTCTCCAAAGCATCCACATCTTTCCTATAATAGGAAGACCAGAACTGGACGCAGTATTCTAAGTGCAGTCTAACCAAAGTTTTATAGAGCTGCAACAAGATCTCACGACTCTTAAACTCAATCCCCCTGTTAATGAAAGCCAAAACACCATATGCTTACTTAACAACCCTGTCCACTTGGATCGCCATTTTAAGGGATCTATGTGCCTGCACCCCAAGATCCATCTGTTCCTCCACACTGCCAAGAATCCTATCCTTAATCCTGTACTCAGCTTTCAAATCGACCTTCCAAAATGCATCACCTCGCATTTATCCAGGTTGAACTCCATCTGCCACCTCTCAGCCCATCTCTGCATCCTGTCAATGTCCCACTGCAGCCTACAACAGCCCTCTATACTGTCAATGACACCTCCAACCTTTGTGTCATCTGCAAACTTGCTGACCCATCCTTCAATCCCCTCATCCAAGTCATGAATAAAAATTACAAACAGTAGAGGCCCAAGGACAAATCCCTGTGGAACACCAGTCACCACTGACTTCCAGGCAGAATATTTTCCTTCTATTACCACTCGCTGTTGGCCAGCCAATTCTGTGTCCAGATGGCTAAGTTCCCCTGTATCCCATTCCTCCTGACCTTCTGAATGAGCCTACCATGGGGAACCTTATCAAATGTCTTGCTGAAGTCCATATACACCACATCCACAGCTCGACCCTCGTCAACTTTTCTAGTCACATCCTCAAAGAACTCGATAAGGTTTGTGAGGCATGACCTGCCCCTCACAAAGCCGTATTGATTGCATTTAATCAAGCCATGCTCTTCCAGATGGTCATAAATTCTATCCCTCAGAATCCTTTCTAACACCTTCCAGACGACAGACATGAGACTTATTGGTCTGTAATTGCCGGGGATTTCCCTATTTCCTTTCTTGAAGAGAGGAATTGCATTTGCCTCTCTCCAGTCCTCAGGTACGGCTCCAGTGGAAAGCGAGGATGCAAAGATCTTCGCAAGTGGCGAAGCAATTGCATTTCTCGTTTCCCAAAGCAGCCGAGGACAAATCTGGTCCGGGCCTGGCGACTTGTCAATCTTAATGTTTGACAAAATTTTCAGCACATCAGCTTCCTCTATCTCTATCCATTCCAGCATGCACACCTAGCAAATACATTGAAGAAATCTTATTTGTGATAATGAGGTGGAGACTTTCAATTCACTTGAGAATTCAGGTGATTTTTATGAAGGGATTATGGTCTGAATTTTTGTTTCAGAGTCAGGAGGACAGAGTTGGAACAATTCACAGCTCCCCAAACCCAAACCAGGAAAAGTGACCCTGAAGTTTGAATTTTCATTCCAGGCTGTGGTAGAGAAAATGGGACATAATATCCCATGCTTCATCTGTGCCACCTCGTGTTCCTCATCTATCCCCCAAGGGGCATCATACCGTCAATGACAATCTATGCCACTTTATTTACACCGATAGCCCTACACTAGCCCTCACCCAGAGGATCCATGCAGATAAATAACGTACTTAGGTATCTAATGCTGAATTCATGACTTTGATAGGCACATTGATAAAAAAACTATTCACTAGATTTAATTTTCCATTATCTCTTACAGAAGAGTACCTGTATTCATTGGCCCACTTTATATGAACTGTGAGCTGACAGGCCCCACATTGTGATAAGGAATGGTTGTGAAGTCAGTTATGCAGCCCTCATTTTGCAATGATAACACTCAGACTCATCTTAACACACCAAGTGAAATACTAAGTGCTGACCATTTTTTAATTCGGCAAGACATTTTTTTTCCACTATTTAAAGGACATAGATCTCAGCCTGATAGTTTCTTTTGACGGATCCCTTTAACAACACCTTTGACAACCTCAAGGTGTCTGACAGTTCTAATGAGTTTATTTACCTTTCATGAACATTTATGTTGTATATTCAACAATTCCAAGATTGACATTACCCTTCACAAAGGTCACCTGACCTCTCGCTGAAATGAACCAAGGCCATAGCCAAAAGGGTGCTTTACCTCTCTCAAAGAATACCCTAAATTTCCAAACCAATCCAGTCAGGCTTTTGTCTATCAGAACTAAAGTTCTCAATTTGTATTTTGGACTTACAATTTGCAAATTTAAGATCTGATTGAGGTGATTGCACTCTAGCACATGCAGTTGCCTCCATGAACTATGATTGTCCAAATTAAAACTCACCATGAGCTATGGACATGCAACTTAGAAGTCATCTCATTCCCTCACCCCTATGATAATGGTAAGGGATTAGGATTTCTGGATTTGTGTCTTTGGCATCAATTTTCATTAAGATAAAGAGTCTCTCCATCAGCTGAAAAATTCAGGGCAAAGGCTTATTTATGGTTTATGGCATCCTCTAAATGTTTTAATTACATTCCATGAACACGATTTAGTTATACGTGTGTCAAAATCATGCATGATTTCCCTTTGTTGAACTACTTCATTGCTATATCATACTAACTTCACTTGCTCGACATGGAATACAAATGCAAGGAGATGAAAAGCACAAAGAAGTGACTTGATATGTGAGAGAGTTTATGAACATTTTACCTCAAATTAACATGTCTTCTTTGATGTTGTAGATTGACATCTTGAGACAGTGCACCACAGAGTAATAGCAACATGCAAATTTGAATCTCTAATTCTTCCAATTAACTTTCAGCCTTGACCAAAACTCATTTATATTAGAGTATATTTGTTCTGCTTAATAGACATTTGAAAGGCAAGGTAAAGAGAGAAGGAGAGGCTGTATTCATATGACATCTTAGTTTTTAACAGGGCATTACAAAATGCCTTGCATTCAAATAAAAATTTCAGAATGTAATCACTTCTAGTTTCAGTGTCGTTGAAATTGGCACCGTATTGCACAAAGACAGTATTACAAACAGTAGTAAGATAAATAATTATATAAGGTATTTGCTGGTGCTGGTTGAAAAATAAATAACAGCCATGACACCTCTCCTCTCTGTCAAATGACACCAATAGATATTGTGTACACAACTAAGACTACTGATGCTTATTTGAATGTCTCAACTACTATCCTTATTTTTTGGTAGTTTCAATACTTAGATAATTTATCTAAAGTTAGGTCATTGCACTTGCAAAGTTTTTTTGTTCTGCTCAATATGAAGATTGTCAATAAAGCATTTAATGAGAAGATTTCCCTATAAAGGATTTTCTTCTGTCCTCCCTCTTTGGAACATCTCTTCATCTGGACAACCTCTACAAGGATAAGAGTGGATCATCTGATACTTATATATTTGCAAAGCTGTTCCTACTAATACTGTTCTAATGAAATCTACAGGAGGATATGCTTCTCAAACATGGCAAGGAACCTTCAGTCTGTTGTTCTCTTCCCTAAGCCAACATTTTAAGAATTAACCATAACCGGACCTTGGACCATCTTCCTGTTGCTGCACTAGATTGCTTATTCAAAAATATTCACAATTACTCTGGAAGACATTGGTGAATTGTAGCATTTTGTTTTACTCAAGAGGGTTGAGGTTATCCAAAGGTATTTCTTAAGGACAAGCAAAAAGAAGAATGTTCAGCCTGTGTTTAATACAGGCTGTATGTATTGCTCATTAGTGAGTTTGGAGAAGATTTGTAGCTCAGGTTGAGGTTCAGTAAGTTTGCTTGCTGAGCTGGAAGGCTCATTTTCAGACGTTTCGTCACCATACTAGATAACATCATCAGTGAGCTTCCAGTGAAGAACTGGTGTTATGGCCTGCTTTCTGTTTACATGTTTAACTTTCCTTGGGTTAGTGATGTCATTTCCTGTGATATCATTTCAGGTGTTGATGTCATTTTCTGTTTTTTTTTCCTCAGAGGGTGGTAGATGGGATCCAAATCAATGTGTTTGTTGATAGAGTTACCCAGTTGGAATGCCATGCTTCTCGGAATTCTTTTGCATGTCTCTGTTTGGCTTGTCCTGAGATGAAGGTGTTGTCCCAATCAAAGTGGTGTCCTTCCTTATTTGTATGTAAGGGTATTAATGATAGTGAGTCATGTCTTTTTGTGACTAGTGATATTTATGTATCCTGGTAGCTAGCTTTCTGCCTATTTGTCCAATATAGTCTTTGTTACAGCTCTTGCAAGGTACTTTCTAAATGATGTTAGTTTTACTTGTTGACTGTACAGGATCTTTTAAGTTCATTAGCTGCTGTTTTAGTGTGTTGGTGGGTTTGTGGACTACCATGGTGACAAGAGGTCAGAGTACTTTGGTAGTCATATACAAGATGTCTTTGATGTCGGGAGGTCTCTGCGTGTGTTTTATCTGCTTGTTTGGGTTTGTTGCTGAGAAATCAACGAACTGTGTTCATTGGGTACCCGTTCTTTTTGAATACGCTGTATAGGTAGTTTTCTTCTGCTCTTTGTAGTTCCTCGGTGCTGCAGTGTGTGGTGGTTTGCTGAAATAATATTTTAATACAGCTTCGTTTGTAAATGTTGGGATGAATGCCTCTGTAGTTCAGTATTTGGTCCATATGCATTGTTTTCCTGTAGACGCTTGTTTGAAGTTACCCATTGACTGATCACTCTATTGTGACATCTAAGAATGGCAGTTTGTTGTGGTTTTCCTCCTCTTTAGTGTATTTTATGCCTGTACTGATATTATTGATGGTCTTGAGGGTTTCCTCTAATTTGTTTCATGTAGTGATGACAAAGGTGGCATCCACATAGCGGACCCAAAGTTTGGGTTGGATGGTTGGCAGAGCTGTTTGCTAGAGTCTCCGCATTACTGCCTCTGCTTGGAACCCTGATATCGGAGATCCCACAGGTGTTCCGTTGGTTTGTCTGTTGGTTTTGTTCTGGAAAGTGAAGTGGTTGGTAAGGCATAGGTCCATTAGCTTGACAACGTCTTTGCTAATGAAGTTGGATGTGTCTGGTGTATGTGTCTTTGATTCTTCTAATAGTGTAGTCAGTGTTTCTTTGGCCAGGATGATGTTAATGGATGTGAACAGGGCTGTTACACCAAAGGTTACCATTATTTCATCCTCTTTTATCTTAGTGTCTTTGTTGGTCTTCAGAAATTCTTGGGTGGAATGAATAGAGTGGCGTGATTCTTCTATTAAGTGTTTTAGTCTTTGGTGTAGTTTCTTGGCTAATCTATAAGTGGTGTTCCAGGTAGCGAGACTATGGGTCTGAGAGGAGCTCCTGGTTTGTGAATTTTGGGTAATCCATAGAAGCGTGGTGTGTTGGATCCACCTGGTTTCATTTTTTGGAAGCCTGTCTTGTGTAACTGTCCAGATTTCTGAGTCAGGCTGGGATTTGGTTCTCTCGTTGTGGGGTTGGGTCTATTGCCACCTGTTGGTAAATGTCGGTATCTGTCGGCATTGCCCATTTTGAAGAATTCGCTTTGCCCAATATTAAGCTGGTGATGTGAATAAGTTGAATTGCAAAGATGGTAACTGAGGTATAGTTTGTCGAAACATATTTAGTTGAAGTAAAGTTTTGATAATATGTATTTTGAAATTCCTTTCCTAGAGTTTTCCCTTATACTGACTTAGAAAACTTAGCCTCATGATATTATTGAACACAAATTGCTAATAGATCACAACCTTTAGACTCCATTTGTTTCAATTTAGAGAATGCAGACTTCCTACAGTTCAAAATTGTTAAACGTCTTTTGTTACATTTTTAAAGATCATTTCAATTTCGTAAACTGGCAAATGTAAAATACTTAAGGTAATACAGCAATTAACAGAAATTGTTTCACTATGAATGCATTAGATTGGTGTTGTGGTCAAGAGGCTTGCTGAAAAAATTTCCTTTTCATGTTTTGATCATGATATTTTCACAAACTGCAAAGGTGTTGAATAAATGTATCTGAGTAACAGGGCTTTAGAGGTGTCATGGTAACTTATTGAAAAAACATGGATGAATCATGATAAAGATGCCAAAAGGTGAAGGAAAGTTAGCAAGAATCACAAACATCAATGAAAATGGAAATGTTTGTTGGATTGCCTCTACTGGTACCATATATTATCCAGAATTATTGAATCTGGATTCTGGTTATTTCTGTACGTCAGGGACAGAATGCTTCTCCTCACCATAATATACTGGGGTTGGCATTATTACCATTTATTGAAGAGAGGAAATCAAATGTATCTTAATCTAATGAAGCAAGATGATGGTGAGGTGTAAGGCACTGATGGGCTGACCACTTTTACCCACTGTAAATGCTTTCCATATAAATGTTGTTCGAATGCAAATATTAATCTGTGATGCCAGCACATTCAAAGCAGAAATAAAAAGCCTGTTTTTTTTTCCTCTTTGACACACAAAAGGGGTGGACTAATTTTAATACAAAATGACTTGAATTGAAGATCTAATTTGTATCATCTCATAATTTTAACATGAGGCACAATTTTAATGTTTTGCAATATTGAATTTCTCACTTGTTAAACATGTCTCTAGGTTCTGTTTCTAGACTTTGGAAAAATGAGTTTTTTAACTTCATTCATGGCATATGAGCCACAGACAGGAAGTGCACAGTGCACAAAATCAAATTGGCAGGTCACTTATCTTCACAAAAGTTAAATCTACAAAAATGATGGCAAATTTGAGGGGTAAAGAAAATTGTAGGATCCAAGAGTTTTGTGATAAAAATAGAACTTTTTAAAATAATCTAGAATGAGCTGCCTCATTTTTGTGGATGAGTTGTGATTTGCTGAGAGAAGTCTCCTTTCAGTTCCTTGCTTGTGACATTTTGCAGATCTCCACGGAGTCTGAATGAAAGTGCATGGTTATAGATTACTCTGAAGTCAGAATGTCATAACATTTAAAGCCATCCTGTAGGAATCTAATCCACAGGTGATGACAATATCTTGCTTTATTTCTGTCCTGCCATTCTGATTTTTCAATATATAACCGTGCACCTTACAGTGCATTATTTTCAAAAGTATTCATATCTACGATGATTATAAACACAATTTTTGAAATTGCTGCAGAAGCTATGAGATGGCTGCATAATATTAGCTAACTTTTCACAGACTCGAAAGAGTGGCTTTTGAACCAGGAGTATCTCCCAAAGCCATGGCTGATGACTCTTGTGCTCATCTTATGCAGAGTTGTACAGCACGTGTACAATGAAAGTCATGCTGTTACATGAACTATGATAGAATAGATCTGTTAGTGGGCTGAAACAATGAGCATGATATTACAGGCCTCCCAAATAGGATTGGTTTCAGTTCAACACCCTGACATTGTCCTGCTACAAAAACATTTATCCAGCAGTGGGCTACAATGCTAGGTGGTTGCATGATCCTGGCAGATGACCAGTTAATTTGCATACTCAAAGACCCTATTAAAAAACATTTCATGGAGATTGCCATATTATTCTGATGGATGCCACTGAAATGCTGCTCGTTTGCTACTTGACTGCGATGTAAATGATGGGATCTTAGAAGAATGTGATATGTAAGCATACCATATACTTGAATGGTTTTAGTCTCTCCTGGCCATGCACTCAGTAATGGATATGCCGATAATGGCCAGTATCATCTTATAAATGGGGGCGAGAACATGCAGGTGCTCATTTTCCCCCTTCAATTGGCAGTTACTATCTCTGTAACTGTAAAAGAGACAGGAAACATGTCAATAGGTGTCATTTAATCTCTTGCATGATGTGGCAGGCATGGTTCAATATTTGGCAATGTGTGCAACTAGTGAGATGTGTGTGTGAACCTTGTAGTAGATGAGGCCTGACTGACAGAGCTCGTTGTAGGTCGGTTACATGCTTGTGGTGATTTAAGCAGTATCTGAGGATACTGATGCAGTTATAGCATTTGAAGATGCATTCACTGACCTTCACTGCATGTGTGAAATCATCAAACTTTGCTGAGGCATTGTATCCAGTTCTTAGGGCTGGATCCCTGACAGTGACCTAGACAGCTCCCTATTTTCATTGCCTTTACACTGTGTCTACAGAACCTCCTTTTTGTGCAGATTCAGGGAACCTCTTCTTTCCCCTTTTTCTGTCAAAACATTCAGTCCAGTGTCTGAAAACTCTGAAACATTAAATCCTTTTATGTTGCGCCATTTGTCACTCTTTCCGGGTCAGATTCTGTTCGATCAAACTCTCATCTGCTTTGCCACAACACACCTCCCATAGCTTTAAGCAGTGCAGGTAAGCTTTAAGTGGCACTTGCCACTCACAATATTAGATCCATTTCTATATATCCAGCCAATAAACATTGCAGCTAGAACTGGTTTGATCTTCAATAATCAGAATGAGCAGACAACATAAAATTGGCATGCTGCTTCCATTGCAATCACAAATGGGTTAGCAACACATTGAAATCTGCACAGCTTAATTGGGGAATATCCAATTAAGACCCACAACACAGAGAGACACATAGACAACAACTGCACAAAACTGCAGTTGTTCCTATGATTGTTGTAGAAAGAGCTTAATATTTAGGTATAAAGTTTTTTGTTGCTACCTTCAGTTTTTGATTGTGTTATAAATAGGGTCTAATTTATCAACTTTTGATGTTTATAAATTCAATTTTAAAAATTCAAATTGATACAGTTAACATGGAGTTGTCAATTTTTAACAAATGATCACAATTTTTATAGAAATAAAGCATTTCTATTTAAAACTTGAAAGTTGCAGTTTGAACAGAGACTTCCTCAATATCTGTCACTTACATCAAAATATCTTGGGGTAGGAACCTGTCATTATGTTTTCTAAGAGTTATGCATGGTTTGAAGTCAACCAACTGGAACAATGGAAGAGAGGTCATTGTTTAGATGAGAGCTTGCAAAGTCAAAGCCATAGGCACCAGAGTTGATGGAAAATGGCATTCCAAAGATAAAATCTGTTGCGTGTCAGAGCTAAGCTAACAGAAGGAGCCTGTGGCAAAGCAAGTACTTTGGTTGTTTTCACTGCATTTGAGAGTGGCATTTCAATTTGTGTATTTATGCCTCTAAGACATTTTATTATCCAAGAGTAATCTATTTCAAATTGTACAATTTAAACTGTATGCATTTTATTGATGCTATCGGCCAGCTATGTAAACAGATCTTGTAGATAATGACTTAATAACAGTAAAGTACAGGTGCCTACTATTTTCTTTCATTTTATTGCAGAGTGATTTTTAATATTATTGTTTCTTTATGTGTTGAAAGTAAAAATGACACCATTTACAGAAAACAGGTAAATGCAAAGTTATGCTAGATTTGTCTGATTTATATATTTGTTTGTTCAAATGGTATTTTCTCTGAACAATATCCTATTTTTCTCGGCCAGATAACAACTGTAAGTTTCTAATTTGAGTGTAAAAGGTATTCTAATAACAAATTGAACTCAAAATTGTACTAGTTTGGACAAATATTATAAACCAAGCATGTACTTTTGATTGTGAATTCTGCCTTGAACCAATGCAACTGGGCTGTTTTGGAACATAATTTCATTAAAAATAACTTTTAAAACATTTCTTAATATTTTTAAGAGCGATCATTTCTTTAGTACAGCTGAGAATGTGTTTGTCTAAAAATTATATATTTTTAGTCAAAAACAGAAATTGCTGGAGAAAATCAAGGAATTCTGATTAGGAGTCACCAGTCCTGAAATGCGTCCTTCTGCTTTCTTCCCACAAATGCTGCCAGACTTGATGAGTTTCTTCAGCAATTTCTGTTTTTGTTTCCGATCTGCAGTGCTTTTTTTATTTTTGCATTTTTAATCACTTGTGTTTAATAACCAGTTGTGAATAATCCAATTTTAAATAAACATTACCTTTTTAAAAAATATATTAATTCATATAGTTTAACTAGTATGAAATGTACAGTAGTCAACTTCAAAGTAAATAAAAACTTTTGAAACATACCCAATAGTGTCCTTGAGTCTAAAAAATGAGATTTTTAACTACCTCCTCTACGATTCTGGACACAATTTCTGAAAACTTTTCATGATTAATTCAATCTGCAACATGGCCTATTTTGTGGCCATTTTTGAGCAAATTGCATGAAAAAAACAGTGCAAAAAGTATTTATAAGAACAATATCATCCATATAATATCTGGATTTAAAGACATCTTAATTATCTTTGACAACAAATTAAATGAGTTGTATTTATGGAAAATAAAACTACATATTTTTTATAGAATAAAGTCAATAGGCTATCATAAACAAAATCTTGAAGACATTTTATTTATATGAATGCATGTAGTCAACAATTAATCCAATTTGGTCTACATGCAGCTTTTGTATATGGCAAGACTGTATGGTTGAAATTACTGTTGGTAATGATAGTTGAGAAGTGCTTAACATATTTAGCCAGCATACCCTTCTCCCTTTTAAAATATAAGAATTGTATTTGGTGATGACTACTTCCCCCCTCACAGATCTTAATTTTCCAATAAGAATTATCTGACTCGTGTTCATGGACTATCACACCAATAGTGGCATTATCAAAAGAAAAATCAAAGCTAGTGGTGGTAAACTGAACTCAAAACTGTAAATGTCAGCAAAGAGAAAGAAAAACTATACATTATAAATGATAAGCCATGTCTATATGTGTGTAACAATGCAATAAATTCTTAAGATTTGGATAGCTTCCAACAGTAGCAAATCTTTCACTAGAGTAAGGAAGGCAAAGAGGAGACAAATATTTTTCAAATTATAAAATAATTTAATAGGATGAAAGGGAAAGACTATTCATTTGATTAAGGAATCAGTCATCAGGGTAGTCAATTTCAAATTGTTGAATAAAAAAAAGGCAAGTCAAAATAAGTCTTTTACTGAAAGGATTCTTGGAGCACAAAATATTTTTTTTCCATATATAGTAGTTGGCCATGATGCCTTTGAAGAGGAAAGTGCACCAATATTTAACGATGAACAATAACAGGTAGAAAACAGGGCAATGGCATTCGATTTAGATTGCCATATAGCAAAGAATGGTTCAGATATGATAAACAGATTCTTCTGTGTTCTAAACATCTAATTTCTTTAGCATATTCAGATCTTCATAATTTATTTGAGGAGAATTGTCATTCTTTAAAGTCAACAATGACTGTTACCAATAATAGCAAAGTAACTAACTTAAATTGTTTTGCACTGTTTTGAGAGTTAAAAGACAGTACAAACAAGTGGTAATTCAATAATATTGTGAATAGTAATTTCTAACTTTAAAAGCTTCTAATTCAGACTGTGAAACAGAAGAAATTGCACTGAGGTAGAACTTTTAATTCTCAGCATTGTTGCTTCAAATCAGTCAGAACCATTTAATAAAAACAGAAAGATTTAGATGAAACAACTATTAAAACACATTTGTATGTGTTCTGCACATGAAAGTTAATGTAATATAAGAAAGGTTTTTCTTTGATTTATTCAAAAGCAAGAGAATTGCAAAAAGAAAAGCTCACCAATTTACTTTATGCATGGCCCATAACCTTTGGCAAATGAAAAGTGAAAGAATTCAAAGAGCTAACATTTAGATTGGCTTATCATTATAATAAGAATTACATTTTATCCCAACTGACACCTGTGCCCTACAAGTAATTTTACCAGCAAACCATTAGCATCACGGGGCAACAGGCATCATTTCTCAAAAAATGAAAATGACATCCAGGTAACAATACAAAATTATCCATCTGCCAGTAATAGAAGACTATTCTCTACAATATTTAATAATCTGAAAACATGCTGCTAGCTCTAAGAATTGAAAAAGTTAGATTTCAACAGTTACAGGCAGATGGTCTATTCATTGGACTTACTGAAGTACAAAATGGCATGCAATGTCTTCACAAAACATGTTGATTTGCCCTAAATGTTACAATGGCTTGTGCGTGATTGCTTTTACAGTGGCCCCCAAAAAAAGGGTAATTACAAACCATGCACAAATTGACCACTGGTTTCTAACAATCTATGTTATTTTTGTATTGATAAAAAACATTTTTATTTTGCTTTTCATGTGCCCTGAATCTTGCTTCTGGCTGTTGTCATGTATCATTATTCTATCACATGACCATTATTTCTGTGGACACATCTTTCAGAAAGGAGGTCGACACATTCTAGTCCTGACAAAACCTATCAATCGGTCAAAGCAAACCAATCAAAATCAATATTGTTTTGTGACAGTAATTTGTTTTAGAGAAAACATCGCAGCTTGGTACTAGCTTGTATGGACACCTCAGAATGATTCAGTATGTTACAACAATCAATAAAGCATTTTCAGCTTTAGGAGGTACAACATTTTGGCGGTGTACTCCATACCTAAACTGCAAAATTTGAAAATATGCTCAATACTTCCATGCATCTAAATTTATTGTCCATGAAACTGGACAATATTTTGATGGGCTCTAATATTCTGACAGACCAAAATCTCAATTCCAATGAAAGGCTTGTAAATTTCATTAAATCATCTGCAATGATGGTCTGGGACTAAGCCTTTGTTCCTGCAACTTAGGGCACCAAGCTAGTGACAAACAAGAATCAAGATTTGAAAACGATAGCATGAGGATCATGTAAAGTTGGTCCTCTTGTATTATCAGTACATGACTGAAGTGCTGCTGAAACCAGCCTTTTATCATTGGGCAGTGAGGAAGACTCTTTGTTTGGTAGAGATGTCACCCACTAGAATAAGTGGACAAGGTCAATTAAATAGATGGCAGTTTTGTGATGCCCCACCTTCTCAACCTTGCTTGAGGTGTGCTGATCCTCCAATTAAACTTACCACTAATCATCCCTCTCTCTCTGTCTGCCTCTCTCTCTCTCTCTCTCTCCAGTGAGTGAGCAAGTCTATCTGCTTCCAGTGGTGCAATTATGAAGAATTGGCCAAGAGCATATTATTGGATCACAGTTTCAATGATAAGGCACAAGAAGTCTCCTATTCCTTTAGGATCCATGTTCACATAAGTAAATGCATTTTAACTTACACTTTCATTGGCAGTTTTGAGGGACCAATCATTTTTGGTTTCTGAGAGAACTAAATGTAGCATTTGTGGTGGTTGGGCAACAATTATTTGTGGGAAGGGGCTGAATTAGACTCTGTCAATTGAAATTCAGGTATCTGTTTCTGATGGCCACCCACTTCAACTTCATGGGCATTTAAATGGTCATTGGATAGGCATATGGACAAGAATGGAATAGTTTAGATTAGATGGGCTTCAGATTGATGTCACAGGATAGTGCAACATCGAGGGCCAAAGGGCCTGTACTGCAATGTAATGTTCTGTGTTCTATGAGAGAACGCGCCCTAACCTGTGCTCACAGATTCATACACGGTGCATATTTTTATCTGATACATAAGCATGCTGCAATCTAATCTTTAAGCTTCTTAGAGTTTGCAGAGAACTACATATATGAATTCACAAATAATAACAATATATGTTATTCACATATCCCGAACAATAAACCAAAGAGGTGCTGCACTATACACAAAAGATGCTGGGAATCAGGCAGCATCCACGGACAGAGATTAAGCTAACACTGCAAGTCGAAATAATTCTTCATCAGAGCTGGCAGCTCTTCATCGGCAGAGTCATCTAGATTCAAAACTTTATTTTGTTCTCTCTCTCTCTCTCTCCACAGATGCTGCCTGACCCACTGTGATTTCCAGATTTTTTTTCAGTACAGCTTCCAGTATCTGCAATAATTTGTTTCTGCACTGTACAGCTATTCTTAGCTTGACTTCTTACAAACACCTATTAGCCATGGAGTTAAAAATGTAAACTAGATCCGTGACAACATTTTGAAATATAATCTTTTTGACGCTAAGAACTGAACTGGAACAGTGAATGCATTTTTATTATACAAATAAGATTCTGCTGTAATCAGAATAATTAGTTATGGTTTTTAATATGTAAAGTTGCAATTGGTCACAGAAATACAAATTTAAACTAACTCATGGGACATAACTAAAAATGCAATGTCTGTGGTGATGGACTTGTCGCTATTGTTTTATTTAGAATTTTCTCAGTTTTATTAAAGTTTATCTACTATTAAATTCTGTTAATCATTTGAATCACACTCTGCTTATATTAAAGAAAAAATTGTCCTTGTGTGGTATTTTTATTAGTCAGAAAATAAAGTTAAACTATGAATTATTTTCTAAATAGTAGGAAACTGAGTTTGTCCATAACTGACTTATGATTTCACCATTTGTCACTTGTCTACCAAGTGTCATCAGTAGAATCTAAATTGTTATAGCTAGTCCATTACATTGCTTGTATTTCCTTCCCACGCCATGAAAACAAAATCATGCGCCATTCTGGAGCTAAGAAATAACCGCATTCATCACGACAACTTACATCTGAAATTAGCATTAGTAACCTAAAAGCAATTAACTGATACCATGGCATTCATTTTTCAAACTTGCTTTTTTATCCTCGAGGCTGGCAAAATTGTGTTTAGGAAATGGTGTTTATGTTTTCTTTGCATACGCCTCAAAACAATGTTCTCAAAATGCAGCGCTTCCATTCATGCACCACATGTCAATAAATTCACAGATACAACTGACAAATTCAATAAATAGACTAGACAGATCTGTTTGGTTTCTTCCTTGATGGAACACGGAACCAAGCAACATAAGTCATGTCAACAACCAGAAAAGCAGATGGTACTTCTCTTCTTTGAGTGTCTTTAATTTTATATAAAGGCTTGCCTTGACAATCATCAAAATATGCCTTTGCTGAACAACCTACAAACTTCTATTAATCGATAGTATTAATTATTCTTTAAAAGTGATGGATTTCCAGCGGTTTTCTCATATTTTCAATTTCTTTCATTTTGCAAAATTCATGAAGCAAATTTAAAGTAGCTTTTCTGCAAAACACAGTAGCTATAACTTTTCTGTGATTTTTGTTTCCTGACTGAGCTAAATTGAACTATCTACCTCGCGTGCTAAAGCAATTAATTCAATATGATACCTTGGGCAAAAAATGCAGATTGATTTCTGTGCGTTACGCTGCTTCCGTTTCCTAAATTAATGCCCATGCCAAAAAAAAGAAACATGCCAGGGAACGATACTTTCACATTTCAGTAATTTGATTCACTGAGTTTATAGTGACACTTTAAAATTTATCTCTCAGTTTACATTAGTATACAAAAAATTTTGTGACTTGGAATTTTTTTGTGGTGCTTGCATGAAATGAGCTGCCAGGGAAGTGGTGGAGGTAGGTATAATTACAACATTCAAAAGGCATCTGAATGGGTATATGAATAGGAAGCATTTACAAGGGTATGGGCCAAATGCTGGCAAATGGGACTAGGTCAGATTGGAATGTCTGGTCAGTATGGACAAGTTGGACTGAAGGGTCTGTGTCCGTGTCTTATGATTTGATGTTCATTTCAGTTTTAGACTAAAGTTGGCCATAGGCTTTTTGAACTGCCTTTTTTTATAAGTACGATTGGTCAAGTTTACAAGGCAAGATGTACAATTTTAGTGCTGAGTCCATTCAAATGATAAGAAGACGATTCAACATATTACTTTGTGCTGGCTCTTCAGAACAGCTGTTTCTTGAAATATTTCACATTCAAATATACGTACAGTAACATTTTGAAAATTAGTATTTTAATGCTTTATTCCTTGTTCCAGGGCACCAGCTATTCTCAGTCCTATTTTGGTGCACTTTAAGGATAAAGATGGTCTCGAGGATACTGGAAAACCTTTCAAAAGTACAGCATTGGCATGCCTCAATATCACTTCATCTAACATCCACATACATGCACCTCCTACCAGATTCCACTGTGCAATGATCAGGAACAAGATCATCAAAGGGCACCTCAGCTGAGATTAGCCAGTTCAGCTACTAGAATTTGTGACCTTACTAGTGTTAATAACTCAAGTCAACAGTGCTCTGTGCATTTCTGAACTAATCTATTTAAAGAGTTTAAGTAGACTGAGTTTGAAAGTGCTTGATTTCAGCTATTCTCTGAAAGCAAAATCAATTTGTATTAATGCAGTGCATAAGATTATCATTATCATGAATGAGCTTAAATGTCTTGGTCCTTAATATGAGTTCATTATCAAAGTTCCAAGATGTTTTAATCAAATTTAGATTAACAAATTTAATTTATTTCTGATCATAATTTTAGAGTTAAATATGTGCAACTGTTAATCTTAATACAAATGTGAGAAAAAAAAGCTGTCTGATTCGTGTTTGAACAACCACATGACTTCTTTTCCTCACTGTTGCACCAATCAATACTTATGACTCTGCCATGCTGAAGCAGAACTTCAATCCTGCATCACTGCACATTTTCGAGTCCCTTGATCAAAGATGATAACTCACTCACAATATGCATGGCAATTGTTTGGAAAGTCGAAAAAGCATATTTTTACACAACAACAAATCATCAATATTTTGAATCTGACCACAAAAACATTAGGAATGAACTACATATTTCAATCATCCACTTTTTTTTTAGGTGAAATTCCACCCATGTTTTTCTAGCTCTCAATGTGTGTCCATCAGCATCTAACTGAACCAATAGTTTCCATTGTGCTGAGGAGATATTCAAGAACAGTGAATATGATAGGACAGGGTAAATCACAGCAGATTTATTTCAATGCCTTGCCTAATCAGTGGTCTGCATTGGTCAGAAAAACTTGGTTTCAAATGGAGACTAATAAATCCACAACTCTTTGCAAACCTTCATACCAGATATTTACAAGCTTCCATGTCAGACAGTAGTTTTAAAACTTTTCAAAATATCATTGTGTCATAACACCGTCCAATGCCTGCTTATATATTAAACATACTCAAGAGACCCTGAAATAATGATGTTGTTTATGTGTTGTTACTAATTTTCTTGATATAATCCTGAGCGCATTAAGTGGGTTACAGAGGGGCATAGATGAGATGTAGAGCTGGGCTGAGATGTGGCAAATGGAGTCTAATGTGAAAAAGAGTGAGGTAGTTCACTTCAGAAGAAGTAACAGGAATGCAGAGTACTGGCCTAATGGTAAAATTCTTGGCAGTGTTGATGAACAGAGAGATCTCAGTGTCCAGGTGCATAAATCCCTGAAAGTTGGCACCCAGGTCGATAGGGCTGTTAAGAAAGCATATGGTGTGTTAGCATTTATTGGTAAGGGAATTGAGTTTTGGAGTCACAAAGTTCTACAAGACACTGGTAAGGCTGCACCTGGAGTATTGCATACAGTTCTGGTCACCACATCATAGGAAGGATGTGGAAGCTTTGGAAAGGGTTCGGGGAGATTTCCTAGGATGTTGCCTGGTATGGAAGGAAGGTCTTACAGGAAAGGCTGAGGGAACTGGAGAGAAGAAGGTTGAGAGGTGACTTAGTTGAGACATATAAGATAATCAGAGGGTTAGATAGAATGGAAAGTGAGAGCCTTTTTCCTTGGATGGTGAAGGCTAACATGAGGAGACATAGCTTTAAATTGAGGGGTGATAGATTTAGGACAGATATCAGGGGTAGTTTCTTTACTCAGAGAGTAGTAGGGGTGTGGAACGGCCTGCCTGCAACAGTAGTAGATTCGCCGACGTTAAGGGTATTTAAATGGCCATTGGACATACATATAGATAATAATTGAATGGTGTAGGTGAGAAAGGCATCAGATTAATTTCACAGGTCGGTGCAACATTGAGGGCCGAAGAGCCTGTACTGCATTGTAACGTTCTGTGTTCTATGGATTATAAATAAACAAAGCTACAAAAGAAATATAGTACATAAGCCACACACTATCCAAAACTTTACTTTTGATATGAATTTTTGACATTACTAATGTTTTAATTTGAATAGCTGTGTGCTAGTGGGTAGATATTCATCTTGGACAATTACACAAAGTTGCCGATATTTGATTTTTTATTTATTCACTCATGAGATGTGGGCATCGCTGGCTGGCCAGCATTTATTGTCATCACTTTTGCCTTCAAGAAAGTGGTGGTGAGTTGCATTCTTGAAACACTGCAGTTCCTGTGCTGTAGGTAGATTGGTTGCCCATTATATGCAGAGCCTGATATTTAATTTCAGTGACTGCAGTGGAACTGGATGGGAGCTACTGAGCTTATGAGACAGTTGATCTGATGTCACTTATTCTGCGCAGCAGTCAAAATGAATCTTTACCAAAGGACACTGTTTACTTTGTGGATAAATGCATTGACAGTTCAAACTTCTTGTGATCAAGTAATTCATAAACTAAAGTAGTTAACCAAATGTAACCACAATGCACCATTAATCATTTAATCAAACTGAAACATTTATTGTCTTAAATTTTCACTTTTGATTTTAAATTATCTTTTGTTCTTTGTAGGAGTCTCCCCTTTGGAAGCATAGTCTTTTTTTCAAGTAACGTCAAATGTAGTATTAAATTTATTATAGATAGACTATTTGTTTCAGCTAAATGAAATTAAATGTCTGACCTGTTTATGAAGGGTATGACTTTCATAATAGTGGAGTAATTAAGCATTCAGTAGAACAAGTATTATGAAACCCTGTTCTAAATTCATCTTCCATTTACTCACACAGCTTTTGTCAAAGCCTTTCCACTGTTTAAATGTTGATTTGATATTGAGGCATTGGTATTTTAGATATTTATGTATGTCACCCAGTTCATGGATGACTGTTCAAAAAAATCCAATACTGAAAATGTTATTTTATGTTGTGAACAACACTATACAATGAAACTTTAGTCTTTTTGTGTTGTCCTCTTCATCAACTGAGTTGACTGGTATTTTGTTGTTAATGATTTGGATCAGTGGGTATCCATATTGCCCTGAATAGTATATTGTCACCAATTTCAAACAGAATTATAAGTTATATATAAAAGTATGTATTATCTGTGTAAATATGATTTTGTACTGCCCTTGAGCACATACCTGATGGATAACGTTCAATGACTGGCCAGTTGTCCACCTGTAGAGTGGCATTGCCACCGCTCCGTGTAAACCGTACTATGTGGTACTTTCCATCATTTACAATACCACTTGATTCTTCAATGGTGATATCATCTGTTCCAACATTAAAAATAACTCGAATCTTTCCTTGTTCCTGCAAAGAAATAAATAGATATGGTTATTCATGCTGACGATGTTGTATATTATGCATTTTTCAATACCTATATAAAACACTGTAATTTGTAATATCAGCAGTCATAAAATCTGTTCTCATTACAATTGTATTGGAAAAACCAATTAGAGGCTTAAAATATATATTGTAATGATCCAGAACCAGATACTGACAAGGTCTTTTAGTTAGAGAGTGGGTGAATCTTACACTACTATCACATCCAGCAACAGTGCTCATGATTATTTCACTGTGCTGACCTTCTCAAAGGAAATAAAATGAAAACAAATAAAATCAGTATCTCTGCTCCATCCACTCTTTGTCAGAGAATATGACAGAATGATAATCCTTTTTCTGCCTGACTGTGCAAGTTTTTTTCTCATTTTCCAACTGTAAAGGTCCACACTGAAGGCAGTTGTGTTTCTACCGGTCCCATTTAGCCTCTATCTCCTCATGACCATTCTACATATATATGATAAGTTACAGAGTTAAATTGGCTGGTTCGAGTCACAGAATCAGATTTGTACAGCATAGAAACAGACCCTTCGGTGCCATGCCAACCAGATATCCAAACATTAATTGAGTCCCATTTGTCAGCATTTGGCCCATATACCTTCAAATCCTTCTTATCCATGTATTCATCCAGATGCCTTTTAAATGTTGTAATTGTACCAGCCTCCACCACTTCTTCTGGCAGCTCATTCCATACTACCCCCTGCATGAAAAGGCTGCCCCTCAGGTCCCTTTTATATCTTTCCCCTCTCACCTTAAACCAATGCCCTCTAGTTTTGGACTCCCCAGCCCTGGGTGAATGACCTTGTCTATTCACCCTATCAAAGCACCTTGTATTGATCACACCCCAGTTTAAAGCCTATCCTTGACTGATATCTATCCATGCAATTTCCAACAGAGGTCAAGGATCTTATTTAGATTATTGTATTTTGGAGTACAGTTGTCCATTTCTATTCAATCAGCAAATTCTTCTGTTCCATCTGGTAGTGGCAAAAACTGATGAACAAAAGGATGGACTGGCTATAATACAATAAATTATAATTAAGAACTTATTTCATCGTCAGTTTCAAAAATATTGTTGCTGAGATTAAAAAGGCTAAAGAAGCACGCAATACCAAAACGTATATTAGGAGACACAGAACATTTCATGAACATATTTAAATCAGACTCCCACAGCGGAACTGAGGCCTGGATTAAATTAACATCTTTTAAAGCTGATTTTTAAAGGAATTAGGAAACAGTGAATTGAAAGTCGAAGTTACTTCTCCAAGCGAACTATTATTGGACCAGAAGAAACAGAGCTCTCCTTGACCCTCAAAGAAGACTTTGCCCTCCCAAGGAGCCATTTGCAAATCTCTCTCTTCTCGTGCTGTAACCAGAAACCAGCCTCCAATCAGTCCCAATCTTTGGTTTCCTCCTGTTGATTCCTGTCAGCTAAGCAAGCTATCAACTTACCTGATCGCCAAGCAGGAAACAAAAGGAAAAAGAACACAATGACAGTGCCCTACTAAATTCAGGAAGACCTGAGCATGTCTAGCCTTATCATCTTTTCTCCATCTCCAAGCCAACACACTCTACACCATCTCCTAAATATCAGGGCCACAATGCCCATGCTTTTTGTTGCAGGTTTGGGTTGTACGATGCATTCCACACAGAATTTAGGCTGCTAGTGATATTATTTTTCTACTCTGGTACACTATTCCATGATTGCAGAACCCTAACCACAATTCCTTTCGTGATAGGTTCCTGGTTTGGCCAAGACACCCTCGGAAGACATTAAACAACAGCATATTGCACCAAGTAGAATTGCTTCATAAAAGGTACGAGGTGAATAGGTTAATTTAAAGCCTGAGAGCAGCATACCACCCACAAGTTTGTCATTAGGCAAAATTTAGAACAGCACAAAATCCAACAGAAGGGAGAAAAAAAAGCTCAACTATAATAGGGGAATTGCTTGATCATGAAATGACCTTAAAATTTCAATTAAAGCATGGTTATTTTCTAGTGGTCAAAATTACCCTAGCCTCAGACAGATTGAAACAAAATTTTAAGCTTTTGCCGTTATCTTACTCAATATCACCATTCAGCTACATATCAGATCATCTGAAATTTCTCTTTCTGCTGTTTTCATGATGATTTCAAATAAATTAAAAGATATATATGCTAACATGGTGGGAAGTTATTTTAATTAAGCACACTAAGCATCTGACCACCAAAATCCCAAATCAAAATTTCAAGCCGTGAGTTAGCAGTGTAGGCATGGCTGGTGAAAAACATTGGCGCTTTGTGAAGTTGGGACTGAGGCAAATGTTTGGGTAGAGTTACACAGACTGCATTTTTCATCATGGTTGAGAGGAGAACACAGAACAAACGTTTTAGAAAATCGATAACCGATTAAAAATTAATCATGATTTGGAGATGCTGGTATTGGACTGGGGTGTACAAAGTTAAAAATCACACAACTCTAGGTTATAATCCAACAGGTTTACTTGGAAGCTAGAGCTTCCAAAAGCAAGTGCTTCCAAATAAACCTGTTGGACTATAACCTGATATTCAAAGATTACAAATACGTATACCTCCAGCTATTGATCATCAATAGCACTTTTACCAAGGTAGCTTTCACATATTAGGAACAATCTACATAGCTTGAAACTGAATCTGCATAGTACAACAATTGATAGATATTTCTTGAATCTGTAGGGAAATGGGATAATACAAAGTATACTCTCAAATTAAATTGCTGCAGAATTAGTGACTGTGCTGAGCAAATTGATTTCCAGAGGAATTTGGCTTTAAGAGGAGAATTCCAGCATTGCTCAACAATTCACGTGACCCAGGATTTATCAATGCAATTCCCTTGCCTATTAAATATATATTTAGTGCAAAAAAAATTTAAAGGATCAAGGAAATTCAGGTCCCTTCCCTCACAACACAGTGATATCTTTGTCAGCTGAAAGAAGTGGTATTCCCGGTGGTAAAGTGTCCTCCTTTGCGCAAAACATATTTGGGTTAATTATTCAAGGGCTTGCCAGTCAGAATGCACCATTATTAAAAAAATAATTTCAATTCAGACAGAGTGAAAAGAGCAACCTCTATTGATCAAAGCTAACAGATGATTAGTTGGCAACAGGAAGCAGAGTGTAGGCAGAAATAGACTTTTTCCTAATTCCAAGATAGAATAAGGTGTGCCATGAGGATCAGTATCAGGATCTCAAGTGTTTGCAATGAATATAAATGTTTTGGATTAAGAGGACAAAGATGGAGAGGACTGTGGATGGCACGGTGGCGCACGGTGGCGCACTGCTGCCTCACAGCGCCAGAGACCCGGGTTCAATTCCTGCCTCAGGTGACTGATTGTATGGAGTTTGCACATTCTCCCTGTGTCTGCGTGGGTTTCCTCTGGGTGCTCCGGTTTCCTCCCACAGTCCAAAGATGTGCAGGTCAGGTGAATTGGCCATGCTAAATTGCCCGTAGTGTCAGGTGAATGGGTAAATGTAGGGGTATGGATGGGTTGCACTTCGGCGGGTCAGTGTGGACTTTTTGGACTAAAGGGCCTGTTTCCACACTGTAAGTAATCTAAAAAAATCATTTGATTGTCACTTTTGCTGATAACACAAAGATTGGTGGAAGAGCAAGTTTTGAAATGGTCATAAGGAGGTTAAAAAAAGAGACAGGTAAGCTCGGTGATTGGGAAAGGATCTGGCAGATGGAATATAATGTAGGAAAAACTAAAGTTGTCCATTTTGCAGGAAGAATAAAAAGGAAACATATTATCAAAATGATGAGAAACCATCAAGCTCTGAAGTGCAGAAGGACCTGGGAGTCTTAGTGAATGAATCACACAAAGCTAGCATCCAGATACAAGTATTTAAGAAAGCTAATATAATGTTTTATTTATTATAGGGAAATTGAATACAAAAGTAGGGAGGTTTTGCGAGAATTATACAAGGCACTGGTGAGAGCACATCTGGAGTAATGTACAGTATTGTTCACCTTATTTAAGGAAGTAGTTCAGAGTAGTTTTACAAAGTTAATATGTGGGCGATCTTATGAGGAAAGGTTGGACAGGCTAGGCTTGCATCTGCTAGAGTTTAAAAGAGTAAGAGGGGGTTTTATTGAAACATACAAGATCCTGAGGGGTTGTAACATGGTAGATGTGAACAGAATATTTCCTCTAATTAGAGAATCTTGAGAGTTTAGAGTTTAAAAGTAAGTGATTGTCCATTTAAGATGGAGGAGGTTTTATTTTTTGCTCACAGACTGTTGTGCAACTTTGTAACTCTTGCTGAAAATACAATAAAAGCAGGGTCACTAAATGGTTGACATGCTGGCTCATGGATGGCATGGTGGCTCAGTGGTTAGCACTGCTGCCTCACAATGCCAGGGACCCAGGTTCAATTCCAGCCTTGGGTGAGTGTCTGTGTGGAGTTTGCACATTCTCCCTGTGTCTGAATTCTCGTTGTTCTGCCCAAGTAAGTTCTAGGTAGGAAGGTCCATCAGTGGCTTCCATGCATAGATTCCACTGAACACCTTTCAGTGGTCACTTAACAAGCACTTAAGGAAAAATTCTTGGCCCGGTTGTTTCCTTCGGGACAAGTAATAGACTTCCCATCCTGCTGGTAAATCTATGTAGGCTGTCAATTGGAGGGAATCCCCCTCTAATTTCTGCATAATCAAGGATATGACAGCCAAACATTTACTCTTGCATCCAACCCTGATGGCTCCTCCTGCTTGTGGCTCTGAGAGCTATCACCCCCAACAACACGTTCATATGTCGCTGGTCATTGCTCCATCCGGGGAGTCTGAGAGGGGCTCCCTCAGCAACAGCCACTGCCTCCTCTGTCGTACAGCTGCCTGACGATATGACCCACCTGTGATTGACCAGCAGCTCTCAGAGGCAAGCAGATCCATGCAATCAGGAGGTCCTATCCCAGAGTTATCAGTCAGGAAGGTGATTGGTGTCAGCTCAAGGGTCTGATAGGTGCAAGATCCTGTGAACCTTTTCTGCTAAGGTTCAGTCCTCCTGTAGGCAGCATGCCTGGCTCAGGAGATTCTGCCCATTGGCTGGAAATTTAGGATCTCTCTCACGATGTGTCAGGAAGCCAGAACGGCAGGCCATTTCATGGGATGATGGTGTTTCAAAATGCTACCACCTTAGTTCTTCTGGCAGAATTAATTCAGGGATGTGATGTCCCAAGACTGAACTTCTAATCCTGCCATCAATCAAATTCCTTTGTGGGCAACAAATGAGCACTTAAGTGTCTCATTCTGCCTCGACTGGTATTAACCCAGTAGTCGGTGGGTCTGACAATGTGAAACCTTCACAACAGGTATAATTATGTGGCCTACTTCGGAGCTTCCTGGTGGGTGAAGGTTACTCAGTCAAAGGTCTCAACATTGAAAGAGGGGAGTCTCACTGCGAACCACTTCTGACTTTGCTACTGACTCACCCACTCAACGCCAAATTCCACTCCCTGCAACCCCCCCAGGAGACGTCTGTTGTCATTGGACAAAAAGAAAGAAATAACTGCAGATACTGGAAGTCTGAAACAAAAACAGAAATTGCTGGAAAAACTCAGCAGGCCTGGCAACAGCTGTGGAGAGAAATCTGTACCGAGTTAATGGTTCAGGTTCAGTGACCCTTCTTCTGAACAGTTCTGCCAGACCTGCTGCACCTTACCAGTAGCTTCTGTTTCAGGGTGGCACGGTGGCTCAGTGGTTAGCACTGCAGTCTCATAGCACCAGGGTCCCAGGTTCGATACCAGCCTTGGGCGACTGTCTGTGTGGAGTTTGCACATTCTCCCCGTGTCTGCATAGGTTTCCTCTGGGTGCTCTGGTTTCCTCTCACAGTCCAAAGAT
>NC_057718.1:50966052-50973183 GCF_004010195.1 Chiloscyllium plagiosum
GAGAGTCGATGTGGACTTGTTGGGCCGAAGGGCCTATTTCCACACTGTAGGGAATCTAATCTAATCTAATCAGTCCCTCCTGCCATTCTGCAGCTGTGGCCGGTGTTGCTCCTCCAACCATGGTCTCTAGCAAGTGTGGTTCTGACAGCAGACATTGTCTTCTCAGTGGCAAAGAGCTAGTGAGCTCTCATTGATCGCACTGAGATTTTCACAACTGCCACCTCTGGATTCTCAGTCTAGGAAAGGCCCATTACTGGCTGCTTACCTGGATGAGTAACTAAGCAAAACAAAATTTAAGAAGTCTCTGATGCCTCCACAAAATCCAGTCGATTGCACCAGTTCACCTAGTTTCCAGATTTGACCAGTAGGAGTCCAACAGAACAAGTAAAATTTATATTTATTTGGATATTTTTCTTTAAAATTGATACTTGAAGGCAAAAGTAGATAGATTTTTGAACAGTAAAGGAATTAAGGCTTATCTTAACCGGGTGGGTAAGTGAAGCTGAGTCCACAAAAAGGTCAGCCATGATCTTATTGCCTGGTGGAGCAGGTTTGACAGGTCAGGTGACCTATTTATGCTCTTATTTCTTATGCCCTTATGTTTACTCTGCTTCCTGGTGAATCTGACAATCTGTTGATAAGTTGTAGTAAAATACTGTACAACTGCTTGAGAATTTCCAAGCTGCACCCTCCAAATAGACAAAGACATTAATAAGCTCCAGCTAAGCCAAAACCCAGAAAAGTCATCAGCCAATCACCATGTTCTCGAATATGTTCTTTTCACAGTTGACATGTCAACATGAATGTCTCATGGTGTTCAGATCAGAGTGGTGCTGGAAAAGCACAGCAGGTCAGGCAGCATCCGAGGGGTAGGAAAATCGACATTTCGGGCAAAAGCCCTTCATCAGCATCTGCAATCCTCACTTTTGCCCATGTCTCATGGTGTACCAAGTTAAAAATCACACAACACCAGAGTATAGTCCAGCAGGTTTATTTGGAAGCACTAGCATTCGGAGCACTGTTGCTGTGTGAATGTCTCACGTTATTCTTCTGTGACTGCATTCTGCAATACTGTACTAAAATGTCACGAATTAGGATAATAAATAGTTTTGTGAGGTACTGAAAGAAATTTCATACCGTGAAAGGCACACACTTTCAGTTTCTGAAATGAAAGGAAACATTAATCAAAATGTAACTGCATTTAGAAATTGCAATAAACCTATAAAACCTGAGTAAACTATATTTTCATTCATTGTGAATTATACAGAAAAAAGGATTCGAGCTTTTCTACAACTTTTCTTTGCCATCGACATACCATGCACTGCCTCACAGTTAATGAACTTTCAAGGTGCTCTTTCATCTGCCAGCAGGCAGATACAGCAGTCAGATTGAACATGGCAATGTTCCACGTTAAATGGGCTTTTGAGGGAATAGTACTGAAGAGGACACCTGGAGACTCCTTCTGAATTGTGCCAAGGTATTTTTCGCTTCTGGCCAAACAGGCAGATGGGGCCTCATTTTAGCCACACATTTAGATGCTGGCATCTTTCACTAAGGGCTCGACTTCACATCTGCACATCAGGTGTGTTGCACCTGCACCAATGTAAAATATGGGTGTGATGACAATGTGTTGGCAATACAGCATCATCCTGCCAGTCTCCCAAAGTTCCGAAGGTGAGCGGGAATGGAAATCTACAATCTACCTGCCATTTCAGAGGTGCTTTGAACAACCTATTGAGCTTATTAACACCTAAATAAATGTCCACAACATTTCATTGTCCACTGTATTCTCAGACATTGCACATGTAAAAAGTAGAGGTGGTTTATGGTAACTATGGCAAATGGATGGAAGAAAATGCCTATTATTGTACATGATAGAAATGCCGGCATACAGTTTAATACATATATTTTTAAAATAATATTTTTGAGCCTGATTCTGAGAGCAGACGCTCTTTTAATTCCAACCATAACCAACTTCTTGTCTGCAGTATTGTCCCTCTGTCACATGATGACCCTGCCGAGACTGCTGATTGGCCCAGAGCTTCCTTTACACCTTATAATTGGCATTCTATGAGCTGAAATTTCACAATGTTCTGTACAAAGAATCCAATAACCTGACAAAAGAGCTCCTGAAGAAGCAAGGAATAGCTTTAGACAAAGCAGTTTAGCTAAACAATGAAAGAAAACCAATAGAACATCAGACTGTGGGAATATCATGAATTACAAACAAGACGGTTAAATAATGTCAAACAAAAATCTGTAGTATTAGATTATTCAAAGTTTAAAGAGGAGAAAACAAAAGAAATTTTGGCTACTGAGAATTGCAGTAAAGCCATAGGAATTTATCTTCCTGTTAAGTAAAGAAGCAAACAAAACAGTGAAAATAAAGGCTAGGCCAGAATTTGTTGCTTATTTCTAATTGCCCAACGGGCAGCAATGAGACTAACCAAATTAGTCCTGGTTTTGCATGCAGATCAGTTCAGATAAGGATGCTAGGTTTTTTCCCCAATGGACAATAGCAAACCCTCAGTTGGATTTTTACAACAACCGACAATGGTCACCATTAACCAAAGCTTTTTTTAATTTCAATTTTTCATTAAATTCAAATATCACTATCCACTATGGCTGGAGTTTTACCAGAATATTAGCTTTGGATTGCGAGTGCTGTGACATTACCAATACTACCATTACCACCTCCCCTTAGAGAAATGAACATTAAACAAATAAAAGAGGGGTATCAGATGCTGCCATTGATTAACTGCACGATGTAAACTACATATAACTGGGGAGAAGTGTATACCATGTTTGAACAGCATCAGAAGAGAGCAAAGAAAATTTCACATGAGTACATTTCATAGAGACAGCTGTCCATAGCAGTCGGCAGCTGCCTCCACTCATGTCAGATTTTGCTGACCCAGGAGTATGAAATGTGCTGTGCATTAATTAGACCTGGCAGGAGCGAGTTTAAACTTTCTAGATTCATTTGGGTAGCCAGGGTCCTTCCTTGTCGAGATTGGCCTGGATTTTCGCCATGGATAGACAGCCTTTTCGGCATGGTGAAAAAGACACAGGAACCTGGAAATCACAAGTCCTGCCCATTTTTTAACTTCCCATTTTGTGTAAGTGGGAATGGAGTCAGCTCAAGATTTGAAATGCTTCACAAAGTCAGCTGGCCATTTTAGTCATTAGTTGCCTTTACTCAAGTTCAACCTTGGCATCCTAGCAGTGTGAAACCAGAAGTCTGCAAACTCTACCTGGGAAGAGCAGGTCGAAACTTAAACATAGAAAATAGGAGCCTGAGTCGGTCATTCAACATTTCAATCCTGCTAAATCACTCATTATGATCATGACTGGTCATCCTACTTAATAGCCTATTCCACCCATTTCCTTTAATCCCTTTTCTTTAAGTGCAATACACCCTACACGATCTTGAAATTATAAAATGTTTTGGCCTTGACTGTTTGCTATGGTGAGTTGACTATTCCCTGGGTGAAGAAATTTCTCATCTTGGTCCTAAATGGTTTACCCAACATCCCGAGATTCTGACCCCCGGTTCTGCATTCCCTTGTCATTGGAAACATCCTTCTTGCATCTACCCTGTCTAGTCCTGTTTAAATTTTACCGATTTCTACGAAATATTCCTTCATTCTTCTGAACTCCAAATATAATCCTAACTGATTAAACCACTCCTCATATGCTAGTCCTGCTATCCTGGGAATTAAGCTGGTCAACCTTCACTACACTCCCTTTAAAGCAAGAGCATCCTTTCTCAGGTAAGGATACTAAAACTGCACACAAATTCCAGTTATGATCTCACCAAGGCCCTGTCTAATTGCAGCAAGATATCCCCGTTCCTGCACCAAACTTCTCTCGCTATGGACAGCGAAATATCCTTGTCTTTGTTACTGCCTACTGCAACTGCAAGCTTACCTGAGTGACTGGTGGACAAGAACACCAAGCTCTCATGGCATATTCCTGTCACTTAAATTACAGCCAGTCCTGTCTTCCTGTTTTGCTACCAAAGTAGATGGCCTCATATTTATCCACGTTATACTGCATCTGTCATACATTTGCCCACTCACTCAGCCAGTCCAACTCATACTGAAGAATCTCTCCATCCTTCTCACAGCTCACCCTCCTATCCAAGTTTGTGCCATCTGCAAATTTAGAGATATTACATTTATTTTCCTTATCTAAATCATATATTACATATATAATATTAAAATAAATGTGTAAGTATCTGGGGTCCACACAATGATCCCTGCAATACCCTAGTGGTCACTGCCTGCCATTTATTCATAGTCTTTGTTTCCTGCCTGCCAAACAATTTTCTATTCATCTCTTTACATGACTCCCATTATCATAAACTTCAATTTTATACACTAATCTCTTATGTGGGACTTCATCAAAAGCCTTCTGAAAGTTCAAATCAATCACATCCACTGACTTGGTTCATTTTCTTTGAAAGTTGCGAATACCTTTAGAGAGAAAAGGTACTCCTTTGAATACAGTCCCAGCACACCTTTGAAGAATGTCAGTGGAGCTTTGAGGTAGGTAAGATGCCTTTGGAATGATTACCAGGTGAATGTGCATAAAGCGTGCACACATATATTCATTGTCAAATTCATTGGAGCTGCTATAACCATTTGTCAAAAATATCAAAAGCTCCTGTCAAAAGAACCCCTCAAAAATGTCGACAGGAATTGTCAAATTAAGTTGCCAAAATTGTCATGAGGCCATGTCAAAAGTAACTGTAAAAGGGATCTGTCAAGGTACTTAAAATTCTGCCTTTTAGACTTCTGAGAAAAAAGGCGTGGGGTTAAAGAAATGACACATGGCTTGCCACTTCACTGCCTTTTGACATAATCCTGTATGTTGCATTCATGGATTATCTCCATACAATTGATTTCACAACCGTTCATTATTACAGGGGAACGCCTGCCACATCAGAGCTTGATTGATAGAACCAACAAGTTAAAAAGAAAACTTTTGAAGTGGGACTACAACCTAAATAAATTCCAATGTTTGCTATGATAATGGATCTAGCACTTCAATGAAATGTTTGTTCCTACAAGGCATTATTCAGTTGATGGAATTCAAGTAGAGAAAATGGATTTCATTAATGACAGTGCTCTTTTTTCCCATACTGAAATTTGCAATGTTTACTTAAAATTTTATTTAATAGAATGTTATTTTATCCCATCACTGCAAGACTCCTAATATCTTGCAATGGTAGATACTGTATGAATTTTCATTGTTGGTATAGGGCAAAGGGAAATAGCAGGGAGAGGCATATGTTGGAACTAAATCATCATATGTTGGCATAGAGACTATAAAGGGCTGGGGTGATTACTGAAGCATAAGGTGGCAAGGAAGGTGTAAAGGAGTTAAGGAGTTAAGGGGTTAAGGAAGGTGAAGAGGCATAACATGAGATTAGTTGCCGTGTAATGTGTCAGAGGTGAGGGGATGTTTTATTGGTTTTGGCTGAAACTTCAACGAAATGCTGCTGCACCTTCTATCTGATCCACCTCTTCAACAGCCTCCACTCTCGGTCTGGGTCCATTCAGCATCTGTGCTAATCGAGATACTTTCCCCACTGACTGAAAATCAGACAGCAGGGAGTGATTTTGTAAAGGCCATGGAGTTTATGGAGTTAGTAATTCTCCCAACTCTGTGCACCCCAACTTTGGCTCATAATCCTGACCAAAAAATACCCCTTTGGGTATGGTGCCAGGACACAGTAGGCAGGGGTATGGCATTCTGTTTTGGATTGTTAAAATGAATGTGGGAGTCCATGCTGCTGAAAGTATCAGATAATCCTGGTCAAGGTTACAGCGAAAACAATTGGTAAGTTCACCGCCAAACTGCTCATTCCCTCAACCCGTCAACAATGCATTAGACACAATGAACCCACCTCCTCAGTCCTTTTCTTCATTATTATTCAGATTTTTAGCACAAGGGCTTCATCAATTGTCTATTGCTGAGCAGCTGGAATGGTACAAAGTGAAGAGCTAGTCACGAATTGCACTAAATTAGGGAGGTTTGGATAAGACCAGGGGGCAAAGCTGCCCATCACATTAGTGTGGCTCCCTGACCAAATGGCTACAGCTGGCAAATGGATTTGACTGAGAGTTTGAGGCTCAGTGGCAATAAATGGCAACACACTCTGCTTCCCTTTAACTGATCAACAACAGCCATCACTAGAAACCCTTGCCGTTCTTTCAAAATTCAAACCTTCCTCTCAAATAAACTTTTAATGACCCCGATTAAGTGAATCAATTGACCTTAATCAGAAAGGAAACATGATTGCTGAACCTTCCATTCTCCCTGCCTCAGACTGAGGATGAACCAGGCCATTTGCAAACATGGTTTAGACCGAAGAGATGAGCTTCAAACTATATACCACTTCAATCACTAATCACTGGTACCCCCACTTCCATAAACTTGCCCGATTCCCCAAATCTTACAAATGAAATCCTCAGCAATTCTTTATTACTTTTAAACATAGCCATGATGAAAAAAATCTTGACTAGCCTCCTCTGCCCATCAGAAACTTGAGGTAGTCCAAACTTCTGTTGCCCAGGAATGCATTCAGACCAAATACAATTTGCTCTCAAGCCCAGTGCTCAGTGACTGACAACTTCCCAGTTAAGCAATACCTCAATTTTCAAATCTTTAACCCCATTTCCATAATTTCATTATTCCCCTTCTCTGTAAAGCCCACAATTAGAGTAATAGAGTCATACAGATGTACAGCATGGAAACAGACCCTTCGGTTGAACCCGTCCATGCCGATCAGATACCCCAACCCAATCTAGTCCCACCTGCCAGCACCCGGCTCATATCCCTCAAATGTCTCTTATATGTTGCAATTGTACCAGCCTCCACCACATCCTCTGGCAGCTCATTCCATACACGTACCACCCTCTAAATGAAAACTTTGCCCCTTAGGTCTCTTTTATATCTTTCCCCTCTCACCCTAAACCTATGCCCTCTAGTTCTGGACTCCCCGACCCGAGGGAAAAGACTTTGTCTATTTATCCTATCCATGCACCTCATGATTTTGTAAACCTCTATAAGGTCACCCCTCAGCCTCCGACGCTCCAAGGAAAACAGCATCAGCCTGTTCAG
>NC_057718.1:50973303-50978113 GCF_004010195.1 Chiloscyllium plagiosum
TCCATCTGCCACTTCTCAGCCCATTGGCCCATCTGGTCCAGATCCTGTTGTAATCTGAGGTAACCCTCTTCGCTGTCCACTACACCTCCAATTTTGGTGTCATCTGCAAACTTACTAACTGTACCTCTTATGCTCCCATCTAAATCATTTATGTAAATGACAAAAAGTAGAGGACCCAGCACCGATCCTTGTGGCACTCCACTGGTTACAGGCCTCCAGTCTGAAAAACAAGCCTCTACCACCACCCTCAGTCTTCTGCCTTTCAATCGTTCTGTATCCAAATGGCCAATTCTTCCTGTATCCCATGAGATCTAACCTTGCTAATCAGTCTCCCATGGGGAACCTTGTTGAACGCCTTACTGAAGTCCATATAGATCACATCTACTGCTCTGCCCTCATCAATCTTCTTTGTTACTTCTTTAAAAAACTCTATCAAGTTTGTGAGACATGATTTCCCACGAACAAAGCCATGTTGACTATCCCTAATCAGTCCTTGCCTTTCCAAATACATGTACATCCTGTCCCTCTGGATTCCCTCCAATAACTTGCCCACCACTGAGGTCAGGGTCACCGGTCTATAGTTCCCTGGCTTGTCTTTACCGCTCTTCTTAAACAGTGGCACCACGTTTGCCAACCTCCTGTGACTATCGATGATACAAATATCTTAGCAAGAGGCACAGCAATCACTTCTCTAGTTTCCCACAGAGTTCTCGGGTACACCTGATCAGGTCCTGGGGATTTATCCACCTTTAACCATTTCAAGACATCCAGCACTTCCTCCTCTGTAATCTGGACATTTTGCAAGATGTCACCATCTATTTCCCTACAGTCTATATCTACCATATCCTTTTCCACAGTAAATACTGATGCAAAATATTCATTTAGTATCTCCCCCATTTTCTGTGGCTCCACACAAAGGCCGCCTTGCTTATCTTTGAGAGGCCCAATTCTCTCCCTAGTTACTCTTTTGCCTTTAATATATTTGTAAAAACCCTTTGGATTCTCCTTAATTCTATTTGCCAAAGCTATCTCATGTCCCCGTTTAGCCCTCCTAATTTCCCTCTTAAGTATACTCCTACTTCCTTTATACTCTTCTAAGGATTCACTCGATCTATCCCGTCTATACCTGACATTTGCTTCCTTCTTTTTCTTAACCAAGCCCTCCATTTCTTTAGTCATCCAGCATTCCCTATACCTACCAGTCTTCCCTTTCACCCTGACAGGAATATACTTTCTCTGTGAGATGTTAGTGCATCCCTAAACTCTTGAGTCTCACCAAAATTTTAATCATTCCAATGTTGGAGGCTAGGCTTTCATATTCTAAGTGCTTGAAGTCACTGCCAAAACCTTAGAAAAAGATGGATTCCAGCTAGGGCTAGGCAATGCATGCCAACAATACTCACAGCCCAATGATGCCTAACAATACACGTTGGAATTACTTTGATCCAAAATTATTTCCCAAAACATTGCATAATATGAGTATATTGAGAATGCTGAATCCATAAATGACATCATTGCCCAGAGAAGAACATAATGTTACACTGCAGAAAAATCCTAGAAATCACTAGAATCATAATTTGCAACTTTTGTTTTCTTTTTTCCAATCTCAGATGCCTTAAGTTTCTGAATAGTTCAGAATTTACAATAGCATCAACAAGCACTTTGAAATCTTTAAGGTCAAAACACCCACGAGCAAAAGCAAGCAAAATAGTCTCCAAAAGCTTTAAAATGCTTTGTGAATCTCTCAAGATCCAATAAACATTTAAAATTATTACCTGAAGACTTGAATCACTTGTAGTTGGTGTGCAGAAACATGAAGCAACATTAGGGACAGATCCAACAGATGCCAGTTTTGTAAAGTCACACTTTACCCCCCATTTAAATATTTTCATGTAGCTCATGCCTGATGAAGATTTCCAACTGCCGGGAATTGGGTCTGGAATTAAAAGGGCATAATGGTCACCAACCCACTGATTAAAAAATGGGGAGAGCGTGGGATTTCATCCATGATACTTACAGCTGCTTTACATCAATTTAAAGCTGGGAGCATTACTCATTGCTTAAGATGAGACTTCTGGCTGTTCATCAGTAGCAAGTCTTGCCTTAGGTAGCTACTATCAACTGAATTGTTAATAGCTCTCTTGTCCCAAGAAGGTAATGACTTAGTAGTATTATCACTGGACTGTTAAGAGACCTAGGCAATGTTTGGGGAGCCAGGATCAAATCCCACCATGGCAGATGGTGAAATTCATTGCATATCTGCAGTTAAGAGTCTCATGATGGCTGTGAATCTATTGTCGATTATCAGAAAAACCCACCTGGTTCATTAATGTCTTTTAGGGAAGGAAACTGCCATCCTTACCTGTTGTGGCTTACATGTGACTCCAGATCCACAGCAATGTGGTTGACGCTTAACTGTCCTCTTGGCAATAAATACTGGCTCAGCCAATGATGCCTTCATCCCGTGAATGAACTTAAAAAAGCACCACTCGAAAGGATGGCCATTCTACGATGACATGATGGGAACCCAGGTATGTCAAGGGTCAGGGAACTCAGTGAGGGGAAGAGAGTGGAAGGTGGGGCCAGGACTAGACGGAAGGATGACCTTGGGGGTGGCGGTGGGGGGGTGGGTGGAGGGGGGTTGGGGGTCGTGGGGCAGAAGTTCCAGAAATAGCTCCAGGAAATTCACAAAGGAGGTTCCCGCCACCTCACTTCTCCTAACTCAAACTACACAACTTCCTGATGGGCCTCCTGTATTGTGTGGGTTGTCTCCTGGCATGGGTCAAACACTGTCAGAAATATGATGAAGCCCTTAAGAGGCCTGTTAAAGGGTCCAATTGGTGGATGTGCCACTATCATAACCCCCAAAACATTTCAGATGGGTCAAGGTCAGGGTCAAGCGAGTACATGGTAGGTAACTCTCCCACTGAAATTTACATGCTTTCCTGCCTTCAACTGCACCAGCCCAGGCCCATCAGACCTCGCTTTAGGTGCCTGGAAAATGAAGTTACCTTTGTTTTTACGATACACATCATTTTCCAGAAGATGAAGGCTGGCTTTTAAGCTCTTGGGCTGGCACATTTGAAGGTGGGGAAGCACATAACATTCAGTGAGTGATTTACTTTTGCTTTCACAGTTCACTTCATTTTCCACATGTTATCATAACGTATTAAAGTGCAAACAGTGGAGTAAAGCGAGGAAAACTGGATTACATAGACATAAATAATCAGCGAAACAACCGAGAAATGAATTCCTGAATTCACACTGAAGAATGCAGCAAACACATGATACAATGCATTATCATTACCATCTAACAGAGATTCCAGACAAGCACATGAGAAGATATTTAGTAAACTTCTTGGGGACCTGATTGATATGTTCCAGAAAGGCTTGCTTCAAAAACTAAAGTTTCGACATGTAGCATTGTATGGATCATTAATTTCAAGAATTACTGAAATTCTCACATATGGATATCATAGCTGAAAGGAAAGGCTAGAGGAGCAGCAGAGGCTGAGGGGAGACTCGATAGAAGTCCATGAAATTATGAGATGCACAGATAGGATTGACAGTCAGGATCTATTTCCCCCAGAGTTGAAATGTCTAATACTAAGGGGCATTCATTTCAGGTGAGAGGGGGAAAGTTCAAAGGAGAAGTGAAGTGCAAAGTTCTTACACAGAGAGGTCAGTGTCTCGACCGTGCTGCCAGGGTGGTGGTGGAGGCAGATACGATAGTGGCATTGAAGAGGCTTTTAGATAAGCACATGAATATGTATAGAATGGAGGGAAATGGATCAAGGGCAGGCAGAAGGTATTTAATTTGGCCTCATGTTTGGCACAACATCATAGGCCAAATGGTCTGTTTCTGTGCTATACTGTTCTATGCTGTATATTCTATATTGCAGAATTATAAATAATGTATGTGAAAACAGAATCATAAAAGATACCATTCAATTCAGCTTTGTTGGTGACATTTACCAAGAGGGATTAAGTCTACTCCCACTCTTCACTTCTAATACACCTTAATATTCTTTTTGCCAATCTATCTCAATCCCTTTGAAGATAGGTTATGGTCTCTGCTCCTGTATTAATTTCACATTTTTGCCACACTCTGCATGAAAAGAAATGCTTCAAGTTTTTTGTTCTTTCTGTCTTTATTATAAATTTGCTCCTTCTACTTCTTTTGTCACCAACCAGCAAGAATAGTCAATCAGTACTCACTTTCTAATAGCTGTTCAATATTATGAAGACTTTTTCATGTCACCTAATAAGCTCCCATTTTTCAATATCGTTTATAACTGTATTGCCTCATTCCTAAACACGTCTGTAAAATTACACTCTTCTATTTTCCTACCTTATAATAGGTTGTCAAAAACATAATATGCTGACTGTAGTTACTAAACTATTGTACACATTTAATATTAGAACATAGAACAGTACAGCACAGAACAGGCCCTTCAGTCCACGATGTTGTGCCGGCCACTGATCCTCATGTATGCACCCTCAAATTTCTGTGACCATATGCATGTCCAGGAGTCTCTTAAATGTCCCCAATGACCCTGCCTCCACAACTGCTGCTGGCAACGCATTCCATGCTCTCACAACTCTCTGTGTAAAGAACCCACCTCTGACATCCCCTCTTTACTTTCCTCCAACCAGCTTAAAACTATGACCCCTCATGTTAGTCATTTCTACCCTGGGAAATAGTCGCTGGCTATCGACTATCTATGCCTCTCATTACCTTTTATACCTCAATTAGGTCCCCTCTTCTCCTCCTTTTCTCCAACGAGCTCAGTCAACCTCTCTTCATAAG
>NC_057718.1:50980818-51016903 GCF_004010195.1 Chiloscyllium plagiosum
TCTAAACCCTGGAACATCCAGCAACCATTCCTGCCCCTGAGAAACCCATGTCTCTGTTATGGCCACAACATTATAGCACCAGGTACTGATCCATGCTCCAAGTTCATCACTTTTGTTCCTGATACTCCTTGCATTAAAGCAAACACCCTTTAACTGATCCCTTGGTTCCTTGCCAGGAAAATCCTTCCCACTAGCTGGTCTACCTCTTGCTATTGCCTCATCTGCATCAACTCTCACCTCCGGTATACAGCTCAGGTTCCCACCCCCCTGCCATACTAGTTTAAACCCTCTCGAACTACTCGAGCAAACCTTCTACCCAGGACATTGGTCCACTTCCATTCAGATGCAACCCGCCCTTCTTGTACAGGTCCCACCTTCCCCAGAAGGCATCCCAATTATCTACTTATCTGAAGCCCTCCCTCCTGCACCAGCTGCGCAGCCACATATTAAGCTGCGCCCGTTCCCTGTTCCTCGCCTCGCTATCTTGTGGCACCAGTAGTAAACTAGAGAACACTACTCTATTCGTCCTTGTTTTGATTTCCATGCCTTTAGGTACAAAACCAAAATATTTTGGTCTCTTTTCTGACTCAATACCACTCTTAACAACTTGTTTATCTGAGTCTCAAGATCCTTCTGTATTCTTATTTATCAATTGAAATCTTAACACTTAAGATCATTAAAGAAGGGAATGAGTTGTCTATCTGTAACAGCTGAAAATGTGCAGTTGGTTTATGAGAAGAAAGATATGATGATTCATCAGCTTGATTGTGACGATTTAGATATAAATATCGATATTGCTGTTCAGCAACATCCAGTTATTGTCTATGCGGAACTTGCAATGAAACAACGTAATACTGCTGTCAATTAAAAGAAAATAAATTGCTCTTCTTTAACCCTTAATGGGAATTTTGAAACTCTGCTGTGCAATGTTATCATGCCAATATATTATTATGCTCTTTTAAACTTCTCTCAGTCTCAGTGAAGGGGTTAACTAATTTAAAAAAAACATTTTGTTAAAACCTTTACAAAAATTAATTTAGCGCAAATGTGTTAACTGTCTGTATGATAAAATTCCTGATGTGGAGACGCCTATTGGACTGGGGTGGACACGATCAGAAGTCACATGACACCAGGTTATAGTCCAACAGGTTTATTTGAAATCACAAGCTTTCGGAGCGCTGCTCCTTCATCAGGTGACGTGAAAAGAAGCACACAGGCACAGAATTTATGGGTAGAGAGATCAAGGTGGCACAGTGGCTTAGTGGTTAGCACTGCTGTCTCACAGCGCCAGGGACCAGGCTTTGATTCCAGCCTTGGGCGACTGTCTGTGTGGAGTTTGCACATTCTCCCGTGTCTGTGTGGGTTTCCTCCCACAGTCCAAAGATGTGTAGGTGAGGTGAATTTCCCATAGTATTAGGTGCAGTAGTCAGAGGGAAATGGGTCTGGGTGGGTTACTCTTTGGAGGGTCGGTGTGGACTTGTTGGGTTGAAGGGCCTGTTTTCACAATGTAGAGAATCAAAAATAGATCATACAAGTGGCAGATTTCAAATGAACCTGTTGGACTATAACCTGGTGTTGAGTGACTTCTGACCTGAATAATTTCGACAACTAGTTTATTGTTTTGTGCAATCGACATGAAGTAAAAATATAACCATACAAAAGAAGTAGATCAAGAACTGGCAGAAGCGTTTGTTATTACTTTTTTTGGGGGATTTGTGCATTACTGGCAAGACCAGCATTTGTAACCCATTCCTAAATGCTCTTGAACTGCACGTCTTACAAGGTCATAGCTAATTCTGATGAAATTCTGCAAAAACCTTCAAATTCTGATTGGCAATTACTCTGCATCAAGAGCGCTCCAAACAAGTCCCCTACGTCAAGACAATTTAAAGGGTTGACTCACTTAAACTTAACAGTTACCCGGGAAATGTATTTGACTGAGCACGGCATTAAGGAGCGCAAGCAAAACTGAAGTCATTGGGAACTGGGGGAAGACATTCCATATTGGAAACAAAGGAAGATGGTTGTGGTTGTTGGAGGCCGATCACCTCAGTTCCAGGACATCTCTGCAGGATTTCATGATCGCACCCCAGGACTAACCATCTTCGTCTGTTTAATTAATGATCTTCCCTCCATTACAAGGTGAGAAGGAGATGTTTGCTGTACCATTCAGTACCATTCTCATCTTCGCAGATCCTGAAGTAATCAACATCCGAAAGCAGCAAGACTTGGACAATATCCAGATATCCATTTGCATCACACAAATACCATGTAATGACCAGCTCCGAGTTGAGAGTGTGTTGCTGGAAAAGCACAAGCAGCTCAGGCAGCATCCGAGCAGCAGGAAAATCGACATTTCGGGCCGGAGCCCTTCATCAGGAAATTATGATTTTCCTGCTCCTTGGATGCTGCTTGACATGCTGTGCTTTTCCAGCAACACACTCTCAACTCTGATCTCCAGCATCTGCAGACCTCACTGTCTCCCAGCTCCAATAAGAGACAATCTAACCACCACCTCTTGACATTCAAAGATGTTACTATTAACATCCTGGGGATTACCATTGACCATAGACTCAACTGGACTCACCACATATCAATGGATACAAGAAAAGTCAGAGACTAGGAATACTGCAGCACTTCCTGAGTCCCCCAAAACCTGTCCACCATCCACTGAGCACAAGTCTAAACGTGATGAAATACTGCACACTTGCCTGGATGAGAACAGGGAGAAAGTGAGGACTGCAGATGCTGGAGATCAGAGCTGAAAAATGTGTTGCTGGAAAAGCGCAGCAGGTCAGGCAGCATCCAAGGAGCAGGAGAATCAATGTTTCGGGCATAAGCCCTTCTTCAGGAATGAGAGCAGCTCCAACAACACTCAAGAAGCTTGACACCAACCAGGACTTGTTTGGCTCCACATTCACAAATATCCATTCCTTCCACCAGTAAAGCTCAGTAACACCAGTGTATACCATCTACAAGATGCACTGCAGACATTTACCAAGGATCCTCAGACAGCACCTTCTAAACCCATGACCACTACAGTTTAGGCAAACAAGATACAGCAGAGATATGATAACAGCACGACCCACAAATTTCCCTCCAAGCCAGTCACCATCCTCACTTGGAAACATGTCATAATCATAAATCATCTAAGCAGAATCAGTATGGTTTCATGAAAGGGAAACGCTGTCTGACAAATATGTTAGAGTTTCTTGAGGAAGTTTCAACCAGAGTGACGAGAGGGGAACCAGCAGATATGTTGTATTTGGACTTCCAGAAAGTGTTCGACAAAATGTCCCACAAAAAGGTTAAGTCATAAGCTAAGAGTCCACTGTGTTGGAGGTAGTATATTTCCACAGATAAGGAATTGGCTCATGGGCAGGAAATGGTGAGTGGGAGTAAAGGGTTCTTTTTCAGGTTGGAGACGATTGACTAGTGGGTCCATAGGGATCAGTGCTGGGACCTCATCAGTTTATAATATATATTAATGGCTTGGAAGAAGGAAGTGACTATGCTAAATTTGTAGGTAATACTAAAATAGGTGGAAAGACAAGTTATGAGAGGGACACAAACAGTTTACAGAGAGATATTGATAAGTTAACTAAGTGGGCAAATGTTGGAAATGGGTTGCTATATGGGAAAATATGAATCTGTTAATTTTGGAAGGGAGAAGAAAAGACAATATTATTTAAATGGATAAAGTTTGTAGAAAGTTACAACACATCAGTTCGTGGGGGTACTTATGCATGAAACACAGAAAGCTAGCACACAGCTGCAGCAGGTAATCAAGAAAGCAAATGGAATATTGGACCTTAGTTCAAGGAATTTAAGAGTAGGGAAATCGTTCTGCCACTGTTAAGGTGCTGGTGAGACCACATCTGGAGTATTGTGAACAATTTTGGCCCCCTTTTGTAAGGAAACATATCATTTCAGAGGAGTTTCACTAGGATGATCCCTGTGTCTGGAGGGATTGCCTTATGAAAAAATGGCTAAACCGGTTGGGAATCTACTCACTGAAATATTTCATTGAAACATGAAGAATTCTTAAGGTGCTTGACAGGGTAAATGCTAAGATAATGTTTCCCCTCATAGAAGAGTCTAGGTCCAGAAGGCATAGTCTCAGACTAAAGGGATGCCAATCTAAGAGGAGAAAGTGAGGTCTGCAGATGCTGGAGATCAGAGATGGAAATGTGTTGCTGGAAAAGCGCAGCAGGTCAGGCAGCATCTAGGGAACAGGAGAATCGACGTTTCGGGCATTAGCCCTTCTTCATGCCCGAAACGTCGATTCTCCTGTTCCCTAGATGCTGCCTGACCTGCTGCGCTTTTCCAGCAACACATTTCCATCTCGGATGCCAATCTAAGACTGAGATGAAGAGAAATTTCTTCTATCGGAGGATTGAGTGTCTTTGGAACTTCTTTGCACACAAAGCTTTGGGCTAGAATCCTTGTGTATATTTAAGACTTAAATAGATAGATTATTGAACAGTCAGGGAAATCAAGGCTCATGGGCAAAGAAAGCGGACGTGAGGAATACTGTATTAGCCATAATCCAATTGAATGGCAGAGCAGGCTCGAGAGGCTGAATGGCCTACTGCAAATCTTACTTCCTATGGCCTTATATCACCATTCCGAAGTATCACTGGGTCAAAATCCTGAAACTTGCTCCCAAAGAGAATTGTAGGGTGTACTTGCAGTCAGTGAACTGCAGTGGTTCAAGATAGCAGCTCACTATCACCTTCTCAAAGGAAACAAGGGATTGACAATAAATGGTGACCCAGCTGTATTCCATGAATGAACTAAAAACAAACTCTGGACCTAACACTCTTTGAACAGTTGACACAACACAATCCTCATCCAACCTGATCCCTTGACCTCGCGACCTTACCAACTTACCTGGCATCCTGCCCATCTCTGCCACCTTAGCCATTGGCACACTACCCACCACCACACACAGTTACCACTACTCCCTTTTCCCCATCCAACCAACTCCCATGCTATCCCTACACTTCCCTCACATACTTACCCTTTAATAGGAGATGTCAAAGTGGCTGGCAGTGCTGCTGAATATTTAAATTTCAGAATATAGTGCTGTGATTGGTGTAAAAGAGCGCATCATAGGTGATGATTCACTCCTCTGCTCATCTGATATTTCTAAGACAGGTCTGTGCTGTTTGGAATGGAAGGCTCCTGTCCAGGAATCTCCACTGCAAAACTAATATGAAATTAAGTAGTTATTTCTTTAAAGTCAGAGCAGGTCAAAAGTAGGTTTTCCACTTCGATTGACATCTTTGGGCCAATATCTATCATGTCCATGTAATGTGCACCTTCTCACTAACATGCAATAAACTGCATCTTGATTAAGAGAATGGTTTTTTCTCATTATACTCATTTGTGGCTTTCCTCCACCAAACCAGAACTAGCAGGTTCTATAGATCCCTAACCTAAAAGAGAATGGTGAAAGCAAATATACTCCATGGTGAGCAATAGTGCAGACAGACTAATACAACAGTGGTCAACGATGATGAATGCTCATATGACAGGGACATTCCCTTTCCATGATCATTTCCCCACATTTATTCTTCAAACTGCCCTGCTGAAAGATAAATCTGAATGTATTATTGCACAATTTAGTCTTTACATTTTTGTTGTCTGTTCAACCCAGTTAACTTATGTCCCAATCCCTGAAACCATTCCAGCTTTAAACCTGTGGACAAAAGCAGTTCAAATGAATGATCACAGACCAGAAACATTCATTCTGTTGTTCGCCTTACAGATGTTGTTTGGCCTGCTGAATATTTACAGCATTTTCTATTTTTATTTAGCCTTTAGAATTTGTTGAAGGCTATGTGTCACCTCTGTATGAGGCATTCCATTATTTCGATAGTTATTTCTATGATGAATTACTGACTGGACACATTTACCAAGTAGCCATCCAAGAATGTATCAGCTATTCGACGCATCAGGTTGCTAAGCACATCGGAACAGCATCTTGTTGTATCTGATTATCCACTCAGCATTGCTTTTGCTGTTTGAAAAATGTACTTTTTTTTGCATGCATGTGGTGTAGCATGTCTTAAAAATTCAATCAATGCTTTACTACTTTCTTTTCAAAAATCAAGGAGAATTGAAATAATGAAAAGCCTAAAGATAAGGAACTGCACAGTCAACTTGAAAGGAATCACAAGATTTTAGACATTTTACCATGAAAATGCTTTCATATTTCCTCTTTTAAAGAAGTAGCATTAATTTTTCCATTTCAGTCAAGATTTTCCAGTGAGATTTACGGTGCCCAGTCCACCCTGGTTTGCACCAACTTGTGGCCATCATGTCTACTTAATGCCTATTAACCCCTAATCCTCCCAGACTATTTGCCATTTCTGTCCTCTGCATCTCCTATACACTCATTGAGGGCACCTCACCATCACTTTTGCTCCTACACCATCGCTATTTGCTTACTCATCCCCATCATAATACTCAAGCCCTCACTTTTTCAGTCTGAGAGGATTAAGACCAGCAGACTGAGGTGGCGAGGGATTGGCGGACATGGGCTCCACTTCAAAGGAGTAAAAAGTACTGAAACTGGCTGGAGAATGGTATGAAAATGCAGGTGGAGACAGGAAGACTTCAGCGGATAACCAACCCAAGCTGTATTGCGTCGCACTACTCGCCCACTATCACCAACAATAAATTAATCTTAACTTGCATGAGCTTTTATCCCTCGTACTCAACTCATTCCCTGCCTTCCCACATGCAGTCACGAATAGTACCTAACAAATATGTCCAATGAGACCAGTACTGGAGACCCTCAGCGTCATTTCCATATCTTTGGAGAAAGTTACTCAACCTTCAGATCAAGCACTAGCAAGGGTTTCACCTGCGGCCTCTACCAGCTCAGAGGCTTTCACCTTGGTGGGTTCTCTCTCTAGATTAGACTGGAATACTCAGTCGCATTTAGAAGGATAAGAGAGGAATTGATTGAAGTGTGTAAATTTTTAACAGGGCTGGACAGACTTTTTTATGGTGGATATTTCTCCAGTTGTGGAGTCCAGAACCAGGGGACACTGACAATTTAGGGCTGGGATGAGAAAAAAAATACTTCACTCAAACAACAATGAACCTGAAAATTCTCAACTATAGAAGGCTGGGGAGGCCGTGTCATGAATATACTCAAGACAGGGGGATTTCTTTTCGATTTTAAAGGCATCGGGGGTCTGCTGAGAAAGCAAGAATATGGTACTGAGACAGGAGGATCAGTTCATGATCCTACTGAACGATGGAGCAAGATCAAAAGGCTGAATAGGCAAAAGTGAGGACTGCAGATGCTGGAAATCAGAGGCTCGATTAGAGTGGTGCTGGAAAAGCATAGCAGGCCAGGCAACATCCGAGGAGCAGGAAAATCGACGTTTCGGGCAAAAGCCCTTCATCATGCATATGTCTGGTCATCTTCTTAGTGCGGTTGGTGATTGCCATGGAAACCCAATTCTAATATACATTCCTGATGAAGGGCTTTTGCCCAAAATATCGTTTTTCCTCAAAGGGCTGAATAGCCTACTTTCTATATTTCTATGAAGCGGGAGCACAATCTAATGAATACATGACTGGCATGTCTCTTTAGCTAATCAAGGAAGAGACATTTCAGTTTTTTGGTACTTAGAGGACTACTGGAGACCAGGCACCTGCAGAGCCCCAGGTACAAGACAATCCCATTGTCTCCATCATTCATGATGTTGTGAAAATGCATAGGTAGACACATGAACCACAAATAGGTTTGTCAGAGCAGTTGGTAAAATGAATTAAGGGATGGAAGAGTTTATCGACCTTGTGAGCAACGTGCTGACTTCATCATGCATATGTCTTGTCATCTTCAATGTGCGGTTGGTGATTGCCATGGAAACCCAATTCAAATATACACAGTGTTCACCAGATGCTTGTATGGACTTGTACTACATTATTGCAGCCATAGGTGCTCAGCATCAATAGGAAGATGAGTTGGGTACATGTGATCTTGAATGGACTCCAGATGCCCCTTTCCCTTGGGCAGACAGGTCGGTGTTATTGAGAACCAATAGAGGGTATTTGCAACATAGAGGACTCCAAAGCATCTTCTCAGGATATTGGTTCCCACGCCCTCCATCTGCCCCTGGACTGCAATGCCAAAGTCTCCACAAGAGTCAGATGAGGATGGTGAGGCTGCACAGAGGCAGGACATTCTCAGCAGGTGTAGGCCTCCTAAGCTCAAATACTTCCAGGAACAACTACCCAGATCTATTAGGCCAACATGTTTTATATATATGCACCTGCACTCTAAAATGTGTGTTTTGGTGTCTTTGTCACTGCTGGGCCTGGTGAAGACGTACCACATGAGAGAGAAACAGCATGTTCAGACATCTTAAATATGAAAGTTGTTGCAATTGCCAAGCATTGCTCATCTTTCACCAGCAGCTGAACCCTTGACTGAAAATAAGCATCACATATACCAGAGATCCTTGAAACTTGACATGGATGACTGAAGCCAAAACATTGCACTTCAAATTAAACATTAATGAGACTAAACTGTGCAGGGATTGTGCTAAAGCATGGACTTGCAAACATTGTTCCATCTACCTTGTGAGTAAATGGAAGGAAACAGTGATGATTCCACACATCTCTGTGGGGAAAGGTCCATTCTATGCCTGAGCTTCTCAAGGGAGCACATGAGTATTCAAAGTTGGGTGTTGATAATGGGTAGATTACATGTTCACACTACATGTATATTGTAGCACGTTTTGTCAGTGTTCTCGACAAAATGCTGTTTCTTACAGGTTCAACACTATCCTACAGGATGCTCAAGTATTTCAGGGTGTTCAACAGACTACATGTGCTCTGAAAGGTTGGAGGATTACCAATGATAGAAGGGCTATTCCAACCTGCTGGCTATCATGGGAGATTTCACTGCTTTTATTATTCAGACAGTGTATGTGCAGCCTGAAGAGTAAAAAGCAAATTTACCTCAACTTTAACCTTATTGCCATACAATGTTAGTGCTTTGTTTCACTAACTGCTCCTTTTCCTCTAATAATGAGTAGGACATGTCATGTGTAGATATCGGAAAGTCAATTACCTGGAGGTGGTAATCATCCAGTCAAATGATAAATAGGCATTTAATCAATGACACAAAAAAAATCAGATTTTCAAAAATAACCAGATTTATATGTACATTATTCTCATGACAGGTTGTTTGATGTGTAGCCAACAGAAAGTTACACAATTAAAATTAAGTCCAAACCCAGCTCATTTTGTAAGTGGGTTTCAAGTAGGTTTTCTACTGGCTTATCAAGCTCTGCAATGTATTGCTTTGTCAAGGTCTGTTGGACAGTCATCCCATCAATGTGCTGACCCTCATGCTTCTCTTCATTGTCAGGAGGTTGATGTTAATCTTTTTCTGCATCCAGAATAATCCCCCACTTTGTCGGATCCACAGCACCACAATAATGACATGGCATGCCTTTTCTGGATTATATTGCAAGGTCCCATGACAGCAATTCAGACATTGAAATTTCATTTTTAGGAATCCTATAGTCTTGGTCCACTATGGCTTCGGGTGAAGCATGGACAGTGTTGTATCTTTAACTGTGCCAGTCTGAGAGCTTTGTAAAAGTGGCATCATCCACATTTGGAAGGAGTAGCCCTTGTCTTCCAACTGCCTGTATAACCCAGGACCTTGGAAGGATATATGAACCTGAGAGTTCTCTCATACGGATGCAGCGCCCCAGATATCTAGCACAGAAACCTCGATAGAATGGAGGCTTTTCTTGCTGATGCACTCTCCTGGTGTCACAGCATCTGACACCTGGGAGAAGCCAGCTATGGAGATTGCCACTTGCTCTGACTGCTCGACACTCTTTCTCATCACAAGGGAAGGACATGAACAGCTATGACCTGGAGAAAATGACATCAGTTGCATCATGGATTATTTATAGATGGAGGTTTGGGAGATGTCACACAAGACCCCAGTTACTCCCTGAAGCACATCACTGGCATAAAGATTTAAGACAGCTGCAACTGTGATAGCTAACACAATGACATGACCAGACAGCCCCTCCGAGAACGAGCCCTGCTCTAGCAACACTCCCATTGCCCTTGGCTATTCAGAGTTCCCCACTATAAAATGCTGTCTGCCTCTCCCTCTGCACTGACCAGTAAAGTAAGCCACAGAAGCTGGCTGCCTGCCACCTAGTACTGAACAGCCTGTGATCTTAAACAGCAATACAAGGCACAAAGGGTGTCAGCTTTTGAGTAACTGTAAAGAGAATGAGCATTGAGAAACAATCGTAACGGCCTCTACATTCACGAGACACATGTGTCCTTGTGTATTAGGAACCGGAAACATACAAACTGCAAGTGTCTCTGAGCTCTGAAGTCAAATACTGAGGTGTGTTGTAGTGTGAGAGGTAGTCTGAGACCAGGCATAGTGATTAAAGACAAGATTAGAGTGGTGCTGGAAATGCACAGCAGGTCAGGCAGCATCTGAGGAGCAGAAAAATTGACGTTTCGGGCAGGAGCCCTTCATCAGGAATGAGGCTGGAAGACTCAGGGATGGAGAGATAAATAGGAGGGGGTGGCGCTGGGGAGAAGGTAGCTGGGAGCGCAATAGGTGGATGGAGATAAGAGTAAAGGTGATAGGTCGGAGAACAGGGTGGAGCCGATAGGTGGCAAGGAAGATTGATAGGTAGGACAGGTCATGGGGATGGTGCTGAGCTGGAAGTTTAGAACTGGGGTAAGGTGGGGAGGAGGGGAAATGAGGAAACTAGTGAAGTCCACATTGATGCCATGGATTGAAGGTTTCTGAGGCGGAAGATGAGGCAATCTTCCTCCAGGCGTCGGGTGGTGAGGGAGTGGCAGTAGAGGAGGCCCAGGACCTGTATGTCCTTGGCAGAGTAGGAGGGGGAGTTGAAGTGTTCGGCCACAGGGCGAAGGGGTAGATTGGTGCAGGTATCACGGAGATGTTCCATGAAGTACTCTGCGAGAAGGCATCCATTATCCCCAATGTAAAGGAGACCGCATTGGGAACAATGGTTGCTTCTTCATTCCTGATGAAGGGCTCCTGCCCAAAATGTCGATTTTCCTGCTCCTTGGATGCTGCCTGACCTGCTGTGCATTTCCAGCTCCACTCTAATCTTGACTCTAATCTTCAGCATCTGCAGTCCTCACTTTCACCATAGTGATGAGAGAGACTGATGGTTTGCCAATGGTGCTTGCATTGACAAAGGGTGGGGGAGGACAGTGTCCATAGAGCAGGCAGGCCACTGTGGAGAAGATAGTGTTGGATGAAGGTCTGGAGAAGTGAGCAGTTAGCTGCTGCCACCAAGTAACCGTTCTAAGTTTCATGTTGAGGACTGGTGCTGCCTAGTCTCTTAGGGATAAAAAAAATGGGAGATGCATATAAATAAGGCAAGTTGGGCTAATGAGATTAACGGATTAGCTGTATTTGCCACTTAATCACAATATTTTGAAGTTGTCATTTGGATCTTAGGGGGAAAGATTGGCAAACCTTTCCTTGACATTGAGATTGTGCCTTTTTTTTCCATTCTTGCTGTATTTTTCCAACTTTCTCACAATTGCTCAGGCTGGTTAAGGAAGCAAAATAATCCACCAATAGTTTTGCCTTAAGACTTGTCACCACTTCTGTGTACAATTTTCGAGTTATGTATCTTTATTTTTGCCTTTCTAATTGTGTTCGAATAAATTTATTTTTAAAAAGTTAAAACTTCAATAGCATCAGGACAAGTTGGTCCTGAAACATAGTAACAGCCAAAATCTTTTGCTCCCACGACATAGCAACCTAAGTTTAAGACATTATCAGTTCCTCATTATTTGGAGATGGGTTAATATCATTAAATTTCTTATAAGTGTGATAGCAGCAACATCTGAAAGACTGCAGCTTTCCATGAAGACTTAGCTTCAGCTTCCCAGAACAGCTAATGTTACCTGCATCCGAAGATTAAACTTAATCAAAGAATTGTTTCATTGATGTGGGAGAATTATACACATTAGATTGAAGATTATTCATCAACTGAGATGGGGGATGGGGCCAGTGGGGGAGCTGCTCATTCCCCAGGGGGTAGTCATTACTTGCGCTGAAAATGGATTTTCTATTAGAATCAGTTGTGTCTTTGAAATGTCAATTGCATGCAAATCTCACTGATGCTTGTCGGACATTTCAATGATTGTTCTTGGGAACTAACTATTTAAATTGTAAACCGACTCTCAAAATGAAATGAAACCAAAGATGAGCAAAAGGCCACTATTCACACTTTACCCACATGAATGTTAAAGCTTGATAATCTATGTCCACAGTAAGGAAGAACTATTTTGAAGTGGGGCGTTCCATAAATAATCCAGGCTAAAAGCTGGACATCATGCTTCAGGGGAGGCAAAGTGGAGGGACTAAACAAACAGAGAGGGAAGGAGAATAAAGAAGGGTAAAAAAGAAAGGAAGGGACAGCATATGGGAAATTGACAGATAACAAGAACAAAGGAAGAAAGGAGGGGAATGAGAAATAGAAGAGGGGACAGGAAGGGAGAGAACTGGGGATGGAAGTGGAAGGAAGAAAGTAAAAGAGAGGGGAGGGAAAAGAAGACGAAAAGGAGAAGAGACAGAAGAGGAAAGAAGAGGAGGTGAAGGGAAAGGAGGAATCAGGAATGAAAAGGAGATATAATAAGGATGCACAGGGTAATAGGGATATGGACAAAAAGAAATGGAGCACATTCTCATCTGACCACAGGGCAGGAAACTATTTGTTCTCAGCGAGTAGAGAGTGGAAGTGATCCTGTCCAAGTTAGTTGAAAATTATTGAGAAAGAATTCAGAAACTATCTCCGCAAGGAATGTTTTTTACATTTTCACTTCACTGTGTGTGAGAGGATGGAAGAGAAGAAACTAAGAACCTTCTGGATTGGGTTGAACCAAATACTAGATCCCATCATTTTCCCAGTGAGAAGCGAAGAAGGTTGTCCTTATCCCTCAGCCCACAAAAACACATATGAAAACCTCCATTTACTTCCCAAGAACTTTTATAAGTAATGAACAGAGGAATTTGCATTCCTTCATAAAGACCACCATCAATGTCTTGAAGTGGGATGGTCCATGATTCAGGTTGTGTTGCCCATTGACCTCAAAAGAGAGAGGAAAAAAGGTGGAGGGTGGGGCATTTTTTGTATCAGAATGACCAACCCAAATTATCCACACTCAATTGGTATCTTTCTTTCAATGAGCTTAATGTCCAAGGGAACATCACAGAAATAGTAGCAGGTGCAGTCTATTGCATGACTTTGCAGCATTAAAAAATTCTCTGATGTTGAGGACAAGGGTTACTGTAAATAGAGTTTTATAAGCTAAAGCCAACCAACCTAAAGCTCAGATAGAAATTAATAAAGTGGATCTCAGCAGGGTCATAGAGTTGACTAGTTTATAGGTCAGTAGCAGTGGACAGCAGTTGAGGGGAAGGCATGGAATGGCTATTGAAATTGAACATCATGTTACATTCAAATTTATCCAAATATTCACATTAACTTTGGGATAACTGGGACGAGAAAGGTTAAAGGCTACTAACTTCTATAATTCTAATTACTAGGACTAACCAATAACTATGGAAACAATATACCAAAGTGCACAGCAATTCAGGAAAAAATAAACGTCCTCAATACCAGGATAAAATGTTGATACTGTTGGGTTTATGATACATTAAAACCATGTTAGGGCAACTCTTTTAGAATTGTCTTTAGAACAAAATGTTGAATGTTTTCAGTTCAGAAGAATCAAGAGTTAGTTCAGAAAGTAGAACAGTCTCTGCTAGCAGGAAAACTAAGTTCTGCTTTCTCCAAATTGAGTTCAGGGAAACAAGTTACTGCAGCAGAAGCAGGCTCTATTGCATGAAGTTTCCAAGCCAAGAATGTTTTGATATAAATCCTCAAGTTGTTGGAACTGAGAATGTTTAAGCCACTAAAATGAGGTGAGGTTCATGCTATCAGACTCAGCAAGGAATTGTAAAATTGTCTCTGCAGTCTGAGGGAAAGAAACTGGAAAGCCTGAGTTAACTGAAGACTTAAAGAATTGAGAGAGGGTCTCTTCAGAGGGTCAGTGCAGACCCAATGGGTCTAATGGCCTCCTTCTGTATTGTAACAATTTTGTGATGAAGAGATGCCCTTAAGGTGTTGTCTTACATTTTTTTTTGTTCATTGTGCATTGCTAGCTGGGGCAGAATCTATTGCTGTCTCTAATTGCCTTTGAGAAAATGGTGGTGAGCTGAAGCCTTGAATTGCTGCAGACCATGTGCTATAGGTAGAGTCAATGCCATAAAGGAGGCAGTTCCAGGATTTTATCAAAAGATGCAAAAGGAAGTGGGAAAATCCTGCAGAGATATTCTGGAGCTGAGCTGACCAACCTCCAACAACCACCGTCACCTTTCTATGTACTAGGTATGACTCCAACCAGCAGTGTTTTATCCTGATTCCCATTGACCCCTGCTTTGCTAGGCCTCCTTGATGCTGTAATTGATCAAATACAGCCTTGATGTCAAGCACAGATACTCTTACACTGGTTTAAGTGGAGTTATTGACCCCAGCACTGCACAACATTGACAATTTAACTACCAATTTCACAATAGCCCAGCAGTATACACATAACTCCTTCACCTCTCAACAATGGCTAATGACCTCCTCACCGTCACTTACAGCTCCCTGATAATGTTTCTTCCCCCCCGCCCCACTATTCCTCCAAAAATGCTCAGGCAACTTCCCAATAATATTCAGTTGCCTTTACCACCCTGCAGCTGCTGGTAATGCTTACGTTCCACTATTCTCTTCAAAAAATAGTGAATTTCCCTTCACCATCTCTCCTCCCCTGACAATGCTCAGTGATTAAGATTGGGAGCACATTGCCTGAGAACGCAACTTTCAGAAGGGATTTGATAATTTTCTGAAGAGATAATTATGCCAGGATAGTGAATCTAGCTGTGTTGTTCTTGCAGAAAGCTGGATCGACATGACAGGTCAAATGGTCTCCTTCTGTGCTCTAAACATTCTGCAGCTCCATGATAAGTGACTCAGAAAAATAATTTATACTAATAACAATATACTCTGTAGGTCACATAGCAGTGACATTTGATATACACAAAGTGCCATGTTATAAAAACACCAGCATTTAAACATCAAGACAAAAAACTGAGTTGAAGAATGTAGTGAAATGGAATCATAGAAAACAAAATGAATATCCAGCCTTCCTACAGCACTTCAAGAGTTCAATCAGTGATAAATTACGCTGGATTTTACCAAACTGACATCCAGTCTGGGAGAAAGTGAGGACTGCAGATGCTGGAGATCAGAACTTAAAAATGTGTTGCTGGAAAAGCGCAGCAGGTCAGGCAGCATCAAAGGAACAGGAGAATCGACGTTTCGGGCATAAGCCCTTCTTATGCCCGAAATGTCGATTCTCCTGTTCCTTTGATGCTGCCTGACCTGCTGCGCTTTTCCAGCAACACATTTTTAAGCTCTGACATCCAGTCTGCACTGTGATATATTTGCCTAATGTCTTTAGTTAGAAATGACATTCGAGACACCTCCTATGTCCTACTTATTATACTTCACTGTGTAGTCACTGCTCAAAGCAACACCTTCATTTTGCCTGAGGTAATTTATCTTCACTTGCACATTTTGCTGAAGTTTAAGATCTGCAGCAGGAGGAAGAATGTCATTATCTGGAAAACTGTTACATTCCAGCTGAAAGTTTCTGCAGAAGCAATTAAGAACAAAGGACTTCATGACATTTTTAGTCCACCTTCTGATTTAACTTTGCATTTGCCACATTTCTTAAATCTAAATGTATTGTCATAACTGTAACTTGAGGTAAGTTTTACTATTACGACCTGGAATGGATACATTTTGGACTATCATTTAATTATGAATGGATATTAATGCAAAACTAAATATTTTCAGGTTCCTAAGTTGATAATTTATTTCTATTTTACAATGAAATGCAAGTTTTTCTCTAAGACTGAAAGACTCCGAGATGAGAAATGTTTTTGTTTTATTTCCTGAATAGAATCTTTAACCAGTGCAAGTATTGGTACGAATGAGATGGTTTTATTGATGAAACAGAATAGTAGCTAATGCCCATTCTTCAATCCATTGTTCATTTTGTCTAATTAGATGGTTAGGAAAGAGGAGTACGATCATCTTTGGTCCTTTACCCACTCCAGCGCTATCCATTCTACTATTCATCCATGGGTCCATACTCTCTGTGCTTAGCTGCATTTTCATAGACGTATTACCCGGACTGTCTTTGCCCACTCATTATATTATTTCTGTAAAAGACATTTTTGGTATTCCTATTTGGTCAAGCATGGCCTTCTCCTTTGAAATTTGTGTCAACCTTGTATTTTTAGTTTCTATATCTAATTCTCTATATAGTGTCTCTTGTGTAAAGATTCCATTATTTTATGTATGTCCACCATTAAGTTAATTGGTCTACCGCTGGATTTATTCTCTTATGAAAAAAAATGAATAATGTTAGCTATCTGCCAAATCTTTAGCATGATATATGTAATGGTGAATGTACAATCGCCCCCAACCTTTCTATTATTTAGATGAAATCCATCCAGATTAGCAATTTCATTCTAAGGCTGATGAATTTATTAATTATCAAAATACTTTTATTTCATTTTGATCTCTTCTAATGTCATGTTCACCATGCTAGTCTCTTTAAAAAGCAAACTGTACCAGTTTGGAAGCATCTTTAAATGTTCACTATTTTAGAGAAGCATTTATACTGCTTTTTTACAAAGGACATTTTTGTATAAACATGTGCTCTGCTGCAATATAATTTCAGATTTCCTTAGAAGATGAGAACTATGACAGACCTTGAAGTTATTACTCCTCTGCTCTCCAGTTGTATTCATCTGATAAATGTGTTCACAACGTTTCCTTTCACCAACATTTCCAATGAAATTGGAAAACGTTGGGCTTCCACAAATGGTCGAGAGAGAAAGTGAGGACTGCAGATGCTGGAGATCAGACTTGAGACTGTGGTGCTGGAAAAACATAGGTCAGGCAGCATCTGAGGAGCAGGAGCATCCTTTCTCCTACTCCTCGAATGCTGTCTGACCTCCTGTGCTTTTCCAGCACCACACTCTCAATAACAGCACAGTTTACAGTAGGCTTTGTGACAACATTGCGTGGGACATCCATCAGGGCTAACCTGAACATCAGGAGCAACTTACTGCTTCTTGGACTGACTTCTAGACAAGATTTGAGGCAAGATTCTGACTGGCAGCAGCCAGTTGCTAATTAAGGAAGATTATTGTTTATTAAACAGCTGCACATCTATTCTCAGTAATATAGAGCTTCCTATCTTATCAAAATACCGAACATTTCTTGTGATGGAAGTCAGAGTAGGTACTTTATGACTTCAGCTGGACACTGGCAACAAAATGTCTTTGTGTTGCTCACCATGCAATCTCAGGACATAACCATGGGCAAGCACCCCTTGTCCATGACATTGACAACTGAGATTTGCCAATTCCTCATGACACTCCTCTGATCAATTTGTGTCTGCTTCAGAAGCACAGACTTGCACTGTGGGATGCATCAATGACGAGCATCGAAGGACTGCTACAAGGAAACTTTGCATACAGGGACAGGCACGTAGACTGGAGCAGGCTGCATCTCAGTGCTGTTTGCTTCCTCTCTCAGCACTTGTACACTTAGCACCTGCATATATGTTCACACCATCCAAGCCTTGACTTGACATGCCAATTAATGCAGTCATAACAAGGCAACTTATCATTCTTGTCAGCAGTCCTCAGTCAAGGAGGTATACATCTTGTACAGTATTGTGCTAGGTCAATCTCATACCTGCACCATTTCTGCACAGTAAGTCAAGTGCAGCCTCCGATCTCAGTCAAGGGGATTGGGGACGGTCAGAAGTCCAGTTGGGGGGTTTGCAGTCAGGAGATCTGAGCATCTGCAGTCCACAGAGTGGGTCACAGTTCACAGTTGTGTCCTGCAGCCAATTTGGGGAATTAGAGCTAACGTGGTCAGGGAGATATACAGGTATCAGTCAGGGTGAGGCACTTTTTGTCCAGGGCTGTCTCCTCACATCACTCAAGGTGGTGGACAATGTGAAGTCCTTTGGGTCTGCAGACAAACGGACGCAAAATTGGGTTCTGAGGTTTCGAGGGAAACCAAGAACCTATCAGTGCGGATTGAGGCTGCAGGCTGGGATACAGAGGAGGGATGACAATTCTGAATGATGGCAGCTGTCCTTATTAGTGCACGATATGGGAACCAGCAAGTGGGGTCGCAGTTAGGTAGGATAGTGAAGAAGGCATTTGGTATGCTTTCCTTTATTGGTCAGAGTATTGAGTACGGAAGTTGGGAGAACATGTTGCGGTTGTACAGGACATTGGTTCGGCCACTGTTGGAATTTTGCATGCAATTCTGGTCTCCTTCCTATCGGAAAGATGTTGTGAAACTTGAAAGGGTTCAGAAAAGATTTACAAGGATGTTGCCAGGGTTGGAGGATCTGAGCTACAGGGAGAGGCTGAACAGGCTGGGGCTGTTTTCCCTGGAGCGTCGGAGGCTGAGGGTTGACTTTAAAGAGGTTTACAAAATTATGAGGGGCATGGATAGGATAAATAGACAAAGTCTTTTCCCTGGGGTCGGGGAGTCCAGAACTAGAGGGCATAGGTTTAGGGTTAGAGGGGAAAGATATAAAAGTGACCTAAGAGGCAACTGTTTCACACAGAGTGTGGTACGTGTATAGAATAAGCTGCCAGAGGATGTAGTGGAGGATGGTACAATTGCAACATTTAAGAGGCATTTGGATGGGTGTATGAATAGAAAGGGTTTGGAGGGTGTTGGGGAGATTTCACTGGGGTGTTTAATGTAGGGCTAGGGAGGGTGACACTAGTTCTGCAACAGACACTTCTAATTCCAGCCCTGAAATGGTTAACAACAGCCAAGCGAGCTGCTGCTGGCGACTGCATGACTACCTGGCTGGAGCTTTTAAGGGATATGCATAATGTTAATTAAATCTTGGAGCCTGTAAATACTAGCCAGTATCAATTGCCCCATCGAAACTCGGGATTAATAAAGAAACCGATCGGAATCTGTAACTGTTAGACAAGTGTGAATTACTCTATCGGAACCTGTAACTGTTAAGTGTGAATGGCTCTATTTAAGTCTAAAGTTGATAAGTGTAATTGTCAATTTAGTTAAACTGAAACTATTGAAAATGGCTAGCCTGTCAGACGCATAGTAATTCCTTGAAACAATGAACTATTGAATACGGGATCGGAACCGCTCCCGGGGATGGCTGAGCCACTGTCAAGTACAGCAGGAGCTGGACAGGCACTTCGATGCGGCCAATAGGAGGACGGATCCCCAGCGCGTGCAGACCAATGGACCAATGGGGAAGGCGAACTGACCGGGGACTCCAGGCAGCGCGAAGTATAATTGTGTCAAGTTTGAACGAGAAGGGAGAACGCCTTCTCCAACGAATGCATGCTTGTAGATTCGTTGTACCAGTTAAGATTCTGTGAATAAACGGCTGTCTGCGTCTAACCATAGTTGCCAGTGTGAGTCTCTCCTTCCGAAAAAGCATGCAAAGACGGGACCCCGCGGGTCCATCTTAACACGCTACACAAGCTTCATTCAGCTTGCATCCATATGCTGCAGAATGAATACCAATTTGTGCTATATTCTACATGGATGTGAAGTTAGACATCACAATGGGATAGCTACAACTGGAGCAATGCAGAGATTCAGACAAAGAATGGAATGCAAAGTTATGTAAATTTATAAAAGCGCCAAACTTCATATACAATGCACTGCTAACTGTATCACCAAAGTACTCTCAAAGTGGTTTTATTTTATTTCTTTCCCTCCCTTTATGTCTTAGGATTATCGCAGGTTCCACAGCTGGGTGGAGACAGCCTGCAAGTCCGATGATGTGCAATGAATGACACAGAGTGTGATTAATGTATGAGTTGAATAGAATGAAGAGGGGTAGTCACTCAGTTGGCTGCAGATGGACGCCTTGGCATCCATGCATCTCAGTACAGAACAGGAGGTGAGGAGCCTGATATCCAGAGTCTTATTGCCCAAATGCAGACTGTTTGCTCCTCGAATGAGAAAAAGGGAGAGAATGATTGAGATGAAAGTGGCTGTTCGTGCTGATGGAGGTGGAGAAAAGGAGGCGAGGTGTCCTGATTGAGTGAGTAGGTGGTGCAGAAGCCATGCAGGGTTAGAGATGTGGAGGGGTTATGAGCAACGAGTGCAAGTAAAGTGAGATGCTGCATGTGACAGTGAGAGTGGCAGAGTACAAACTTCAGTGTAGGTGGTTAACAGAGATATAAAGAGTGTGAAGTAGCAAAGGGAAGACTGTGATACTTAACCAGATGGACCAGACATGATTTTTGAACTTCTGGCAGCACTGCTGGCCATTCCTTTGCACCATGGAAACTTACTAATCCATGTGGCAGCACTGGGAACAGGCACATCTCCTTGGGACCAGCCCATTCATTTGGTCCCTGCCGTAGAATCACAGCACCATCTTCCCCTTCTCCAACAGCTTTGGACAAAGTGCTCATCTTCCAACAGGGAAGCCTCAGAACGCCAGTGCTTGTCCGGGAGCACAGTGTGTGCCTGTGATGCAGGTATTTTGATAGATATCTGTTCGGTGGCAAAATGATCCAAGAATGATGCACAGTAAGATGGGACCAGAATGGAGTGAGGGGGACAGTCAATAGGGTAAGATACAGTCAGAGATTTTGTTGATTTTGTAACAAGAAACCATCCAGAAAAACTCAACACATCTGGCACTTACCAAAAAAATAAGGTTTGACCCATTGTTCTTAACTGGGTCAATAATGTTGCTAGAAATACTCAAACAGAAGAAAAAATCCTATGATATCTTGAATATGCAATGACGAATGAAATCTTTCCCTTACCATTTCAATGTGTTGGAGAAGCAAAATCAGGATTTCTATTCCGCATATGTTTTTGCAAGGCAATGTTCAACAGAAATACCATTCTGCTTCTGCTTTAATTCAGATTTTGTCTAAATTATTTGAATCACATAGTCATAGAAGTCCACAGCTACTGGAAACATAACAGCTTTTATGCATTTAACATGCATTGGACAGTTCAACAGAAATACCATATGAAAGATTATGCATGATTCATTTAGTTTAATTAAATTAGAAATTACTGAAGGTGGACGGCATGAAGTCAAGCCAATAGCATCTTCTTTTTCCCATTCTTTGCTGTTTTCATTCCTCACTCACATCTGATAGTTTGCATTCCATTTACATTCAATGCCCACCCTGCTCTTCTACTTTCAGGTACTGACCAGGACAATGCAGCTAAAATCAGTTAACAAAATCCAATAGCTAGTGTAAATGATTAGCCAACATAATATTATACAAGTACAACGGAAACAATTCAGTAATTTCAGTCACCCTTCTTTTAGACACCAATTGGCCTGCTTCTGCTTCTGTCCAGTTGCTTTTATAATGATAAGAATGACAGTTTTAGGGTCTAAATATTAAGAGTAGCCTCATTGAAACTAAACATGTATATTCTCCAAAAAGAAATAGTGTATGGTTTTCTTAAGTGCAAATCATACTGCTAAGATACTTGGCATGTTAATAATTGGGATGGCAATAAAACAAAGATGTTAGTTCCAACTATGCCAAGCTAAAGTAAACCAGTTATTTCCGAATAGTTTTGCATACTAATTAACACAAAACATCGCTGTTTGCATTAAAAAAAACATTGGATTTTTACATCCCAAATGGCACTGGAACAGAGGCAGAACAGAAATGGAGTCAATGTCCTTTGTACTGATTTTCTGTCTCTATCACGATTCTGATGATTGGTAGGAAAACAGTAAGATGAACAATGGGAGGAACTGAGAAAAGGAACTTGTTGCCTCACTAATTTGAGGGTTTGGGGAGCTTGTTAGAAGCTTGCCTCTGACCATCAAAGATTTGGATGAGAGTGGCTGTCATGAGGAGCTTTTTAATGTTGGCAAGCTGAGAAATTATGGGAACAGAGGTGGTAGCACCAGAAGTTTCAATTTATGCATAATAGTGAGAACTTGGACAACAAAAATGACTGAGCGTTAATAGAATTTTATTAATCAACTCTGTTTCAGGTCTCATCTCTCCATCCCCTCTGGCCACTTTAAAGATGAAGATTCTCAGTTATGTCAGACCTCACATCGACAGCAGCTACACAATGACTGCCAATTGGAACTAAAATGCAGTTTATTTGCTTGGTGTCCCACTTCCTTTCCCTACACGCCCCTCCCATCGCTGTATCAGTTGGCAGGTATATCTCTTGGGTAATTAAGACATTGATGCCTGGAAATTGCACTTCATGACAAACTGGAGACAGACTTAAGTACACAATCCAGAATTGAACCTGCCTCAAAATTCTCACTTCCCACTGGAAAATCTGACCCTTGGCGCCAAGCATGGGTGATTGATATAATTCCTACTTCAAGGTCAAAAGCTCTTGGCTTCAAAGCATACTCAAGGTAGTCAATCTCAGAATTTAAAATCAACTAATCTTGTAACATATAGGAAAGCTACTTGGATCATTGTGTCTGTATGGGTTCTTTGAAAGAGCTGTGCAATTACTCTCGCTCCTGGCTTTTTCCAAATAGCTCCAGAGTATTTTATTTTAATATTTTGAAAGTTACTATTTAATTCGCGTCAAGATTTCTTTCAAGTACTGTATTCCATAGAACAACTTCCAGTACAAAAAAAAGTCATCATAATCCCTTGTTTTATTGCAGCGATTATCTTAAATCTAGTTAGCAACCTACTTCTCAATGGAAAAAAATTCTTCCTATCTACACCATGCTGTGTGCTAAATAGCTGCTGCTTTCTCCTATGTTACAACATTGATTACACTTCAAAAGTATTTCTTTGGCTATCCTTAGATTGTGTAAGATACTGCATAAATTCAATCTTTTGTTCTCTGATGGCGTGAAAATTTTTTTTAAACATTGAAACAGACATGAAAAGGCAAAAAAAATCAATTGGCTGCCTTAAAAAAGATTGAATTATGTTCCTTGGCTTCAACTGGGATTTGAATAGCATAACATCCTCTGTCAAATGATCTATGCTCCCATATACTGCATCACAGTACTGCTTCCTCTGAGAAAGCAATGACAAAAATATCACAGAACAGCTCAAGAAGAATTTGGGATTCTTAGCTGAAGGTGATCTGAGTAGTTTGCTCCAATGTTTTTGGCTGAAAATCTCATGCTGTGTCATTTGGCTTGTATAATAAATATCCTACCTTCACAACTAATATAATCTGAACACTAATAAGGGAGACTGATTAATTACTTATCAAGAGACAAAGAAATTAATCAGGTGTACTTCAAGGATATTTCATTTGGCTGCCAGAATATGAAAATGATTTAATTCTTTACAGAATTTAATTATTTCTCATATACTTATAGATTCTTGTCCATTTAAGATCTTTCCAGCACATTGATATCAAAGGCAACTTGAAGTTAGGAACCCATTTCAGATTGCAAGAATAGCTATTAAGGTTAAATTTATCATAACTGGCTGTTACAATTGCCTACTGTTCAATAAAGGTAATGGGCATGCCTGAATGTGAAACACTGTATTCCTTTGCTTGTGTAATGGCTTCAAGAACTTGGTTTAAGCAACCTGATGTTGTTGTCCTGGCACTGTACATCACTGAGTATAAATTGCAGCATGGCTGTGAATATTTTAGAACGAGACAGGCTCTTGAAAACACATGGACATGAACACATGAAAGACATAGTTCAGCCCGTAGCTAATGTAACAATGAGTCAGAGCCTGGTAGATACATAATTACCATATTTTGCAGTTTTTTTAGTGTTTACTTGGCAAACTCCAAGGCTTTGGATAAGTATATTCAGAGTAAGAGGGTTACCAAGACAACAGTGTGACCTGAGAGACCAGCCTGTGCATGGGACCAGTGGATGTGGGTGAAGTCTTAAATGAATACTTCTCATCTGTATTCACAAAGGAGAAAGACAGTGTAGTCAGAGATCTCAGTTGGGATGGTGAGTTTTTAATAAGGAGGTGGAATTAGGTGTTTTAGCAAAGATACAGGTCCACAAATCCTTAGGATCTGATAAGATGTCTCCTAGACTGCTGTGGGAGGCAAGGGCAGATAAATTGCTGGGGCCCTTGCCGATATATTTACGCTTTGCTGGTCACAAGCAAGGTGTGAGATCACTGCAGGATAGTTAAAGTGATTCCGTTGCTCAAGAAGGACAGAAGAAATAGATTGTGTAATTATAGATTAGTTAGTCTGACAACATGGGTAGGGAAATTATTGGAAAAAAATCAGGATTAATCGATATTTGAAAAGGTGGAGGTTGATCATGGATAGTCAGCATAGTTTGTTAAAGTGAGAGCAATTCATGGATGTCACAGAATCCCTACGCCAAGGAATCAGACCATTGGCCTATCGAGTCTGCATCAATTCTCCAAACAGCATCCCATCCAGATCCAGCCCTCTATAACCGTGCATTTGCCATGGTTAACCCACCTAGCCTGCATATCCCTGAGCATTGTGGACAATTTAGCATTGTCAATCCACCTAAAATTGGCAGGAAATTAGAACACCCAGAGAAACCCACGCAACACGGGGAGGATGTGCAAACTTCATACAGTCAGCTACCTAAGTCTGGAATCCAACCCAGCACCTGGCACTGCGAAGCAGCAGTGCTAACAACTGAACCACTGTGTTGCCCTATTCAATTCAGTTCAGGTGGATTTTATGAAAAGGTGACTAAATATATTGTTGATGGTAGTTCAGCTGATGCTGTTTATGTGTATTCAGTAAGGCCTTTCACAAGGTTCCACATGGAAGGCTGATCCAAAAAGTAAGAGTCCACAGGACCCCAGGCAAGTTAGCAAACTGGATCCAAAATTGGCTTACAAATAGGATGCAAAGGCTGATAGTGGAGGTCTGTTTTTGTAATTGGAAGTCTGTCACCAGCAACGTACCATGGGGGTTGGTGCCAAGATCCTTGCTGTTTACGAACATGAGCGACTTGGATGTGAATGCAGAAAGTTTCATTAATCAATTTGCAGATGACACAAAAATTGAGGATGTTGTCGATAGTGAGCAGGATGGTCTCAGGTTATAGTCTGATATTGATCAGCTGGTAAATTGGGAGGAGCAATGGCAAAAAAAAATAATTGTGATAAGTGTAAGGTGATGTATTGTGGAAGGCCAAATAGGGGAATGATATACACAATAAATAGTAGGTTCTGAGGGAGTATTGAGTAGCAAAGGGATCTTGGTGTAGATGTCTATGGATCTCTGAAGGCATCATTATAGGATGACAGGATGGTGAAGAAGGCATACAGAATGCTTCCCTTCATTAGCTGGTGCATGGAATGTAGGAGCAAGAAAGACTTGCTACAACTTTATAAATCATTGGTTAGGCCACAGATAAAATTCTGTGACATATTTGCACGAGAGAGGGTGCAGAGGAGATTCACCCGAATGTTGCCTGGGATGAAAAGTCACTGTTAGGAGGAGAGATTCGATAGACTGGGTTTGTTTTCCTTGGAACAGAGGGGCAGAGACAGAGTGGATTGTGAGAATCTCTTCCCCATGGCAGACATGTCTCACACCAGAGTGCCAACATTTAAACTGAGGAGTAAGTGGTTTTGAGAACATGTGAGATTTTTTTTTGCCAGAGGGTAGTAGGTATATGGCTTATGTTGCCCAGTAGGGTGGTGATGACAGCACTCTTACAATACTTAAAATGTCAGGGCATGTTAAGCAATTGACCAAGTGCAGGGAAATGGGATCAGTATAATTTGGCATTCATTGGTCATTATAGAATTGGTGAGCTTAAGGGCCTGTTTCTGTTCTATATGACTCTATCGCTCTTTAATAGAATTTCTGATCCAACAGAAACCAGGAGAGAAAATACAAGATCACCAATTTTACCTCAGTGTTTCTACACCTTCTCATACAAGGTATACACTGTGGCTCAGTGAGTAGCACTGCTGCCTCACAGCACCAGATACCTGGGTTCAATTCCACCCTTGGGTGACCATCTGTGTGGAGTTTGCACAATCTCCCCATATCTGCATGGGCTTCTTCCGGGTTCTCCGATTTCCTCCGAGAATCCAAACATGTACAGGTTAAGTGAACTGGCCATGCTAAATTGCCTAGTGTCCAGGGATGTGCAGGCGAGGTGGATTAGCCGTGGGAAATGCAGGGTTAAAGGATAGAGGGGTGAGTCTTGGTGGGATGCTCTTCAGGGGTCAGCGCGAACTCAATGGGCCAAAAGGCTGCTTCCATACTTTAGGAATTTATGATTCTTGCTCAACTATCAACCCAGATGAATCAAGTCAGAACCTTTTGGAGGAGTAAGAGACAGAACAATAACATTTATGGAAAACATTAAAAAAAGTAACTCCTTTGAAAATGTACATAAATGTGATCCAATGTTTACATTGGGATGGGTGTTGTGAAATGGCTTGCAGATACTAGTGAGATTTGGCAATGATGTCATAGAGCTGCACGTCACTGAGTATAAATAGCACTGTGTTGGTGGTACATCACTCAACAATAAGAAAATCTTTACAGCACATCAGGTGAACACACACAAAACTATGATACTTTAGTTCGTATCTAATATAACCATAAGATCAGAGTCTGGTACATCTATGATTACCCACAGTAATATTCAGAATTAACGTTTAATAAATAGTGCTACATTGAAGCCTAAGCCTGAAGACAGTTCCTGACAATGTCTTTCCCTTGATTAGTCTGTCTCAAACACAACCTCATGGCGTAGCATTCAACCATACCATAGAAGATCCTCAGATCAAAATATGTATAAAAAATTTTATTATGGATAATTTTAACTTGTGTTAATTTTGCGCAGTTATTAAATCATAATGAGTAAGTAGAAATCAATCTTATAACATTCGGAGTGACATTTGTAAGTTAAAAAAGCCCCAAATGGTATAAATCTGAAACAAAAGTGCAACTAATACCTAAGGAACCTAAGATTTTTATCAATTTAAAAATATTTTCATAGTTCACTTTTTTTCATTTTGGGAACATACAATATATGATTAGTATGCAGCAGACTGTTCAGAATTGAATTATTTCCTGCCAAGTCACGATTATAGAGTTGTAGTTTGGTTAAACATGCATTCCCTCTGCTTCTATCCTCTCGACCCAACTGAATGAGATGTCAATATAAAAGATAAAGGATCAACACAAGTTCACCTTGACTTAACCATTAGCATCAGTTTTGCTTTCTGCATTTGCCAGCCTTTGCTCATGTTAGTTTTATACTTTGAGTTGCTTGGTCACATGAATAAACATACATTCCACTTGGCACTTTTTTCAAGGGATGCAAACATTAACAAACAATCCATACTCAACTATTCAATTGACTGAATTTAAGTGGCTTTTTCTTTAACTTGGTATCACAGGTAAATACGGATAGCTTGAGGCTATGTTGATTTATGTCATTACATCTGTTTTTTTTAAAATGCAATAATGTACATAAATAAACAAAAAACAATCAATCCCATTTTTCAATATTGAAATCAGGATCCTACGACAAGTTAAAAACATGTTTTCTAAATTTGTTTAAACTAGTTAAGATTTGTGCTGCACTAGTTCAGCCTTTTTTTTGATCAGACTTTGCACAGCACTAACCAGCATTTCTTCATTGAGTATAATTTAAAATAAAACAGCTGTGCTCCTTCTCCTGAACACTAATAATGTACTGGCCATCCTCAAACATGAACTACAATTGAACAGGAAAAAGGGTGTAACGTAAAGCAAGTTGCTAAACTGCTAACACCCATCAGTGTTCTCACCGAAAACCAATTTCACCTCCATGAAATCTTAACCAATGCAGACACATAGTGCTGGAAATCTGTTCCATGGGTGCAAATGTTCAATTTGTGTTCTCATAATAGGTTAACCCCAGAAATTGAGATATTCACCTAATTTAAACATGAAATATAAACAATTTATAAGACAGGCAATTCAGTCTCGCACTTCTCTTTCTGGGATAGCTGAAATGCAATAAGAAATGGACAGAAAACCCTTTTCTGGATAAAGTGAAGCACATCTATTAACAATGAAGTCTGCACCCAATCCAGTAAGTATTTTTATTGACTAACATAAAATATTATGTACCTCAAAAGAACAAAAAAGTGAATTACAGCACAGGAACAGGCCAATCAGCCCTCCAAGCCTGTGCCCATCATCATCATGCCCTAACTAAAATAAAAATCAAACCTTCTGCCCTTATTCAGTCCATACCTCTCTCTTCCCTCCCTATTCACGTAACCATCCAGGTGCCTCTTAAATGGTGCCATTGTGCCTGCTTCCACAGCTCCTCTGGCAGTGCGTTTCAGGCTTCGACCATTCTCTGTGTGAAAAACTTGCTTCACACATTTTCCTTAAACTTTCCCCCTCTTAGCTTGAAATCGTGCCCCCTCATAATTGAAACTTTAACCCTGGGAAAAAGCCTCTGACTGTCAACATTGTACATAACTCTCAAAATTTTGTAGACCTCTATCAGGTCTCCTCCCAGCCACTGTCTGTCCAGTGAAAATAATCAGCGTCTTTTTCACCTTTCCTCATAGCCAATGCCCTCGAGACGAGGCAACATCCAGGTGAACCTTCTCTGCACTCTTTCCAAAGCTTCTTGTTTATATGCTTTAGAAGCCCACATGCTGAGTTTTGTTTTATTGAGAGGTAACTGGCTAGAATGTTGGGAAATCTCAGATGAATAGGAAAAGGGTTTCCATTTCAATATATCATCTGAAACTGACAGTTGGAACACCATTATCACTCCTCTCTTGCACTTACAATTCATAATAGGCATGAATTCAGCTTCCCTCAGGCTGAAAATTCAATTTTGTTTTTTTTTAATGGAAGTTGTAAATTTGGACCTCTGTCAAAATTCACCCAGAGAACTGAAGAAGGAAGCAATTATCTCAGGTTCACAACTTATGTACTTGGCTCAATTTGAATGGAAGTTTGTAGTGTCAGCCTTGGCTCATGTTACATATTATCTGATCACTTCGTCAGATGGCTGTGGGTTCAAGCTTCACTCTGGAGATTCAATAATGTAAATTAAGCTGACAATTCAGTAAAGTACTTAGGGACAGATCCACTGCTAAAGATGCCAATTTGCAAATGGGACACTGAACCGAGATCAGATCTGTCCTTTTCGGTCAAGATAAAAGATAGAAAATCATAATGGTTACAGCACAGAAGAAGGCCTAGTGAACTTTCACATTGGTGCTGGCTTTCTGCAGCAGCTACTCAGCTGGACCCACGCCACTGTATGTCTCCATGGAACTGCAATTCCTTCCCATCAAATAATTAGCCCTTTCTGTTTCAAAGGCCTCAATTGAATTTAACTCTGATAGACACATGGGAAATGCATTCCAGCTTCTAATTTCACACATTGCTTCTTTTACTATTCACCTGAAATCAGTTCTGGACCCTTTCACCTATTTGAAGAGTCTCAAAACTTTATCAAAACCTTGCATGATTTTAATATTTCTATGAAATTAGATTAGATTAGATTACTTTACAGTGTGGAAACAGGCCCTTCGGCCCAACAAGTCCACACTGACGCGCCGAAGTGCAACCCACCCATAACCCTACATTTACCCCCTACCTAACACTATGGACAATTTAGCATGGCCAATTCACCTGACCTGGACTGTGGGAGGAAACCAGAGCACCCGGAGGAAACCCACGTAGACACGGGGAGAATGTGCAAACTCCACACAGTCAGTCGCTTGAGGCGGGAATTGAACCCAGGTCTCTGGCGCTGTGAAGCAGCAGTGCTAACCACTATGCCACCGTGCCACCCAAATGTCCTCTTGATATTTTCTTCTCCAAATAGAACAGCCCTAGTTACTTCAATATATCTGCTTAGCTGAAGTTCCTCATCTTTGGAATCATTTTTGTGCATTATCTCTAGTTTCTTCACAGCTTTCCGAAAGTGGCATTCCCAGAACCAGACAAAATACTCCAGTGAATCCAAACCAGTTTTTCTTTTGTTCTGGTATATTGCTTGTTTTTGCAGTTTATTCCCTTACATGTAAAGAACAGCTTTCCATAGATTTTACAAACTGCTGTTTTAATCTGCCTTGACACCTTCAACGATTTGTGAATGTGTGCCTCCAGGTTCTTTTATCAGTATAATCACCTTTGGAATTATTAATTAATAATCAGATCCATGGCTTTACTTAAATCATAATTCTAACTACTGTTTGTTCCTCAAACTACATCATCAAGAACAAATTACTGAATCAATTTATCAGGTCAATACTCTTATTGCTTTTTATGGAAACATGCATTGCATAAATTAGCTGCCTGCATTACAACAATCACTGTCCTTCTATAATACTTAATCATGTGTGAAGAACTTCAAACATGGAATATGTTATATAATGTATAAACTATCTTATATTCAGTAGGAACTGAAAAAAAAACTCAGATCTAGTTTAACTTTGTATTTTGAAAACTTCTTAAAACTGAAGTGAAAGATGCACACCCTCTCTCTTTACATTTATTGTGTCAATAGCTTTATCCGTTAAACCCCTAATTAAAATAGACTTCTGGATGATTTAGAAATATGTTTAAGTTATTTTTCTGAATAGTACTGTAAGCAAACAAATCAAAGGTGTCATAATTGTTGTGTCAGACCACTCAATGCTCAGGCTGCTATCAGACTAGATTTGATGAGAACATCGAAGGAAATCAGTGAGGCAAATGATGAAGCGTCAGGCAGTCATGAAAAAAATATTGATTTTTGCCTTTCACCATCTACTAAACTTCTACTGAAACGTGATAAAAATGTGTAAATATGTGCACATATTACATGGACTAAACAACTTGACTGCCAATTATTTCATCCCATTAGTTATGATGCTTGGTCACTATTGAATGTAGTCTAAATTTTGTCCAACAATTATCAAACCAAGCATACTTTGGATCATCAGAACGTTAAATTCTGGATGCAGACACGATCAGTAAATTGACCAGTTCCAGAAAACTAAGTGCAATCATTCATGTGTTTCCCAATTAAGGATCTCATCCCACCAGGACGTAACCAGCATTCAGACTAGTGTGAAGTCCTGCAAGTTCACCTGCATGAACTGGTAATTTGTGTGGTGTGTCCTGCTCATTGAATTCCTAGGCCCAACAAAAAGGCATCACCTTCAAGATGTAACCATCCCAATCCCCTGTGAGAAATCCCCTCCCCTTCTGGTCTAAACCTCCACTTCGTTCAAAGGGGCCTGCCACCTGTGGAGACCCAACTCACCTGCTGGGTCGCTCCAGTTCAGTGCTGCTCCTCAAACACTGAGTGCAACGCCGGCAGTGGCCACCACGACCAGTGCTGTTGCCAGTGCCAGAAAGCTGCGGGTCTTGGATTGCCAGACAGCTTTCTGAGGCCGAACTTACTGTTCCTGAGGGTGGAAGTCCTACTACCCTTCTCTTATTTGGCAATTTGGTGAATAGTTACATGGAGCAATCATTACTGTATGAATGGGCACGCCTTGACTTTTTACCAAAAGCCTAGAGTCCGTGTGCCCTAAGATTGAGCTCAGCAATGGATCAAATGCAATTCAAGAACTTTTCAATTGGATGGCAGCATGATTTATGAATAAAACCTAAAGTGAAAGAGAAGGTAACAACATGTTCAATGTATATATCATAAATTAAATTTGGACTCAAATCTAGGCGTTTTCAAAAATTTCAACAGATTGTAGAGCAGATGATTCGTTGGCTTATTCTCCACTTTTTAATTACTTGCATATTCGATTGGCTTTATAAAGTCACAGACATTTTAAAAATGTGACATATTGATCCTGAAATATATTTCTATCATAACTTAAACATCTTAAATAGTTCTCTTCATGATGTGGTTGTGATCCATCAGAATAATATATTGCAGAAAATCTTTCTTGCCTAATCCAAATGATTGATCATTAAAATCACACTGTGTGAATAATCCCAAAACAGTTTAATATACTTGCATGAAATTTGTTCATCTGCCTTGTTAATGAAGATGTTGACTCATTAATTTTGGTCAGGTTAGCACAGTTCTGAAGAAGGGTCATTGAATGAGCAATGTTAACTGTGCTTTCTCTCCATAGGAGCTGCCAGACCTGCTGAGTTTCTCTTGCAATTTGTGTTTCTGTTTCAGATTTTTCTACAAAAGCAGCTCTTATTTTGTTTAATTTATTGGGTTTCTTTAAATGAAGAACATTTATTCAATACTATTTTTCACATTTGTAGTTTGATCAACATCCTGTGCCACTTATACAAAAACTTGGTTGTATGTTGAAATAATTACAAATCAATAAAAATTAAGTATATTAAAACATTTTTTGTGCACTAAGCATAAATTACTATAATGTTGATTTTTTTTTAGAAAAGCTACAGTCTCAGTTTTCCCTTTATCTTTATGCTTAAAAAATAAAATTAAACCATTTGACAACAGTAATGCATGTAACTAATTATCTTTTCAAAATCAAGTTGGCATTATTGATGAAATTGACACTGAAATTGTTTTTAATCATGATTTGTTTTCTAATCCTGCTTTATTTTCTATTAAAACATAAAACTTTGAAAATATGTGTCCCATCAAACCTAATACACTACACACATGAAATTGGGTGATTCTGTATCTCAGTATCATGTTCTCACTTTCTCCCCATACCCCTGGATACCTTTAGCTTCTAGAAATATAGTTATTTCTAAAGTATGTTCAGTGATTTAGTCTCTGCAAACTTCTGTGCTACAGAATTACAGAGGGTCACCATCCTCTGTGTGAAGAAATTTCTTATCTCAGTCCAAAACGGCCGACCGCATTCCCTGACACTGTGATCCCTTCATCTGGATCCTACCATCATCCCCACCGGGGGAAACATTACCTCTCCATCTGGTCTATCAAGCCCTGATAGGCATTTATGTGTTTCAATAAGATCACCTCGTATTCTTTCAAACTCCACTGAATAATGTCCAGTTGATCCAATCTTGCTTTATATCACCAGTAATCAATGCGTTTGGTGAACACTTGCTGCATTCCCTCTACAGAAAACATATCTTTTCTCAGACATTGAGGCCTAAACTGCACACAATACTCCAGGTATAATCTCAGAGAGTCCCCTTTCAACCGCAGTAAGACTTCCTTGCTCCTGCATTCAAACCCACTTGCAACGAAAGGTCAACATATCTTTTGCCTTCATAATGGCTTGTAGTACTTGAATATTTGTTATCAATTATCTGTGTAAAAGGACATCCAAGTCCCTTTTTACAGAAACATTTTAAATCTGTCATCATTTAAATGATATTCTGCCACTTGGTTTTTCCTCTGAAGTGGACAACTTTATATAAATAAAGAAAAACTGAATTATGGGATTTAATATCATGATTATAGTCTGTAGACTAACCTTTCTTCATTAATTTGTAAAATAGGTGACAGATACACCACTGAGGCCTAGAAGGCTTGCATCTTAATTCTTTAATGCTCAGTGAAAGGTTAGCATGGCAGTAACTCTGATGCTTGGACAGACTAATTTGAAGCTTTGAATTTCCATTTATCTAACCATTGATGTGCTTCTTAATAATGTCAGATCAATCTGCTATTATCAGAAGAGTTCAGATCTTAAGTTCAGAATGAGGTTTTATACAACGAGAAGTGGCAAATCTATTGTCCTGTTAAAATATTATGAGGTAATTTTCTTCTGGTCAAAAAAGACAGCAGGTAACCTTTAAGCTTCAATCAATTTTAGTTTTGATTGACTCCCATTTAGTTTACATATTACAAAAACCGTCTTCACTCAGCACCTAATAATGTGACCATTGGGCTGCTCATAACACGCTTTAGATTAGATTGCTTACAGTGTGGAAACAAATCCACACCGACCCTCCGAAGTGTAACCCACCACCCTCTGACTAATGCACCCAACAACTATAGACAATTTAGCATGGCCAATTCACCTGACGTGCACATCTTTGGAATGTGGGAGGAAACCAGAGTACCCGGAGGACACCCGCGCAGACACGGGGAAAATGTGCAAACTCCACACAGTCGCCCAAGGCTGGAATCAAACCTGGGACCCTGGCGCTGTGAGGCAGCAATGCTCACCACTGAGCCACCAAGCCACCCCAACATAATCATAAACCGCCAACATAAAAGACTGATGTGGCAAGTCAGATGCTGTTGATGCTACTCAGTAGTATTAGCAGCATCTGAATTATGAAACAATCCATTTCATTTGATCAGACACTCACTGTCCTGACTTCAGAATTACAACCTCATGAAACTTCTAGCTGATTGGAGAATTGGCATTGCATTCCATAATTTGAAAATGCCCACATTTCAGGCAATTCTGGGATAAAACTTAAGTTTAGGTAAAGAAGTGATTCTTGGTAACAAGCCTGGTAGGTCTAATCAAAGGTCGAAATTGCTGAGGACCAAAATTACAGACAATGACACACTACTCAGCTTGGTTTAAGGCACTGTGAATTGTGAATGCAAGCTTTGCAAGAAAATTGTAAACAAGCAAGAAACTGACAAAAATGCGAGCTTAGAAGCTAGTTAACCCAACATTTGAAATAATTGTGACATATTTTGTAATTATTGAACTTCTCAGAGGGGCATGTTAGTCAATGAAATGAAATTTGAACCTTAGCAGCAATGGCCTTTTCATATTTATCATAGTGAGCCAAATGTGTTTGGAATTTCCATCAATTTATTGATTCTATTCTGGTCTCAAAGCAGCATTAATGCAAATTTGATAATAATATGATTATAGAATAGTTGTCATTCATTCTATTATGATCATGCTGCTGTCTACAAGATCAACTTAGATAGGCATAATTTTCCACAATTTCTCCCAGCTTTGCAAATTTCATCTGTTCAGATAATTATCCAGTTCCACTTTGTGATGATTGAACTTATTTCCAGCACACTCTTCAGCAGTGCATTCAAAATGTTAACTATTCACTATATAAAACATTTTTTCCTCATATTGCTTTTGCTTCTTTTGCCATTCAGCTTAAAGCAGTGCTCATTGATTTTTGACACTGCCCCCAATGGGAACAGTTTCTCCCTACTTTGGTTTTGAAAGCCCCAGTCAAATCTCCCCTTAATTTTCTTTTCTTGAAAGGAGAACAACTCAAGCATCTTCAATCTTTCCATTCAACTGAAGCTCCTCATCCCTGAAACCATTCTCATTAATCTTTCTGCACCATTTTTCAAGTCTTCATATCCTTCCAAAAGTGCATTACCCAGCATTGGACACAACACCTTAGCTGAGGTCAAAATAGTGCTTTATAAAGGTTCATTGCAATTTCCTTGTTTTTGTATTCTCTATCTTTAATATTACATTCTAGGATACCAAGGGCCTAATTAACCACTTCCTTTCCTCTGTTTTCAGTGATCAATGCACATGAATCCTTACCCCCTCTGTTCCTGCATCCTGCTTTAGAATTATGCCTCTTATCTTGCATGGCCTCTTTCATTCTGCCTATTAAAATATATAATAGAATCATAGAATTTCACAGTTTAAAAGTAGGCCCTTCAGCCCATCATGCCTGTACCAGCTCTTGGAAGAGCTACCCAGCTAGTTCCACTCTCCAGCTTCATCGCCATAGCACTTTGAATTCATCATTATCAAATATATATCTAGTTCTCTTTTGAAACTTCCTAAGGAATCCACCTCCACCACTTTCCCTGGCAGTGCATTCCGAATCCTAACAACTCTCCAAGTTTCTCTGCATCTCAGTCTTAGATCTTGCTGATAATCTTAAAAGATCCATCAATCCAGTTTCTTCTTTGAATTCAAAATTATTTATTTATTATAAATAAACATTATTCTACATCAATACAAAACTAGTTAGCACACTTAATTTATAATTTGAAAATATAAATCTTGCCTCTCTAAATAAATCAAAACACACACACCAGGTAATGTGGAAATAGATAGGTGAATCCC